>NC_056743.1:1801145325-1801292825 GCF_019279795.1 Protopterus annectens | reverse complement strand
CTGGCTAGGCCACATATCTTTTCTGTAGTCCTAACACATGCTGTTCTTAGGTACTGCCATTTTTGTTTAACTCCACCTATTTCCTCCTCTTCTTGGGGTGCTAGAGCCTTTAGTAATTCCTTGAACTGCTGTACATTTTCTAAAGTCAACTTCCAGGTCTTCAGCCTGGTCTCTGTTGACCTTAGAGCTTTCTCTGACCATTGCTTGCAGTTGATTGTGGCAACTAGTGCTTTATGTTGTGGCTGACTGTTTCACTGAGGGTGACTTTGCAATCATGGATTCTACCCCAGTGCCTTTTCCTTACTAGGAAGTCTACCTAAGTTGTATGTTGGCTACTCTTGTATGTGATCTTGTGATTGTCTCTCTCTTTCTGAACCATGTGTTGGCTACTATTAAGCCATTTGCCAGACAGACGTCTAGAATGGCTTCTCCTTCTTTATTCCTGTTGCCCCACCCATGTGGACCCAGGCAGTCCTCATATCCTGTTCTGTCTGTCCCGATATGTGCATTTAAGTCACCCATTATCAACACCAATTCATGTTGTCCTGCTTTATCTAGTAGGTCCTGCAACTGCTGTCTGAATGCACTCTTTTCCTCACTATCACAACCCTGCTGTGGGGCATAGGCTGAGATTATGAATACTGTCCTATCATTACACTGGAGTCTGATTGCCATGAGTCTGTCATTAATTCTTATGATATCCCTCACTGACTTCTGAAGCCTCTGTCTCACCACAATTCCTACACCATTTCTAGCCTGTCCACCACCTGAGTAGTAGAGTCTGGATCCCAAGCCAAGTGGCTTTGTTGCACTGCCCTTCCATCTCATCTCTTGGAAACATAGGATGTCCAGCCTCCTCCGTATCATCATGTCATCCACTTCTAAGCTGCGGCCTGTCAGTGAACCTACATTAAGCGTAGCAATTCTTAGTTCATGTTTGGCAAGATGGTTGGTTTTATGTCCAGCTTTCACTCAACAGAGCTATCCCAGGTAACCCAGGCTGGGCAAATAGACACCGGCCAGCCAGTAGCCTATTGACCCAGGGCTGCTGGGCTTTTATGGCGGGCACACACTGGCCAATAGGGGCACATATACCCCTCCCACCATTAGCATGGGTCCCTGGCATGGGTCATAGAGTAGGCCGGGTCCTCAACCCACTTAACACCGGTAACTACCCATGCCCATTTTTTGACGACAGTCAACATGCCCGAATCACCTAGAGCCATATTTTACACTGTCGAGTGGCTAGCCCTGCCACGGCGCGCAGTTTGTGATCAGTGTTCTCCTATCTTGAGGATACTGTGCACCACAATAGATGCCCAAAGCGGTTGATCTTTTTACAACTCTTCCCCCCATTGGGCACCATGTAGAGTCTGTGCTGCTGCCCACAGCTCCATTCATTGGTGAATTTGAGATGGAAACACTCAGCATGTTTTTCAAACATGGGAGAAACCCCACGGAGACACAAAGAGAACATGCAAACTCCAAACAGGCATTAGTCGGAGGTCAGGAACATATATATATATATATATATACACACACACATATACATATATATATATATATATATATATATATATATATATATACACAAACATACATATATTTAGCTTATCACTTCTGCTCCTGCATACAGCAGGGGTAGTTACATCAGATTACATCAATTCTCTTTTACACAGAGAAACATTGGTTCCTCCATCTTCACTAACTAATGAATTTGCATATTTGCATACTAAGAACTAATTTCCAAGCTCTGGTAAGTTATACATTTGACAAGTTCTTCATTTCCATTTTATGGCGTTTTGGCTTCCTGACTCAAACTGTTTTTAGAACTTACACACATGCAAGCAATTAAAGTTTTCTTGTAGTTATAGAAAGTTACAGTTTACATTTCAGGTGCAATTTTCATACATTTTATTTTTCATTCAAGGTAACAAAGTTATACAAAATTCCCTTCCATAAGGAAAACCCATATCGGAGGTATCAAAGAGGTTAAATATAGTTTTACATATGTCTTTGCAACTATGGTAGAGCTATCCACCTGGCAGTGTGAACATTGGCTCTAGATGATTGTCACTGCTGATATGACATACCAACTCCATTTAAAAAGTGAATAAAGGGGTTGTGGATGGATGGATGGATGGATGGATGGATGGATGGATGGATGGATGGATGGATGGATGGCTATTTCTTAGCAATCTATAATGAGAAAGAAAAAAAAAACATAGATCACATTTAACTACATTTCTGTACCCTTGCATCACAGGTTGCACACTGCAGTGTTGATTATGTGATATATGTAGTGGAAGTGTTCCACTTAGGAATATTTTAGTAATTTTAATGAAAGTAGATTTGTCTCTGTAACTGTATTAAGGAAAAAGACATTCAGTGGTCCTGTGTGACTGGCACATTGCATTATAGATTATATGACATACTCGTGTGACAAAGTTTTCTTTTCAATGTTAGTGAACATGCAGGAAGAAGCACATCAGGCTTCACACTCATGCTGCAGATATAATTCAGGTTGTCTATTTTATGCAACTCTGTATGCTGTTTCAGTGGTAGGAAAACGTCAGGTATCCTACAGTGGTACATGAAGTCTCTCTGAATCAAAGAATTACTACTTACAGTATAACAACAGCAAAGGTGCTATTTTCACCATTCAGACTGTGTGCAGTTTCCTCGCAGTATTCATAGGCACAAAGAGTTTAATATATGGGGATTTTAGGCAAAGGGAATAAATAATAACTAACTAGAAAGGTAAAAATGGATTGTTTGTTGCAATGACTCTTCAGTATCCTTCTCAACTTCTTTGCTTTTAATTATTAAAGAAGAACTAGAAAAAATTCTGCCTTGGAATCACTTCATTGTAAGGGGTGTTCTGTTTGCCTTATTGAGACTGTTCTAACATACTGTTCATTGATGGGTGTAGAGCTGTGGCCTTTAGTTCTTTGAACTGTTATCATTTGGAGGCAGTTTACTGTATTAAATGCCCTTGTAATGAGTTTTATATTGGACAGTCTAGGGCAGTTAGAAAAAGAATCTTGGAACATATTAGATACATCAGAAATGTTTCTGTAAGTACTTCAATGGTTCAATATTTTTTGAACATCATGGTTTTGATGTCTCACTTCTTAGATATGTTCTACTATATGCTTATGCAGCAAATTATTTGTCCTTGGATAAAACTGCTTCTTTGTTACATCTTTAGTAGCTAAATATAGCTCTGTATAGGATACATTGCATTCTTTAGAGTTAAATAATAAATTGCAGTGTAAGCATTTAGTTTTGGGAAGTCTTGTTCTTGTAATGACTGGTAGTTTTGAAACTGATGGATGTATTTATTTCTGTTTTCTGTGTTACTGAAGGTATACTGCTGAGACACTAGTTAGCTTTAAATAAAGAAAGTCTTTTTAATAGACTCCAATGGTGTGATTTTTAAATTTTTAAATATTACTCTAATTAACTTAAAAATGCCGCAGTGGTACGGCAGTAGCATTTTTACCTCACAGCAAGAGGTTCTCCCGTTTGATTCTTGGCGTAGCTTGGGAGTGCCTTCTGTGTGGAGTCTGCATGTCCTCCCCGCAGTTGGGTAGCATTCGGAAGACATGCGTGCGTAAATGGGCGTGCCTTCATTGAAGGTTGGGTGTCGAGCTGGCACCTCGGCATTTCGTAAAAATCTACTGCCAATCATTAGCAGACCGGAGTTCCGCTGTGGCGACCCCTTACCGGGAAAAAGCCGAAAGACAAAAACCAACAACAACTCTAATTAACTTAAAAATTAGTATTGTCATTGGATAAAACTGTTTTGCACCAACATGCTTTTTTAATGACAGGTTGAAAATTCTAATGTCTGGCACTACTGATTGACCATAATCATCTGGGATTAGTAATACAATCAAAACTTTTGTGAGAGACGGTAAAATTATGGACACATTCAGGGATGCTCTGTAAAATTAAGAACACCTGAGATGTGTGCTCTGTTGCTCTTCGTGAATCTTTCTCTGATTTACAGAAGCTCCTGTAAAGCTGAATAAATCTGCAAAAAATACAAAATGCTCTTTGCTGACACAGGAATTCTGCCTAATACTAATCTAAGGATATATAGATTGCCTGTAATATATATGTTTTATGCAGCTGTTAACTTCATTTCCTCTTTCTGTGACCATTGCACACCATTTGCAAAACCACATTTTGCATGTTTTCTTCATTTATCATCTTTCTCAGTAAATGTGCCTATAAACAGTTACTTAAGGGCTGTGTCCTCCTTTCTGAACTACATTAATTGTCAGTTTTTTGACATTGAACCCATGCTGACATACTCTGCCATATAACAGGAAACTTGAATTGCATTAAACATTTTTTTTTACAATTCTATTTCTTGCCATCATAGGTTCATCATTTTGACAATATGCTTAAGGATAATGTCCGTGCTTATTGTACTGTATTGCACCAGTCAACACACTGTAGATTATGTCAAACTAGCATGATTTTCCAGCACATCACTAGAACAGATATAAAATGTGTCATGTAACCTAGGGATGATTATCATTTCTTTTCAGCTGAGCCTGACACAAGTAAAATCCACAGGTAAGAGTCAGTCTGATGCTTTCTGTAAAGAATGGTATTGACAAACAGTAGAGCACCTTAACAACTCTCTGTTCAGCCACTGGTTACATATTTTGTGACAATTTGATATTTAAGACTAAATGTATGATAAATAAATAAATACAAATGTATATCTATATGTGTGTAGTGCCGTTAAACTATAGCAGACTGCTGGTGTCATAAACAATATAACCTCAGAGTAGGTATGTGTCATGAGTGCTTGTATCTGTGCATGTCTACGTATGTGTGTGTGTGTGTGTGTGCATGTGTGTGTGTGTGTGTGTGTGTGTGTGTGTGTGTGTTAAATTGTTGTGGCAATTTTGGGCAAAACTCATCAAAACTATGTCACGATATATATATATATATATATATATATATATATATATATATATATACACACACACATACACACACACACACACACACACACACACACACACACACACACACACACACACACACACATATAGATATGGATCTACTTTAGATAACCAAAAGCCCATAAAGCTGAACATTCTTTTTTTCTGAGACCAAAATAACAGAACAGAAAAAGCTGAACTACGTAGTTTTTCCCAAGCAAGTAAATACTTGCTCAAAACTAAACTAAAACACACCATACTGTCTGAAACCCACCTAGGTGGGGGCTATGCCCCCACACCCCCCCTAACTATATATACCAACTCTGAACTCACACTACATTTTGGGAAAGTATTTACTTGCCATGTGAAAAACTATGCAGTTTGGCATTTTCAGTTTTGGTATTTTGTTCTCAGCAATATAATGTTTGATATTTTTGTCTTTCGGTTATCTGAAGTAGACCTATTTCTAAAAAAAACAGATATCTTGAATAAGCAGGCTTAATACTGAGGAAGCAGAGTTAATGACCCAGCTAAATGAAATGGAGAATGATTTTTTTGGTAGGGGCTATCATACTGACAGGGTACAAAGCATTAATAATAATAGGGTGGGAGGGTGACTTAATGTTTAAGGTGTTTGCCTCACAAACACAAGGTGCAGGGTTTGAGTCTCACAAGCGATAATTGGCCAGGTGTAAAATGGCTCACAAGAGCAGTTAGCTTAGTACTAACCTATGAACCTATATCATGAGACATAGGAATACATTGTATCTACCTATTTTTTTCAGATAATGCTAGGTCAACTGACAATAGAGAAAGACATAATAGACAGGAAGGATGTCAGTTTGTTATAACTTATGATGAAAGTACTAAAAATATTGAACACATAATTAAGACATATTGGTCTATTTTAATGCAAACACCAGAATAATTACAAGGGGCTATTTCAGATTACCCATTGTTTAGTTATAATTGGAATACAACATTAAAGAATAAGTTATGTTATAAAGAACAAATACGAATAAAGGAACAGAGTTATAGAAACAGGAAAAAAGTGAGCACTTGTAAGTGCAATAGATGTAAATTCTGCCAATACATATTTACTGAAAATACGCTTCCACATCCTTTATATAACAGAACATTTTACGTCCAGGGACGGGGGGGACTGTAACACTAAACATCTAGTATATATGGCTAGATGTATCCAGTGTCCCTCATTTTTTATAGGGAAAACTAACCAGAAATTAAAAGACAGGATTAACAGTCATAGTTTGGAAATTAGGAGGGCAATAGCGACTAATTTGTTATATAAGCATATATGTAGTACCAATAGCACTCATACTTTCACATTTTTAATGTTATATTATTAATTTAACAGAAATATGTGAAAAAAAATGGATTTTGAGATTTAGGTCTTTAACCCGCCAGTCTTGAATGAAATATTTACTTTGAAACCTGAGTTAAGAAGTTTGCCGAGATATATTAAGTGAGCATATATATAGTATATGTTTACTCTATGTTTGGTTATTTAAAAGTTAATGACTATTAACCGAATAATATATAATAATATAATACAAATAATAGCTTCAGGTTTAATAAGTCAACCTTTGTTCCACCTATGAATAAAAATGTGGAGGTATTTCAAAAATGTATATTAAAGGAGTCACATTTTGGTTTGAATCATCAAAAACACATTTCTCCTTCAAATTTGTCAATAGGAGAAGTGAATGCCTTGACACGTTTAAAAAATAATAAAAATATTGTTATTATTCGAGCAGATAAAGGTGGAGCAACGGTTGTAATGGATAAATCATTATATGTTGAAGAAGCTTATAATCAGTTGCAAGATACAAGATTCTATACTTGCATGTCTTATGACCCTACAGAAGAATTTAAAAAAGAAATTGATGTCTTTTTGGAGTCTGCAGGTAGTGAAGGCATCATAGATAAATGTACAATGTTTCATTTGAAGGTTAAGGATCCATCATCATAATATTTCTATCTTCTTCCAAAAATTCACAAAGATATCAAAAAACCTTTAGGAAGACCCATAGTTTCTGGTAAAGTTTCTCTCACAGAACCTTTGTCTGCCTACCTTACTATGTATCCTAAGCCGTTGGTTTCTGGAGTTAGAGCCAGGATACAGGACAGAACAGAATTTTTGAATATCGTTTCAGATATCGAATTAGAACCCATTTGGTTGTTGTGTACATTGGACGTCACATCCCTTTACACTAGCATTCCATACAGGGCGGGTTTATGTGCCCTGGAATATTGGCTTAATAGAATGTCCTTATATAGTCCCGGTTTCAATACATTTCTTGTATGTTTGGCTGAGCATGTCTTATCTAAAAATTTATTTTTCTTTAACACTAAATGTTACTTGCAGTTAAAGGTACAGCTATGGGTGTATCCTTTGCACCCATATATGCTGACCTTTTTATGGGTTATCTTGAGCAGATTATTATATATGATAATAACAACCATATATTTTTCTTGGTGAAACTGATATTTGGTGTAGGTTTTTGGATGACTGCTGGATGGTGTGGAAGTTGGACGCTGTATATTTATAGGAATTTGTACAATATTTGAATGAAAATAAATGGGGCATTAGGTTTACAATTAATTATGATGTTTCTTCCATCTCTTTTTTGGATGTGACTATATCTAAACAACCTGATGGCACCTTGTCTAGTACATTGTATAGAAAACCCCATCATTCGAATATGTTACTACATGACTCCAGCTGTCATCCAAAACATATTACTGCCAATATCCCTAAGTCACAATTTATGCGAATACATAGACTTTGCTCAAATACTGAAGATTATATACATTTTGATGAAGATTTAATAAACCGCTTCAAGGAACATGGATATTGTCTGACTAAGTTTAGGCAGACTAGTAGGGAAGTGCAACTACTCTCCAGAAATGACCTTCTTAAGTATAGGAATCGTTGTCCTCAAGTGGACAACAAAATCAGGTTTATTACTACCTATGGTAGGAACACTCATGAATTTCTGGATATAGTGCAAGAACATTGGGATATTCTTTTGACTGATGATAGATTATGTGATTTATTAGGTAATAGATGTTTATTCTCTTTCTGTAGGGGTAAGACCTTGGGAAGTCATTTTAGCCATTATAAACATTTTGTGCCTTTGGAACGCTCTGTACAAGCTACATTGGATGGTACACAAGTGGTGGGGTGCCACCCATGTGGCCATTGTTCTTTCTGTAAATGTATTTGTCAGACAAAAGAGTTTTCAAGTAAAAATATCTCTAAAGTTTTTTCTATTAAAGTGCTTGGTAATTGTAATAGTGATTGGGCTATTTGCCTAGTAGCCTGTTCATGCCTTTTATTTTGGCCAAACTTCCAGACCCCAAAAATTGCACATTTCAGAACATCTCAGCAACATTAGAAACAAACACCCAGCAAATGCTTTATATAAGCATACTATTACTCATAAGACAGCAACCTTCAAATTTATTGTTATTGATAGAATTTTGGGACATAGATCCTTGAAAACAGGTTGACATCATTTGTTAAATAAAAAAGAAAAATCTTGGATTGTGATACTGGGTGGATTGTTTCCACCTGATCTTAATGAACACTTATAATAATTGTTTAACTCATGTTCAATTATTCTATTACATTTTGGTATATAATGTGGTGCTTTTAATGATTGTGTCTCACATTGAAAAAGGCCTTTGGGCCGAAACCGGTCTGTTTTTTGTGTTTATACACATTAAAATATGTATGCTCCAGTTGGGTGCTGGCTTTTTTTTGGTATGATTTCTGTTTTTTGAGCCTGTGCACCTGCCATCCTTGCAGAGGTCTTGGTTGTAGCTGATTGTATTCTTCTCACCATTGGAGGATGGTACATTTATGTTCAGTTTTTATTGTTTAGATTTTATTTCATTGACCAATAGCTAGTGACTGTTGGTTTCTTCATACCATTGGAGGTTAGGACCCATATAGTGTGTTGATTGGTTAGTTCTTTTTCATTGTCCAATTGTCAGTTATTATTGGTCATTGTTCACTATTGGAAGTTGTGATTTTTTCAGTGAATTTTATTGGTTCGACTTTTTTCATTGTCCATCTGTTAACTATTACCACTTTTTATATTTATTTTAATTCTTTTATAGTTTCCACATTCCTCTACCCACTTATTCACTAGTTATTTTTAATGCTTTTATGTAACTGTTAGATGTCTTTTCTTTTTTTTTTTTTTTTTTTTTTTTTTTTGGTGATTGAGATTGTTTTTTAGTGTACCATTTGGTTCCGTTCGTATATGCTTATGTATCTTTAAAAGTGCTTTTCTATAATTGTTTAGAATATTTTTATGAATATGATTGGTAATTAAAGTGTATTTTCTTATGTGCTTTTTGGTATATAAGGAACATCGCTTTTTTGTTTATATTTTTGATTGATATTTGCTTAGCCTGAACACATGCCATGATTGTATTAATTCTATCATTGGAGGATGTTGTGTTCATTGGCCAGATTTTGTTTTGTTGTTCATTCATTAGGTACTGCTGGTTCACATATGCCAAAGTAGATTAGGGTCCTTATAGTTTGTTTAATTGGCTAGTTTGCTTTTTCTTTGTCCAGTCATTAGCCTCTACTGCTCACTATATATTACTGGAAGTTACATTTTCTACAGAGAATTTTGTTGATTAGACTCTATTTCATCATCCAATTGTTAGTTATTACTGACTTTTCATATTTGTTCTCTGCTTTTAGCTATATTAGGTATATACATTTTCTTGATTGGCTGACTTTTTTTAGCTTTTAACAAATTGAATTTGTATGGATTTGTAGCTGCTTTTTTCATTGGTTATTTTTCTTTTAAATACCTTTGCTCTATGTTTTGAAGGTGATCTGAAGAAGCATTCTTAGTAACACAAAAGCGCTTATCCTCAGTTTTTTATTTTGTTTTATTAACGTTTATGTTTTCAACTGTAGTAGCTGCACTGGTGGTTATTTATATTTTTATTTTTACTTGGTGGCATTCTTTGTAAGTCTCTCTGCAGACTTCTCTCTTATTTAGCTTTCTACTATACAGTTTTCTATCAGTATACCTTCAGTGCCTATACTGACATAGTTACAGTTTTCAGTTTATGTTGCTTCATCACTGGGGCAGGCTTCTGATGGTACACAGCAGCATTTCTGTTAGCTAACAACAACCACATTTTGGCCCCTTTTTTAGCTTCTACACTGAATTTCTTCTCCTGATTTTAATTCTGGAATGCTTTATGATTGTCACTGTCTTGTTCCCCATTCTTATACTGAAGGGATATATCAAGCTGCTGTCTTTTCTCTTTCTTGCTAAGTGCATCAGACTGCTGCACTGTGTCTAGGATTACTCTTCCTCCTTTAATTCTTTAAAATGAGGAACCATGTTCATAATATGACATCATGGGTCAAATCAGGGGTGAATGGGACAGGATATAAGTTTTTTTACAGAATTGTTTAAATTTCTATATGTTAGGGGACAGTTTTTTTTCTATCACCATGAATGCACATTACATGTACTTTTTGTTTCTTAATAATCTTATGTTTATATAACAAGGCAAGTTATGAATCCAGAGATTAATAGGGCTCAGACATTTCACATTAGAAATAGAATACACACACCAGTTTACTTGTAACACAATAACAGAAAGCTGACTCAAATTTTCTAGCTGTACATTTGTCAAATTTCATAGAAACAACTTCATCTGTCGCACGCATTCTGGTCTTCTCTTTTGTATTAGTAGCACAGAACTTATCAGTGTGACTCCCTCCTCCACATTTGAAACAAACTGAAATATCGTTTACTGTTTCCTGTTTCACAAAAGATGGCAGTTTCTTGCTATAAGTTTAGACTTAGATGCATACAATTCAGTTTTAAACAATGTATTATTAAATAATAAGCATTTTGCTAAATTGCTAGTTTATCAGAGATTTTGGAAATTACTTTAAAATACCAATTTTCTTGTATTACTAAGTATAGTTTTATAATCTACTGCTAAGATTTGTAACATTTTTAATCTACTGTTGCTGTCTGTTTCTAGTCATAGTTTTAAAAATATGTTTTAAATCTTGTGTCTGCATTCTGACTGGTTTGCCAGTATTAAAGGTTCAGCTATAAAACTGTATTAACTATACTTCAGAGGATATTGTAGCCCTAGTCAAAAGCCTCATTTTAAATTTATCACCTTCAATGTAATCATTTGTGTCCATGCCCATATATGTTTTCACTGCCTCTCTTGTCAGCTGGGATTGAAGGATGTTTACCCAATCATCTTAGTTTCAGTTCTCTGTAGTGGCAAAAGCCCCAAGGTAGGATTCTTCCTTTACTATTTTTTTTTTATTACAGACACATTCTTTGGGTTAGCGGTTATATTAAGGAGCACAACCAACTGTTGGTACTTTTGCACCAGATTCTACTTTTGATTCAGCAAGTATTTTCTGTAAGTTCTCCATGACTAGGGACTACAGTAGATAAAAAGTCCAGAAATCAAAATACCTTGGCAAAGCAATAACAACATTTCTCTACAAAATTAATAGCCAAACATATAAAGCAAATGGCAGCAGATGCATTACTAGAAATGGGAGGGTTCCTATCAGTTCGTCGAAATGTCAGCAGTTCAAACACCATATGTTCGAACTATGACGTTCGAAAACTGAATATTGTGAAGCCGCGGAACACCGAATTCTTTCCCAGGGAAAGAATTTGGTGGTCCATTTCTGTGGCTTTGCTATATTTAGCACTGTGGTGGAAAGTTATGGGTCGGGTTCAGGTAAGTGTGCGATTGTGCGGACATTAGGGTTAGGGCGTGGGTGAGGTGGGTGTGCGATAGTGACAGACTTTAGGGTTAGGGCGGGATAGGTGAGTTAGGGTTAGGGCGCGGGTGGTGGGTGTGTGATAGTGACAGACTTTAGGGTTAGGGCGGGATAGGAGAGTTAGGGTTAGGGTGCAGTTCAGGTGAGTGTGGGATAGTGACGGACCTTACAGTTAGGGTTTGGGTTAAGGTAAGTGGATAGATAGTAGTGTATGTACAGTTCAGTGTAGGGTTAGATGTAGGATTTTAAGTGTATGTGTGTGGATTGCTGTTTTTTTGGTGTGCTTGTGTTGTGTGTGTGTTTCTTGGAATAGCAATTTTTTTCCCTGGGAAAAAAATCGCTGTTCAAAGACTTCGATATTTTTGCCCTTCTAGGTTAGAAGTTCGAACATATGGTCTTCGAACTTCAGCCATTTCATTGAAGTGATATAGACCCGAAATGGGATATGTGAGTCCTGGGCTAACTGCCCACAATCTTCACCAGTGTAAGTACAAGGAACCACTAGAGGCACTGTTTTGCTATGAAACACAGGCTTATTCAATAATCCATAAAGTAAATCAAAACCATAGCCTATTTGTTATGCAGTTCAAAACATGTTAAAAGCAGTGCCTTTGGTTACTTTACACTGACTATTTACAGTTCTACTAAGCCCCGCTAGGAAACAGGCTGCATTTTAGAAGTCTCAGGCTTCAAGCCTTATCCAGGCCCTGAGTCTGTCTGCATAGCGTAAGTGATTCCTCCAGGAAGATCCACATTAGTCCTTACTGGGCTGTTACTTTCAAACCTCCAGGATGTTTTTAGGGATAGCTCCTGCTCATTGCTCACCTGTCCCCATTTTTACATGAAGAATGAACTTTCTGACTAACGCTGTGAGACCTTCTTAAATTCCCAAGGCAACTCAAAACAAACATGCATCTTTTTAAACTGAACATTATTATAACATAAGGTGATGGCTCCACAGGGAAATGCCTAATTGGCGGTACTGTTTAGGCAACTGCATGGTCACTTAGGTATATAGAAGCTATGGTAAGTGGAGTATATGAAAATGACTACAGACCTAGAAAATAGGAAGCACATACAGACTAGTCCCCTTTAATGGAATTATGCAGAGTCTCAGGTAATGACCTTTATAAGGTTTGTAAATTCATAGTATGACAGAAGGCATTCCTCAAGAGTCCAGGAGTTTGAGAGGGTTTTAGAGGGTTTTCTGTAAATGAGAGATGCACCAATATGGGAGTATAGATTTGCAGTTTTGGTATTGCTAGAGGAGGACCTGTTAGCTGGATGCAGTGTTGTTTTATTGCAAAGGATTTGTGAACCAAATATCTTTGGTTTATTTAACCATCATGTGTATTGCTCAAGAGACTTCAAGATTTGATGTTTGTGTCATAGAATTTGAGTTTGTGATAGAGACCATGACACTTTAATTTTGTGCTAGAGGCTTTATCTGCATACCAAACATTTCAGGTTTTAATCATACAACTAGATATTATCTAGAGAAATTTGTGTTTGTGTGCCTAAGTCTTGGATTTGCTTGTTTGGAAGGGACTAAAGAACTCTACATATCACCAGTGCAAGTCTGAGGAGGACAGACTTTGAGTTAATTACTGTGTCTTCTGTCATTAAAGACTGTTACCTGAGCATTGCTACTTGTAAAGGTACAATCTGGACTGTCCGCTCTGTCTGGATAATTGCTGCAAAAGAAATGATTTTAAGCCATAAATTGTCTACTAAGTAAAGGTTTCTAATTCCCCGACTATAGATATCTTTTTTGTTACTGATATGGTGAAGTCTGCCATAATTTACATGTGCTTCCTGCCTGAACTTTCTAAAACTGGTAGATGCAGTGACAATTGAATCTTTGCATCCTAATTTAAGTTCCAGTTCAAGCTGTCATTGTGGAAAATGTTATTATGACTTTTCCAGAGTAAGCAGAGTGATTGTTCATTGAATTAATGATGTCCTGCACAAGGGACCACAGAATCAAAGGACTAAAGACTCACAGAGGACCACAGACTCAAAGGACAGCATAGCCATCCACTGACAGAACTGGGATCTAATCTAAGAAGTGTCAAGACAGTCTTAGATTCCTTGAGTCAGACCAGGATTACTGTCAATGCTTCAAACTGCAAGAATGGCATGACTGAGGTTAGGTATTGGGGACATATTATAGGACATGGATTAATTAATCCCAAGAGATAGAGAGAAAATAGAAGCTGTAAAAGAAAGATTAGTTCCTCAGACAAAAAAAAGAAAGAAAGAAAGAAAAAAGGAAAGGTTTTCCTAGGACTTGCAGGGCACTACAGAAAGTTTTTTTCATGAGTTTAATTCAGTAACCTCTCCCCTAACGAACCAGAAAAGTTCAGGTGGACCCCAGTTGTGGCAAGGCATTTAAGAGACTTAAAGCCTCTATACTGAGCCATTCATAGTGTCCCCTGATGTTTCCATGCCTTTCACCATCTCCACCAAATCTCTCAGATGCTAGACTGAAGGCAGTGCTGTCCAGGGGATTGATTAGGTTCAGCACCCAGTGTGTTCCTTGACCTGAATGCTACATAAAGCTGGGAGCAGATACTGTACCACTGAGAAGGAATACCTAGTCATAAATTAAGCCTTAGGGTCCCTATGGTACTGCTAGGTAAAGAATTATGCTAGTTATGGATCACACATCCCCCTCACCAGCAGAAGAAATGCAATGTCAAGGTTTACAGGGGGCCCTAGCATTACATCTGCTCTGCTTTCATATTCAGCAAAACCCCATTATTTACCATTACACTCTGTTTAGGGCTCATAAACTTTCCCTTTGAGAGGTAATCTGTAACATAACATAATGGTTTCACTGGAAAGAACCTGTAAGCACAGGCAGAATTACTTAGGCACATTATAGTGAGTGGTGTATCTAAAAGAGGAAAACATGTTTATTTAATAGGAAATGCAAAAAAGTAGGGATCCCTTTTTATGGCACTACTTGGACACCCACGTGTGTGTGTGTGTGTGTGTGTGTGTGTGTGTGTGTGTGTGTGTGTGTGTGTGTGTGTGTGTGTGTGTGTGTGTGTGTGTGTGTGTGTGTGTGTGTGTGTGTGTGTGTGTGTGTGTGTGTGTGTGTGTGTGTGTGTGTGTGTGTGTGTGTGTGTGTGTGTGTGTGTGTGTGTGTGTGTGTGTAAATACCTCATTTTTAGACAATGGTAGTAAACAGAAACATCATTAAATAAGCTGTGCTCTTTCACTATGATACCTGGTTTCCTTGTTTTGTTGACTGTTGGTGTGTTTTATTATTCAGTTGTGAATAAACTGAAAAAAAATGAAGTCTAGGAGTTTGCAACTCTGACTGCATTTTTAATTTAGCTGGATTTTTTGCAAGCATGTAGGTATGAAATGCACTATGCTGGGCTGCAACTCTGTCTGCCACTTTGTGTAGATGAGGTAATATTATCAGTTGTTAATGAACTGCTTCCTGTAGCACATGGTTTGATTCCCTCAGCCTTCATTTGTCTACTGTGTGACTCTAAACAAGTCACGTCACCAGACAGTGCTCCTGGCCTGTCCCTGAAAAGGAACACCTGAATCCATTAAGCTGTCCCAGGCTGTTAAAAACTGCATTAGATATTGTCTTTGAATCCGTGTACCCTTCACATAGGCACTAATTACTGTTTCAGTACATGCTGTTTTACTATAAATCCCAGCATGTCTCTTATAGTTTAATGGCTTATTGGATGTACTTTCAGTAAAAGTAACTTTCAAGGGAAGAGAAGTTTTACTGCTGCTCATTCTGTCTCTTATCAATGTATATATTTTTTTTGTTTGGTCTAACAAATGGCTGGTAATGCTTTTGCTGAAAAAAATCTAAAATAAATGTTTTAAATTAAATGAACATATCTATGATCCACAAAGGCTGCACAGTGACAGGTTTGAACAGTGTTTTATGGTAATTGGTACAAGACAGTCAAGTAATGGGATTTTGCTATGTTTGGAAGTAGCCTGGTCCACTACCCTGACTGGCTTCCATTTGCCCATGATTTGGCTCTGGCCCTACCTACATATTAGTGTGGTAACAATTAGTTTTTATGCATGTGCTGGGGCTATATACCAATCAGCATTAAACACAGTAAATATATAGCATATTAGAGGTCAACAAAGGCATGAAACCTTTCCTATTTCCTTTGTTTCATAAGTCACTTATTCTTGGAAACCCATAGGATACCTCACATCCAACCTGACTACAAAGTTGTGGCTTACAAACCTAAGTAGTACAAAATCATTCTCTCTGTGTCATACATCTCTGAGATTTTATTTTTAAACAGTAAGGGTGCAGTTTTGAAGTCAAAATCATTTGAAAGGATGTTGTTTAAAAATAATGTTGTAAGTCAACCACTGTGTGAGAAATTCTTTATAACCTTCTGACATTGTTTGCACAGCACATACTAACAAGTTTCCAGCAATGGTGTGCTGTACACCAGAGCTGCACAATGTTGCACTAGTGAACACTACAGATGTGAATGCTGTGCTGTACACAGGGCTACACAATGTTGCACTAGTGAACACTAGAGATATGAATGCTGTGCTGTACACAGAGATGAGCAATGTTGCACTAGTGAACACTAGAAATGTGAATGCTGTGCTGTACACAGAGATGCACAATGTTGCACTAGTGAACACTAGAGATGTGAATGCTGTGCTGTACACAAGGCTACACAATGTTGCACTAGTGAACACTAGAGATGTGAATGCTGTGCTGTACACAGAGATGCACAATGTTGCACTAGTCAACACTAGAGATGTGAATGCTTTGCTGTACACAAGGCTGCACAATGTTGCACTAGTGAACACTAGAGATGTGAATGCTGTGCTGTACACAGAGCTGCATAAGGTTGCACTAGTGAGCATTAGGCTGTTAACAAAAAACACAAGTGGTAAGGCTGAGAAAAATGTAAACCAAGAATCCAAGTCACCCAGCCTGGCATCAACGGAGCCAGTAAAGGAAAACACCTAACAATTGTAAGTCAGTAAAATCCACCATAGAATAAAAATCCACCAAAGATAAATAAGAATCTACCAAAAATAAATATAGTTTGACAATTTAATAAACAGGGTTAAGCACTTACATTTGCTCACAATGGAAACTTCATCAGAATTAAGTACATAAAATTTGAAAACATTTTCTCTGTAATTCCTCATAGTGTAGGATTACAGTGGTTTGACAGAATTTGACTTTTTATCCCATAATGATTTTAGATTAATTGTGGAAAATATGGAACTTCTTCTAAAAATCTAAAAATTTTATCTATTTTCAGGAAGAGTATTCCAAGCAGTTGGACGGGGTGGCTATGGGTGCATTGTGCACCCCTGTCTTTGCGAATATTGTATTGCTTTACTGGGAACAACATTTTATATTTAATTCTTGTTATTTTAAATATATAAAAGCATATTACCTTTCCAGGTGACATGTTTATTGTATGGAATGGCCCTTTGAATATTATTAAACCTTTTAGGACTTATATTAACAATACTACAGATTTTTTTTCATTTTTAGTTACGAAGTAGGATTGTTGGAATCTCATTTTTTAGATGTTAAAGTTTCTAAAGAAATTAAGAAATATGCATCCAGATTGTTTAGGAAGAAACATTTCTCTAATTCCTATTTACATTATAATAGCAACCTACCTCATTTTCAAAAGAAGAACATTGTAAAGGGTCAGATGGTATGAGCAGCCCGTATGACTACATTAAAGGATGATTTAATGAATGAGTTAAATTTTATTGAAAATTTGTTTATAGCTAGAGGGTAACCCAAAGTACTCACTGACCCTTTGAAAGATGAGGTTTTACAGGGATGGGGTAAAAAGTTTATTCTGTTAATAAGTTTTATGGAATATGAATCAAACAGTAGTACCCCAATACTAATAGATGGGAACAAGTGGAGCTTGGTGAGGCATGTAATACGGATCCACATTTTATTTTAAAATATAATCAGGATACAAGGATGGTTCAGGTGATTACCACTAAATATTAGAACCTTTTTGCAACTATGCAAAATAGTTTAAAGGTGTTTACTAAACCACTGAAATTTAGTTTTAAAAGTGGTCCTAATTTGAAGAACATTTTTGAAAATGAGTGGTTATTCCTTAACAATAGGCCTAGGAAATGGGGCATTTAAGTGTGGAATGTGCCCACAATGTCCCTTTATTGCAAATAGCATGGAGTTGTATTTACCAAGTTTGAAACTTACATTACCACCAACAGGATATTACAACTGTTTCTCGAAAGGGGTGATATACTTGGCCTATTGTTTACCTTGTTTCTCATATTATCTGGTAAAGACAAAGTGTTGTTTAAAACAGAGGATCTACAAGCGCTT
The DNA here is from genome assembly GCF_019279795.1 of Protopterus annectens. Lineage (NCBI taxonomy): Eukaryota > Metazoa > Chordata > Ceratodontiformes > Protopteridae > Protopterus > Protopterus annectens. Next base: position 1,801,274,674 of record NC_056743.1, on the reverse strand, counting down.
ATATGAAATTAATAGAAGAAAAGAAACTAACCCTTTATTTAGGTGTTCTTGCAAATGTAGCCATGCCAATTTTACATTTTGTGTCTTGGGACAAGTAAAACCCCACGAGAGGGGGGGGGGACTGGGAAATCAGATTGTAGTACCAGAAACTTATTTAGCAACTATACTTGGATGCCTGTATTAGTCCTGGTTTAAATGACCATTATTCCATTGTTTCTGCATTGAAAATAAGGGCTTTGAAGTGCTAAGGGTACATTATATATACAATTTTTCAAACATTTGTATACATTTTTTTCAATAATTTTTATAAATATAAATATATGTTATTGTTTTTATATGTTTTTACATATATATTCATATTTATATATATATTTTTATCATATTTATATATACATATACCTTTTTATATATTTTTGACTTGGTACACCAGAGTTTTGCAAGCACTTTTTATGTTAGTATCCTTTTAAAACTATTGCCTAGAAACAGTTTCCGAGCATTGTTCATTTTGTGGATCTGTTTTAATTGTGTAACCAATGTGATTTGTTTGTGGGTTTTTAGGTTTTCAAATTTTATGTACATTATTCTGATAAAGTTTCTATTGTGAGGAAACAAAAGTGCTTAATCCTATTTATTAATTTGTTGAACTATATTTATCTTTGGTGGAGTCTTATTTATTTTTGGTGGATTCTTATTCTGTGGTGGATTTTACTGACTTAGAGTCATTGAACATTAGAGATCCAAAGTGGTGGTACTGCAGTAGCATTGTCGCCTCACAGTATGACGTTGTCCTGTTCGATTCTCAGCTAGAGCATCTTCTGTGTGGAGACGTGCATGAATGGGCGTACCTTCGTTGAAGGTTGTGCGTCAGGGCTGGCAACTCGGCACATAAAAATCTACTGCCAATCATTAGTGGACCGGAGTTCCGCTGTGGCGACCCCTACCCGGGAAAAGCTGAAAGACACAAGACAAGACAAGAGTCATTGAACATTAGGCTGTGCTACACACAGACTTGCACAATGTTGCACTAGTGGGAGATAGCCATGAGAATGCTGCATTGTACATAGGGATGCATGATTCTGCATTAGTGAGCTCTAGCCATATGAATGCTGTGCCACACAAAGGCCTGCACAATGTTGCACTAATCAGCACTAGTCATGTGAAAGCTGTAAACAGAGCTTCACAACAGAGCATCAGTGAGCACTGGACACATGAATAAATATGGCCAGCAAGTAGCTATCTATTGAATAACTACAGACATTTGAAAACTTGCTGCAGCATGTCTGAGTCTTTTTTTTATCTTTGATCAGTTATAGCTAGGGGCCAAGAAGAAATATAAAGGTACCAACCTAAGAACCTATAACCTATGAACGTCAAGATACAATAAAACATATAACAGCTAAACATTTATCAAAATTCATTTCAGTCTTTATTGCAAAGCAATTAAATACTGATGTCCAGAGTCATCATACATTTAAATATATGTGGCGGATTTAATCTAGGTTCTTTTTATTCAGCAGGATGGAACTCATACAATTAGCCTGCTTAAAACTTGCCTTTTAGAGTTATTTATCTTTGTTTACTTTATTGTTCTTCCCTTTTTAACCCTTTTTACAGTTAAGGGCCTCTTTATTTTGAGAAACAGTCCTGAGTATGCTGCACACAGCAACTGGACTCCACACTAAGTGATGGAGTTATTGCAGTTTCTTGAAATGAAAAACAGACAAATAAATTTGAGAAACAATATCTACAGATAGTTCAAGTGCAATGATTTAGCACAGCTATTCAGGGAATATATTAAATTGCGTAAAGAAAAAAGTAAATCTAAAAAGTAATTTTCACTTATCGTTACGTATTCTAATATCAAACTCCAATACCCTGTAAGGAATATTTTCCACTTAATGCAAAATCATGCATGTTTACCATTCTAAATAGGTTTTAGAATTTTCAAACCTAAAATGCATACTCCCAAGAATATGTCTTTCTATAACTTCAGATAAACACTATGATATGATCAATAATGCAGACTAATAATCTAAATTAAGCCTCTTTAATACTTGGTCAAGAGTTATGCAATGCGGGGGGGGGCAACTGAGGTTAATATTTGAGGCATGCTTAAAACAAGTATACAAAAAAAACTGCCAGGTCAGGACATCTTGTAATTGGTTTATTTTTTAACTCAACTTACTATGCTACAGTGGTAATGACCAGTAAGATAAGTATTAAGTTAAAATAAAAACCACAGCAAAACATGCAATTAGTAAGACCCCCCCCCACCAAAAAAAAGTCACACAAAATGGTAGCTTTAACAGTTTCCAGACCTGAAAGAACAGCTCCATAAAGAAGTGAATTAACTCTCCTATTCAAAAATGCACACTGATATGAGAAAGAACTAAAGAATTAGATGGAATAAACCTGCATCCCCTGCTCCATAGTTTACACAAAAGAAAACAAAAAAACAGGACCTACATTACACCACCCCAAGTTAGCCTAAATTGACAAACAAGCCCTCTCCTGGAAAACTATGCTATCATCTAAAAAAGAAAGAAAAGAGCGAGCTAATTAAAGTAATTGAGAAAAGAGCGACCTAATTAAAGTAATTGAGAAAAGAGCGAGCTAATTAAAGTAATTGAGAAAAGAGCGACCTAATTAAAGTAATTGAGAAAAGAGCGAGCTAATTAAAGTAATTGAGAAAAGAGTGACCTAATTAAAGTAATTGAGAAAAGAGTGACCTAATTAAAGTAATTGAGAAAATAAAAATGGTCAAAAACAACTGACCAGTATGAACATAGTAGAAACCAGATCGAAAGGTAAATTCCACTTAGGAAAACTTAATTCATTATGGACTTTTGTCATTAACCAGATATGGATTTCATCAGAATAAAATAAAATATATGCAAATTAAGGACATTAAAACAATCATGAAATATGTGATACAATCAATGACCAGGTGTCTGTATGAAAACATCAAAAAATTAAAAATGCAAACTCTCATATAACATGAGCATTGTTTGGTGTTATTAAAATGACAAGCTCTTGTATAACATGAGCATTATTTTGTGTTTAAGTACCAAACAGTGAAAAACTGTGGGTGTTTAAATGTTTCATACTCAAAGCAGATAATGACTGAAACTAAGCAGGAATTGTTAATGAACATTTCTACCACTCATGGATTGTCCCTAATAAATATCACCTACAAAGACAAAGGTTCTTGTAAGTGCTTTTGGGAAGGAGGTTGATGACTTAGACCTGAAGAAAAGTGCTGATTCATCAGCTTATCAATACTTGCCGGAGAGTCTGGACAGCCATCTAGAACCATGACATATACAAAGGCTAAACCTAAACATGCATTGAGTGCATGCTATGAACATCTAGCAGATACTGATGTGTGGAATGATTTCAAATCACAGCTCTAAAATAGCTTCATCTATGTACCAGTCAATATCAGGGATATGTCCAAGAATTCAATAGCTTAGAAATAAACAAAGAACTATGGCTAAAAGCTGAATAGTGCTTGTTATGGTAGTAACCTCAGAACCTCTTGGTGAACTAGCAGTGAGGGAAACTTTTGGGTAAAAAAAGAGGCCTTCTGTGCAGTAATCATAGAGCAGTCTCCAGATCTGATGAATCTATAACAACAGCCTCAGAAGGTAGAAGCTGTTACATTAATGGAAATGAAGGCCTTTCTATGAGAGAACTTTAATGAGGTCATGGAAAATGACTTTTGTATGGCCTCAAAGAGATTCTTGCAAACTATCAGGTCACTTTGGAAGGGGTTACTGCCCAAACTGTTCTTAGTAGTGGTGAAGAAACACTGATCTTTTCCAGGAGCTCTAAAGAAATGGAAGGAAAACTTTGGAGAGCTCTTCAACCCAGGAGATATGCTCTACTTTGAAGATGGTCAGACAGACTTCATTTCTATTGATGAGACCATACTACAATTAAATAGTTCTGGTGTGGCAAGACTAGAGGGAATGACACCTGTGTAGAAATACTAAGGGGATATTTTTGAGGTGCTGAAATTAACATGCCTTTTCATTCTTCATGGAAGGCAGTACTCATACATCTGGCAAAAATTGAAGTTGTGATTCCCGTTTACAACAGGATCATGTTTTTATGACCTGTTGTGATACCCTGTATCAAGAGGACAAATGTAAATTCCATGTAGGCTTTGGAATAGTAATTTAAATATCTTTCTTTACACTGATACTGGATTTGTGTTCATGTGTTTTCATGACCTGGATAAAGCATTTGATTGTGTAGCTCGCAATGTATTATGAAAGGTGCTACAACAGCACAGGTTTGTGAGGTGACCATTGTATGCCATTCACTCCCTGTATTTGTGGAGTGAAAGTTTTATATATATTTTAAGTAGTAAATTGAATCCACTAAAAGCAGACATAGGACTTCAACAAGGGAGTCCTGAATCTGCTCCCATTTAGGATTTAATGCACAGGTTATTAAAGGACAGCAACAGTTTGGGGTGTAACCCATTTGGGGGTGTGAGTAGTGCATTACTGTTTGTTTGCAGATAGTGTACCAAAGATGTTTTACTAGAATGTGATGGTAAAGCAAGAACTGAGTCATAAGAGGAAGCTGTCAGCTCACCAGTTAGTCTGTGCCTGCACCTTCACTTGTGGTCAAACGATTTGTGTAGTGATGAAAAGGGTGACAACACAGATGATTGAAATGAAGTCCCTTTATGAGGTTGCTGGATGCATTCTCCATAAGGGGGCGGGGCACAGCAATCAAGATTGGTCTCATAGAACAACCACTGTACCCATAGCCGGCCTTAGGCATAGGCCAACTAGGCGACCGCCTAGGGCGCCGGTCTAGCAGGGGCACTTTTCTAGTATTTATTTGATGTAGTTAGACCAAAATGGGGGCACCAGGTAGTGTGTTGGGGGGTGCCATGGAGCCCTTTTGCCTAGGGCACCAACTGACCTAAGGCCGCAGCTGTACCTCCAGGTTGACACACCTCTCAACTGTCCAAATTTTCACAGAATGTCAAGATTTTTGCCTCATATTTTTGGTCTGCTCCTCATAAAATTTGTGGTTGTCTGACAAATCACTGAGGATTGAAGTAATTAAATAATGACAGTTGAGTTTCAGACCTTATATCCTTCAGAAAATGCATGCTAAAACACTTCCTGTTATTCTAACAACTTTCTAAGTTTATAAGACTCTGTCCCTATTTTTGGCCTTTTGTGCCATCATTGTTTTAACCTTTGTCCAGATTTCTTACACTAAGGTTGAGAGGCATGCAGGTTGATAATTGCCCACTGAGGTCTTTGGGCACCACTGAAGATGTCCATTGGGTGTATCCTACAGGAGTTTAGCAGGGTTGGATTAATGAAAAGAGGCGTGAGTAGGATTGCCACCTTTTCAAATGTGGAAAGTTCAAGCATAATTCAAATGCCCAAAGTGTTTCTATCATCATGGTAGAAATGTCACATTCTACAAGGCAAAACATACTCACGGTCAGTACAAAGGACAGAACTTCACTTTTTGCCTAAATAAAAGCGTATTCTTATAACATTTTTGCTGCTTATTCTGTTTCTTATAACATTTAGGTGTTTCAGATACAGAATAACTGTTTTATGCAACTATTACATAAAATATAGGAAATAACTTTGTCCTAAAATCTCAGGACATTTGCCATTTTTGCAATTTTTTTGCAGGACACAACTGCCCAAAGAGGGACTATCCCTCTCAAAGTGTGACAGGTGGTAACCCTAGACCTGAGGCAGACACAGTGTATGCAGGCAAGATTATATCTCACAATTTGTCAAGGAACAGTAATGGATACTGCAGGATAAACGGGAGATTGTTGCAGAAGATAGGGAATTCGGGTCTGCCCTGAGTCTACTAATGCAATAACGATCACAGGAAAAAAGGGTTAAAAATCAATTGATAGGTGGTTGGAGATAGAAATGGGTTGAAAACATGTAAATGTACATGTCTAAAAATCACACTTTTGATTGGCATGAAATAGCATACAATCTCCATATCATGCTATGCGGCACACAGGACACACGAAGCTGCAAAATAAATAAATAAATAATGCCATTGCAATAAAGAATTCAGAATTCACCCACACTCCAACAATATAAAAAGTGAAAGACTATTTCCCATTTAGCTGTATTTCCCTATGAAAAAGCAGTAACTGCCGCAGTCTAATAACATATTTATTTTTTACAAATCTTGGCAAAATGCACAACACAGAATAACTACTAACTGTCATGCTAGAGGATGATGATTTAGATGAGCTGATAGTGTGGTGTGGTGAAACAAATCAAGTAGGTAGTTAGCAATATAACAGCAGATGTGGAAAAACAGCACAAAGGCATTAGTGCCGCAGTAAAAAGAGACAAAATGCAATAAAACAAATTCAAGAACAGAAACGTTGCACCTTTTTTGCACCATGTTACATTATAAGGAAAAAAGTGATATTACAGAAATTAGAAAATACTTCTAAGGAAATGCATCACATTTAGCTAGTGTTCAAGATAAGAACAAAATCTTCTCATTGCAGACAATAATGAACAGCAAAAGTACTTTTAATGTTTGTTAAAAAGTACCCTGAAACTGAAGGAGTGGTCAGGTAACAGCTCCTAGATTACAATGATAGTTCTGACAACTCATGAAGAGTATGGAGGAAGGTCTGTCAGCACTTCACGACTATGAATTGGCAGCCATAGAAAAAGCTGCACTTACATACATAAATACAAATATTTCAAGCAAGGGCAGTAATGCCCTTCTACCTTGCCAAGATACCAAAACACTTGTTCTCATAATAAGTATCCAGGATGTTCTTAAAAAATATCTAAACTAGTACTTGCTTTAATGTAATTTGGTAGTCCATTCCATGCATCAGCTTCTTTGTCAGAGAACCAATTAGTACACTTCTCATTCCTCTAGAATATTCTACATAGGTTGTCTGATGATTCTCTAGTACTTTTTGATAACCCCAAACATTCCCAGAGGTAGTTGTCTCTAAATGCCCTGTATACCTGAATAAGATCTCCTCTTAGATATCTGTAATAGACACTGTATAAGTTCAGATATTTTAGTCTTTCATAATATCTTAAATTTTCACATCCATGGATGCTCCAGTTTATTCATGCTTGTTTTCCTATAGGGTTTCCATATTGTTATTTTCATACTCAAGTTTGGGTCTAATGTAACTAACAAACAATGACTTCATCATTTTTGATTTTCTAGACTTTATAAATCTTTTAATACAACCTATAGTTCTATAACTATCATTAACCAATTGGTTGATATGATTAGAAAAACTCATAGCTGCATCTATCGATATACCCAGGTCCTTAAATGAGTCCACAGTTTCAATCAATGTGTGCTGTATTAAATATTTACCTTTCAGTTTATGTCTCCCAAATCTCATATACTTAGTTTTTGATGCATTTATCAGCATATTATTCTCCTGTGCCCAAATGGTCAATATAGTCAAGTTCTTTTGCAGACATGCCTTATCTGTAACACATGTAAGCAATTTACCCAATTTCGGGTCGTCTGCATATAATCTGTAGAATACCACAGATGAAAAAGTTACATCTGAAAGATACAGTCTAAGCAAGTAAGGGCCTAGGACAAAGCCTATGGAACACCTGACTGTAACCAAGGATTTCACCTGTTCTGTTGCTGTATGATACTTGCCATGTCCTATTTGTAAGCCATGCAGCTATCCATCTTATCAAGTGTACATCAATACCTATTTCTAATTTATTGATCAGTGTTTTGTGTATAACTGTGTCAAATACTGAAGTTAAATCTATATAAATTACATCACAGCACAATTTTTCATTCATAGCTGTTATTATATTGTTATAGAACATCATGTTACAGGTGGTAATAGATCTATTTTTAACATATGCATGATGCTATATAGTTTCAAGTCCCAACCTATCCAGTTCTGACAGTTTGTTTGCGTCTTTCGGCTTTTTCCCGGTTAGGGGTCGCCACAGCGGAACTTCGGTCCGCTAATGATTGGCAGCAGAGTTTTATGTACTGGCTTGCTGGGCCTAACGCACAACCTTCAACGAAGGAATGCCCGTCCACGCATGTCGCCACACAGAAGACGCTCTAACTGAAGATTGAACGGGCAACGTCTAACTGTTAGGCGACAACGCTACCGCAGCACCACCACCGCAGTTATTATCCAGTTCTGACAGTAATTTATCCAATATTACCTTCTCTATTATTTTTCCACAAAATGAAAGTAGACTTAAGGGTCTATACAACTCTGGGTTTGTCCTACTCCCCTTTCCCTTAAAGACAGGTTTAATAATTGCATGTCTCCAATCTTGAGGAATCTCCCCATATTTATATGACCTAGTGAATAATAGATATAATGGTAGCATAGGTTCTTGCTGAAGTGTTCTCAGGTCATTGTTACTAATTCCATCTCCTCCCTACCCTTTGTTTGGATCCAGTTTGAGCAGTTCTTTTTCAAAATAATCTAATTTGATTCCAGTATCTGGAGTTACCTGGATGTCACTCGGACAACTTATCACCCCTTTTGCGGAGCCAAACTGCTTGCATAAGATTTTGTAAATATATTTATAATCTGTTGTGTCTGAGAATAAATTTTAGAATCTGCACACAGTTTATCAATGTGTGTGTGTCTTTACTCCTTCCATGTCTTATGTATCTATAAAAAGGTTTCCTATTATGTTCAATATCTTTATATAAATTTTCTTCAAATTTTTCTTGCTCTTGTCTCACTCTATGCTTAATCGGTTTGTCCAGCTTGTTTATTTCAGTTTTCAAAGTTGTAGTTTGACCTCTCTTCCATTTCTTATATTTTTTGTCTCTTGCGCCTTATTCAGATATCTTGTTCTTATGGAAATATATCTCCCTGATGTTGTATGCGTAGATCCTTGATTTTTTGCATTCAAACAATTTCTCTTTCAAAACTTTCCGCATTCCATCTGCAGTTTTTCCACTGAACACTCACTCCAGTTAGTTTTACGTTTTGCTTCCATATAATCTGTAATTAACCTTCTGTGCATTGGCTTAGATTTCAGTTTGGCAGAATTATCTCACAACAAATTAACCTTTATAACCCCATGATCACTGAACATCAACAAGTGGTAAAACATGACTTGAAATAACATTAATTTCTTTAGGAACATAAACAATGTCTAGTATATTCCGTCCCTGGTAGTTTTTTTTTTACAATCTGAAGCAATTGTTGTTCCTGAATATATCTTGTGAATAATTTCCTTACTAACATTGTTGAATCAATATTATTCCAGTCTGCTTCTGGTAAAATTAAGCCCCCAGCTAATATTATTCTTCCCTCTGGTGTTTCATGAAAGAAATGTCTAAATTCCTCTAGGTCATCTGTACTTGACTTTGGTGGTCTGTACACTCCAACAATCATAGCACTTCAGCTACTTTTTCTGTGAAAATCAGGGACAATTGACTGGAATGGTAAGCAGGGGAGAAAAATTGGGCTGTGGAACTGAAATAAAGTTAGCATGACGTCACTGTTACCAATCAGAGAATATGTGGCTTATACAAAAAATCAAGGATCTACACATAAATTACTGCATTTGCCACTTATTTATGTCTTCTTGAAGTCCCCTCATTCCTGCTACAGTACTATTTACTGCCCCAGTTGTGTACTTCAGAGCATTAAGTTGTTTCTGTTTAGGCACTTATGAAAACCATGTTTCTTGTAATGTTAACATTATTGCTCAGAATATTGGGAAAATAACTTGCTTTGTAGTAGTGGGAGGGCCTTGGGAAAATTTTCTTTTGTGATGAGTTGTGACATTAATTTTCTTTAGTGAAAGGATTGACCACATGAGATTTTCCAGTATTCTGCCATGGCAAAGAACAAAAAAAAAAGAAACCAGTTTTAGCATCCTTGTTCAATTTTCCCTAAGGAATTGGATCAGAGAGTTAAAACAAATTTATATTTGATATCAGGGTGTTTTTGTAACTAGCTTATCTGGAGTCTTCTGTCCAAAAACAGTAACAAAAAAAGCACTGCTGCACCATCAACAGTCTTGTGGATCCTATTTTGAAATATTTAGCATCTGTTCCTGTTCTGTGATGTTTGTACTTATTTCTTTGGCTTTTACCTTGATTCTTGAACTGAGACTGAGAGTTGTGCTGTCTCCCAAATGTATTTTTTCCTTTCAACTAGACCCAGTCTTAAGTCTTGAAGCACGCAATGTAAATTAACTTTTGCACAGAAGCAACCGGCCCTAATTTTTGCTTATAATCTTGTTTCCTAGTCCTAAAATCAGGGATGCTTTGCTGAAAGAGATGTGGACCATATGGATAATACCTGTCCTTGTTCATGCAGGACAGTCCAGATTTGGGTAGCTGTGTCCAGCAAAATAAAATGTGAAAAATAGCAAATGTATGAGATTTTAGGTCAAAAATACTCTCTGTTTCCTTAAATACTAACATAAAACAATTATTTTCTATCTGAAATATCTAAATACAGACCCTGTCTTTATTTTGAAAAAAAATTAAGTTACAGACCTTTGAACTGGCTGTGGATATGATTTGCCCTGCAAATTGTCATATTTCCATTAACATGCCCAAGGTGGCAAGCCTTGTGGGCAATAATCAACAAATAATGGCATTTATCCAATATTGACTTTCACAGAAAACCACAATTCATTTTGGACCATTCTAGAACTACACTTACTGTTAACTGGACCAATACATTGTATATCAACAGGAAAGGCTATAACTGTACTCAACCCTACATTACTTCAATTAACGAGGTACTAAATGAGTTTATGAATAGCCCTACTAGTTCCCATATTCCTTTTGATATACAATGGGCTGCTGCTAAGGCTGAGATCAAGGATATAGTCACTAATTCTATATTATAATTAATTAATTAACTAATTAATTAATAATAATTATATGATATATTAATTAATTATATATTATATTTGTTAATATTAACAAAGCATTTCATTATAAAAAGCTATAGATCAAAAGAAAACACATTGAAGGGAAAAAACAGTGAACTTGAAGAGGAACTTTACCGAAGAAAAAAATGTTCTCCAGAAAGAACCTTATTTATTATATATGAAACAAGTATCATTCAATGAAATGAAATGCTAGCTAGATATTCTGAATGGACAGAAGTTCCATCAAAAATGCTAGCAATAATGATAAATATTAATAAAGCTTCTCCCTTAATAACCAAAATAATATACCAAAACAAAACTTACAATTCAAATATCGAAATTACTCAAATCTTTGAACAAACATTTTCAAACATGTGGTAAACAAAACTCATCATTTACACTACAAGAAAAATATCACTTTTTAAAACAGAGTTCCCTAAACATAATCAAAGTCAGAAGAAATGCCTTACAGCACCTTTCACCGTACAAGAAATCCTATACATAATAAAAAATCTAAAGAAGGGCAAAGCCCCTGGATCGAATGGCTATACAGCAGTCGTTTCTATCTTTTATTTATCCCCAAAGAAAATAATGACACTAAAAATCCCACTAAAATATAGACCGATTTCCGTTATAAACATAGATATTAAAATATTTGCCTCACTATTGGCAAACAGATTGAAAATGTTATTACCAAGTATAATCTTACCTAACCAATCAGGTTTTCTTCAGAGCAGACAAACCTGTGTCCGCACAATAACTTTGGATATACTGATTTTATTATCTAGACAAAATAACGAGTTGATGTTTGCACTTGTTCTAGATGCTTCCAAAGCCTTTGATAGACTCAACCTAGATTTTCTTCAATCAATAATGCCATATTTTAGCCTACCACAAGCTATTATAAATTCAATAAAAACTGTATGTGCAAATGCACACATGACTTTACATATAAATAAGACTACTTAATCTCTAATAAAAATTAACAGAACAAGACAAGGCTGCCCATTCTCCCCATAATTATTACTGATCTTCCAAAAATTTTGCACTCCATTGAAACATTTTCAAAATTCTCTAATTACAAACTTAACTTGAATAAATGATCTATTTTCCTTTAAATCCAAATTATAACTTAATCAACTATTTTCCAGAGACTGAGATTAAACTAAATGATACATTGAAATATTTGGGAATATCTTTCTGCCATGATCCAAATAATAATTTAACAAAACTTTGGACAACGATTGAACAAGACATTCTCAGATGGAACAAATTAAAATTCTCTTTGTTGTCAAAGGTGGCTATTATTAAAATTAATATACTACCAACACGGCTTTTCCAGTTTAATGCAAGTAATATATTAATACCCAATAAGTTCTTCAAAATTGTAAATGCAAATCTCTCCAAATTTCTATGGGAGCCCAAATCAATCTGTATTAGCTACCAAAAACTGATTTATCCTAAAAATATTAGAGGCTTGGGTGTCCTGAAATGTAAGCACTATTATGATGTAATAAATGCTACTAGAATCATAGTAATTTCTGATTGCTGTCCAATAAAAACAAAACGGAATCTTACTTGGATAAAAGTATGGTATAATCTAAAAATTTGCTCCAAAAATAACCCTAAAGCCCTATGCTTTCTCAATAAAGAAAACTTGGGTAGAATCAAAATAAATGTCTAAAAATATCATAACTGTTCTGCAAAAAATAATCTAATCATTAAATCTAACAAGTCCTTTTAACATTTTACAATCAATTCACCTTAGCCCAAATCTTAGATTAAATACTAAACTAACAGAAAATGCACAGTAATGATGCAGGCAGTAAACACAGCACTAACCAAAATGCTGGAAACAAAGCTAAAAGAACCGCTGCTTCATGAACTTTAAAATTTGGATTTATTGTGAAACAAACAGGAGACGTGGTAAGTGCTTTCACCTGGATAGGCTTCTTCAGACCAAACCCCCCCTCCCTCTTGTACACCCTTATATGGCAAAGAAGGTGCTAAAACAGATAAACCATTAAAGGCACAGTGCAACTACCATAGTACACAACATAAATAAAGTTTGTTTGTTTGTGTCTTTTGGCTTTTCCTGGTTAGGGGTCGCCACAGCGGAACTCCGGTCGGCTAATGATTGGCAGTTGATATTTACGTACCGGCTTGCCAGGCCTGACGCACAACCTTCAACGAAGGTACGCCCATTCATGCATGTCTCCATGCAGAAGATGCTCTAGCTGAGAATCGAACCGGACAGTGTCTTACTGTGAGGCGACAATGCTACTGCAGCACCACCACCACGGGTCACAACATAAATAAAGTGCTTACTCTAAAATACATTAACCATAGTAAAATAAAAATGCCTATACCACTCATAAAACATGAATAGAAATGCATAAAAACAAAAAACTGCAAAAATTCATACTAATTGCACAACACTAACAATAAATCCTCTCATAAAAATGCTCTCATATTATATGTAAAAAGCACAATCATACATATCACTTCAATTTCCTGGACTCCAGGAAAGGTCTCAATGGTACTTTCTCATTCAGTACAGGAAAAACATCTGCTCTAAGTCTAACAATCCATTTTGATTCATTACTCTCAGTTCTACCCCTCACATCCCCCCCCCCAAAACTAGTGTGTGTAAGATCTAATACTTTAAAATGAAAAAGATGTGTGGAATCATTAGACAAGACATATTAGTGGAATGAATCCGGATTTGGTAGAGATGTTCCCTTATCCTGTCCCTCAGCCTCCTGCCTGTCTTGCCTACATAAAACGCAGCACAGGCTCCACAGGAGGCCAAGTAAACAACATGTGTAAATTCACAGTTTTCATGAACTCTAACTTCATGGTTAGTGCCATAGACAGGGTGATAGAAATGGACATCAGTGTCTATGGAACAACAATAGTTGCAACTACCACAGGGTACAGTACCAGCAATCTTATCACCTCCACCATCCATAACAGGATAACACAGCAATTTCTTTAAATTCGATCTATTCTTATAGACAAAACCTGGAGCAGCACCCACAATTTCCCTCACATTCGGGTCCAGTGCTAACACACCCCAGTGAGATCTAAACACATCCTTCAACCTACCTACATCCTTAGTATAATATACGGGCACTCTGAAACCATGATTTCTACTCCCTGCCAGAACACCCTGGGAGGAGCCATCATGGTCCACTCCAGTCTCAGAGAAAAAGGGTGCAGCAGCTTGTTCCCTCAAATCAATGAGGTCTGCCAATCCCCTCTCAGTGTCAGATGTCTGATATTCCCTGCTCTTAAACCTCTCACATAAATCCCCGACATCTGCCTCAAAACCATCCTGACTGGGATTATACCATGACGTCCTATATACCTGACCCCTCACAATATTACCAAAGATGTAACCTGGATGCATACTGCATCTATGGAGATAGGAATTACATTGACACTCCTTTCTATACACTCCTGTGTTCAATAGGCCACTTTCCAATCTCTGAATGTAACCATCCAAAAAGGAAATCCAATTCTCAGAAACCTCATGGGTAAATTTCAGATATCGCGTTAGACCATTAACTCTCTCCAGGAAGAGAGAACTCATCTTTCGTGCCTTTTCAAAGGAAAAACACATCATCTACAAAACTCCTATAAAACATCACGTTCCTCGAAAAATCACCAATACCAAACAAGAACTTGGTCTCCCATGCAGCCATAAAGAGGTTGGAGTAGCTATTGGCACAAGAAGTGCCCATGCCATCCATCTGTAAATAGCACTGAGAGCCAAAACAAAAAATGTTCTCCAACACAACTTCCAAAAACAAAGCTAACAAATCCACTGCATCACTATCTAATCCAGATTTGTCCTTCAAATAATCAGACACCAACTGCACCCCATCTCTGTTTGGTATCACAGTGAATAGGGACTGAACATCCATTGTGACTAAATAATATGTAAGATCAAAGGGGACAGATCTCACAGACTCATACAAATCCAACAGGAACTGTTTCATGTCCCTTAGAATATAAACACTTGCGTCAACCACTGGGCGCAGGAACCTCTCCACATACAACGAAAATGGTTCTGTGATCCACCCCCTGCCCACAACAATGGGCCTCATGTGTGGACACACACTGTTCTTGTGGATCTTGGGAAGACCCTGTATCACTGGCAGGAGGGGATCACTAACAAACAAATATTCATACAACTCATTCGTAATAACATTAGTCTTAATCAAATCATCCAAAACCATCTGTATTCTATGGACATGTATATCCACCATCTTACATTCCACCAAAATGTAAAACCTTTGGTCTGATAACATAGACCTCATTGCCTCATCATAGAATTCAGAATCCATAACTACCAGGGAACCCCCCTTTGTCAGCAGGTTTAATGACAAGGGAGGGATCACTCCTCAGTAGTTGAAGGGCTCTCCTCTGTGCATAAGTTAAATTGCCCTTTCGTTTACTGGACTTACCCACTCTCTTTTCCATGTCATACAGATCATTCTCAACTAGTTTACTGAAAGCAGCTACTAGCAGTGGTACCATTGGCATGTACACACTTGGCTTCTTAAACGATTTCCCATCTAACACCTGCACTGTATCCTTAAATTCCAATCTAAGGCACAGATTCCTAAGAAATAACTTAAACTGTACTAAGGTATCAACATAATTGCTGTCACAACTAGGTATAGAAGTCAATCCCTTGGATAGTACCCCTAACTTATCTGACGTGAGTGGGCGGGAGGAAATGTTATGCACTAACGTCTTCCAGTTTTCTCACACATTTTCTTGAGGTTTTGGTTCACCTGGGCATCTGCTGACAACTTCCTCTTCATCCTGCCACTGCTCATAGATCTTGATCTCCCCCCTCCCCTGTGAACTATATTGATGGGGAAAGGGCGACTGACAATCACAGTGCCAACATTGTCATGACTAGAACTATGTGCAGCATGCATAGTATGATGGAAATCCTTCCTCCTATCCCCCGGTTCCAGATTCGGGTTTATTTCAGCCACACACCCCAACGGGTCAGTACTAGTGACAGATTGGCCCACTGGGGGGGGGGGAGGCAGCAGTAGAACCCACCCCCACCACAGTCGAACCCTTGACCTCTGGCTCAGCAGATACAATTGCATTAGAAAAAGCCCTATCAAGGACATTCGAACCCTGGGGCACATTACTCATAGAAAATACATTACTAGAGCCATCACTCATACTTGTGTTAACAACAGTTACACTCTTAGACATATTAACATCCACATTGGTATCATGGATTTGTCCTTTAGGTGCATCAGTCCGTTGAGTAGAAACAGCAGCATTAGGTCCATGCACATTACTATATGTCCTCGGCCAAGAGAAGACCTGGCCTAACCTAAAGTCATCAATGTCCCTCTTGAGCTTGTGCTGTTTTTGTACCAGTAAGCACTTTTCATATAACTGCACAGTATCCAGTGTAGAGTCAATAAGTCTATCAACAACATCAGCCGGAAAATGACAATACAGCTCCTTCCGTTGTTCTCTAATACTTTTTCTTAACTCAGATTCTTCCAGTAGGAAGAATTCATTCAAAAGTGACATATACTTTAGGCTTACCTCTATGTTAACCTGCTGCCACTTGTAGAGCAAGTCTGGGTATGAATTACCCGTGGTGGTCATCTTCAGTACTCCTAATCCCCTCGGTACAATTTTCCTTTTGATGCAAACTTCAAAATGCTGCTGTTGGGTCTTTAGTCATTTCAAGTTCATAAAATCAGCCTCCATTCTCGCAACTGTTGCTCATAACTTGACCCTGTCAAATGGCTCAGCAGAGATCACAACACCCTCCTCTCCAACTCCTTCAAATAACATCAGGGGATTCACAGTACCTGATACACATACAGAGAAATGATCAATGTTCGTAGGAGTACCTCGCTCTGGTACATAAGGCAATTCCACTTGTTGCTCAGTAACACCTGCCATGCTCCCAGGGGGGGTGAAAACAGCAATACATAAAAATAAATCCAAGAAATATCCCTCCCCATAGGACTAACGCTACCCATGCCAAACTCAGTCCAAGCACATAAACTAACATAAAAGGCACAGTAGCGATGCAGGCAGTAAACACAACACTAACCAAAATGTTGGAAACAAAGCTGAAAGAACTGCCACTTCATGAACTTTAAAATTCGGATTTATTGTGATACAAACAGGAGACGTGGTAAGCGCTTTCACCTGGATAGGCTTCTTCAGACCAAAAGAACCCCCCTCTTGTACACCCTTATATTCCAAAAAGGCGCAAAAACAGATAAACCATTAAAGGCACACTGCAACTACCATAGTACACAACATAAATAAAGTGCTTACTCTAAAATACATTAACCATAGTAAAATAAAAATGCCTATACCACTCATAAAACATGAATAGAAATGCATACAAACAAAAAAAAAAACTGCATAAATTCATACTAATTGCACAACACTAACAATAAATCCTCTCATAAAAATGCTCTCATAATATATGTAAAAAGCACAATCATACATATCACTTCAATCTCCTGGACTTCAGGAAAGGTCTCAATGGTACTTCCTCATTCAGTCCAGGAAAAGCATCTGCTGTGTTTACTGCCTGCATCGCTACTGTGCCTTTTATGTTAGTTTATGTGCTTGGACTGAGTTTGGCACAGGCAGCGTTAGTCCTGTGGGGAGTGATATTTCTTAGATTTATTATTAAATTAAATAATGCTATGCTAAATTTAAATAATTACCCCTTAGTTAAAGAAATGAAGATACTAGACATTTCTAATTATAAAAAAACTTTCAATAAATGATTTAAGAATTGTTATAAACCATCCAAAAAACTTAGTTATATTAAAACAGATCAAAGAAATGACCACAACTCTCTTAGAAGATCCAAAGATTAATGACAACAACATAAATCTCTGTAAGGCGTTGTGGAATATTTTCACACAAAAATATGTTAACAAATACATATAAATTAATCATAGCTATAAAATATCATGATAATATCCTATATTCAGACTACTGATCCAGACTACAACCTACAATTCAAAATAATCAAAAAACTCAAGTTGATTCAACTAACTTTAAATATTCTCCCTTTTAAAAAACATATATATATATATATATATATATATATATATATATATATATATATAAAACAATATGTGATGTAAATAATATATATTTAATGCCTGCAAGACTTAATAAATACGACTCCATATCTTTATCAAGCTGTTTACACTGTGAAGCCCAAAGAACTGATATTTTGCATATATTTTAGAGCTGTAAATGTTCATATACATTGTGGTGTTCATCAAAGGTCAGATTAGAAAAGATGCAATATGAAAACACTACTGCTTCCTGGGAATTTATTATTTTGCTCATTCCTCCTTTGCGTCTAACTAAACAGAAAATACATATCTTAATTACCTTTTTCTCACTGATGAAGCTATACATCTCACAAAACTGGCTTGATATATCATAGGACGCTTTTAAAGAAATGGCGATTAAATATACAATGACTCATAAGTTAATAGTTAATAAGCAAAGCAAATGCTCCTACTATACCCAATTTTGGAGTACACTTCTTCATCACATATTCCAATAAACTCAAATATATACAAATAAAGATAAGCTAAATTAACAAGTTCTATAAGAGCCAAGCATTTTCACTCATAAGCTAAAGTTCATTGCGATGTGTAATACTGCTATTGTAGAAATAAATTAAAATCATAAAATGGCACTTAGCAATTGGTGTACATAGTTTTTATATTATTTTCTTTTTTCTTTTACTTTTTCAATATGTTAAAAAGCAGTAATCTGTATATACAAATAGTACATGTTGAATAAGTTTTTGATGTATATATATATATATATATATATATATATATATGTGTGTGTGTGTGTGTGTGTGTGTGTGTGTGTGTGTGTGTGTGTGTGTGTGTGTTTGTGTGTGGATTTACTTCAGAAGCTTGAAAGCCCAAAATCTTGAATTTTAAAAGACTGAGACCAAAATCTTGAAAGTTCAAAAGGCTGAAAACTCAAAATACTGAATCTCAGAATACTGAAAACACACAGGATACCATCACAAGTATAATCAGGGGGGTGAGCTCCCTTGCACCCCCCCACCACAGTCCCTGCTACTTAAAGATATCAACTCTGAGATCGCACTCCACAGAACAAAATGGCAAACATACCATTACGTGTTTCATGACTGCCTGTTGTAAACTTAGTCATGTTATCCTCTAACTTGTTATACTACAACATAACTCATATTACTGTAGTGAAGTACGATCTCGGAATTGATATATTTAAGTAGCAGGGGGTGTGGGGGGGTGCAGGGAGGCTTGCCCCCCTGCTTATACTTGGAGAAAAATAATATGGTTTGTCTTGTATTTGTTTCTGTATGTACTTCTGCTAGAATACAGTAAGTGTTGGTATCCTGTGTATTTTCAGTATTCTGAGATTCAGTATTTTGAGTTTTCAGTCTTTTAAACTTTCAAGATTTTGGTTTCAGTCTTTTGAAATTCAAGATTTTGGGCTTATATATATATATATATATATATATATATATATATATATATATATATATTATATTTCTGACCTTCTTAATCAGTGACAACAATATTTAAGAAGTACCCTTAATTTCGCTCCTTTGCCCCTGAAAATTGTTGGCTTTGCTCCTGATTCTCATTGTGAGAGACCGAAAGCTATACATAGAAATAGCTAAATACTTACATTGATAGTACCTGATTGAATAAATATAGAGATTCTCTAATCTTCCATAAGACCCAACAATAAATAGTCAATATTCTGCTCAGCCTTCATATTGTCACCAACACCACTTTCAATAACTCTAAGAAAGTAGTACATAGCTTTCAATATTTAAAAGCTGGTTAACATAAGACAACGCAATGCATTGATGGAAGTGTAGTATGCTTCTCCACTGTTGGTGCTAAGGGCTCACTTCAGGGCATTTTGGAGCAGGACTACAGTTCCCATGTTGCATTGCATTGCCACGCTTGTGTACTGCTAAAGAGGTCTGAGTGAAATCTCAACTCCATTTCTCTGTAAAAAAGTTAAAACAGGTATCAGATAATGGTTCTGAACTGCTCAAACTGCAAACGCTAATTCATTGCTGTTGCCAATTCACAGTCACTCCACAGATTGGCACTGCTTAAAGAAAATAACAGGGATTTTTTTCTTTTTAATTTTTTACTGCCCCAGGGAATGAGTCACTTACCATGGGCACACAACCTCACAGAATGAGCACATGCCTCCATTCCAATTTAGTGCCTTTTATGATATCAGGCAGTTTCACAAAACAGAACATTTTTTTCTGAGAAAACACTGCTACCGCCATTAACTATGAAGATTTTATAAAATCCCATGTATTACACAATTTAGAGATAACATACGTGGTAGACTTCCTAGCCAAAAGCTGGATCTGTTCTTGCTTCACACAAGGATAAACTATATCCTAAACTTGGACAAATACCTATTCATACCTTACATCTCCTTACTCTTCTTTCTTCACTCACTTCCTTACTTTTGCCAATTTCTGTCCTCTGGCATTCTTTCTAAATACACCATAAGCCTGTTTTTCTCTCAGTTTGTATTGAAATTCCTGTTTGTATTATATTAAATTACCTTTAATTTCCTTATGAACTGAAATTTCTCTAACTATTAAATCATTGTCATATAACTTGTATCTATTCTTAACCAATGTTTTCACATTATGTTTAATTTGGTACAATTATTTAAACTGTATTTCTTTTTTTTTTGATTATTTTTAAAGACTGTAAAATTGTTATTCTTGAAATGCTTTGCAATACTTTGGAGCTTGGGTCTATATTATATCCTCAAAGCTTCAGGTAGTTGAACAGCTAATGGTAGACCCGTAAACAGCGAAAGCTGAAAACCACAAACGGCCACTTCTGCAAATTTTTTTCACAGGGAACATATTCACTTGGCCATTATCAGGAATTTTCCCTTTTCTCCAATGTAGAGCAATCTCGGAGTTGGTATATTTAGTTAGGGGGGGTGTGGGGGTGAAGCCCCCCACTTGATTAGGGTTTGAAAGTTTGTTTGTCTGTTCACCAGCCTTTTTCCCTGTAAAAAAATTTTGCAGAAGTGGCCATTCACAGTTTTAAGATTTTGCTGTTTACGAGCCGATCTTTAGGTGTTCGAATAATTGACACTTCTAGGAAATATTATAGACCCTTGGAGCTTTTCTCCGTAGACCTCAACTGAAAATGGGCTGCTACCCAGTCAAACCTCCCCAGTAATCAGCTGTCAATAAATAAATAAATGCAGAGCAGCAGCATTATACCTTACTTGTCTCACCACAGTACCTTTGCTGTATCCTGTAATCATTGCATAACTTTCAGTATATACAAAAATAACCAGCAACTTGTCTGAGATAATCCCAGTTATTATTATTAGGGGTAATATATAAATATCGACCATGGGTTGGATAATACCAGTCTATAACCAAATAGGATAGCTTATTCTGAGCACAAAAAGGGAAATTGGCTGGACTTAAAATGGCTGTCAAGGGCAGCTAGCCTAGTACTTGACTATGAACCTATAAATCTTTGAAATATAATAATGTTACAATGGTGCATAATTCTACTTTATTTTTTATTTGTTAACTAGGGAAATCTTACTAGGCAATCTAACCAGGGCATAAGTGTGTTTTTTCATGGATGTCCAGAGACAATGACTGGCTGAGTGACTTTCCAGAGTCACATGGTCTGCAAGTGAAAATTGAAGAATTAGGATTAATAAATTGAAAAAGGTTCACTAGTTCAGTAGTATCTCATACCTTTAACCCATTGTACTAAATTACTTGACTATACACATAATGAATCCTTTAATGACAGCTTGTAAACTGTCAAACTGCTCTTAAAACAAAAATAAGGTGTAACGGACATGCTCGTACAGCATACACCAACAGTTTATTTAACGCTACGAATTCTGCCACATTTTCATCCACCAACAGACTTCATCAGATACATTACAAGATCATCTAGATGATCTTGTTAATGTATCTGATGAAGTCTTGGTCAATGTAAACATGATAGAATTCATAGCATTAAATAAACTGTTGGTGTATGCTGTATGAGCGTGTCCGTTACACTTTATTTTGGTATTTATTGGTTCTATTTCGTTGGTGTTTTCCTCTCTATATTTTGGTGCTCTTAAAACAAACATGACAGTTTACAAGTTGTTACCATTATCATGTGATTGCAAGTGCAATCATTTGCAAACAGTAATTGTGGCAGCAAATGGGTGTGTTGTTCAATGTGCAAAATTCCCTTATAGGTTCATGGGTAACTAGTAGGTTAGGTGCCCTTGTGGTCCATTTGAAGCCTAGCGAATTCCTCTTTTTGTGCTCAAAATAACCTATCCCATTTGGATATAGTCTGGTCTTACCCATCCCATGGTCAATAATTATATATTACCCATAATGAGAATAACTGGGATCATACCATAGATGATTTGAGGGAACCCATCATGGCATAAAGTATTTAGGAGATACCTTTGTCCATTATTAGTTCAGGCGGCAGTCCTGGTGTAAATTTTCTGTTTCCCATCCATAGATCTAAGTTGTGCTTGAATATTGACAGTGCTGGACAGAGATAAACTGTTTTATGCAATGGGGAGTCTATTCCACAGCAGCAGTAAACTCTGTGAGATATACCTGTCCCACCAAACCATTGTGTCGGTGTTGCAGAAGAGGTTTAGATCCCTAGGACGAGTATTTCTGATGCCATTTGACTTGATGATGTGCAGTAATTCCATCAGTATGGTTTGGAGGATGCCTTGCTACATCTCTTATTGTATCTCAGTTGCCATTTTTCTGCCCACTAGTTCAGCTCCCCAGTCCTTCACTGCTGTACCTATCTGTGTGTTATTACCAAAAAGGCTGATCCCTGTTCAGTATTCTCTCAAAGATGTCTATGACAAACAGATTAAAGAGTATTGATCTCAGGATAGACCCCAGTGGTACGGCAGTAATCCCCTTTCTAATTCCTAACATTATCCCTCTCACTACAGCCCTTTGTGGCCCACCACAGCTGTCCAGTCCCTCAGTCTTGATGCTACCCACAAGCGCTCCAGTTTTAGTATCAATCTTCTGTGTGGGACTGAGTCAAAAGTCTCACTGAATTCAAGGTAGGCCGTGTCCCCTGGAACTCCCCTCTCAAGCTCACACGTAAACTATTCATAAAACTAGATCAGGACTGAGTGACAGCTCATTCTATCTATAAATCCATGTTAGTTGCTGTTCTGGAGATTGTTGTCCTTTAGAAATGTTAACATCATTCCTCTCAGAAGTCTCTTCATGATTTCCCTGCCACTACTAATAGGCATATAATTTCCCAGACTTCTCCCCCAGTCTCTTCTTCATGAGTATAATACCTGCTTCTTCTAATTCTCAGGCACTTCTGTCCTATCCAGTGAAGAGACAGGTAATTATTCAATTACTTACGTAATAATGGAGTTCTTGATTACTACGCTTTTTAAATGGAGACTGAACCTTGTTACTGTTATTTCTGAAGAAGTCAGTTATTTTAACTGACAAAAAGCGCTTAAAGAAGATAATTTGAATAAAGTTAATTTCGGCTGTCACGCTGTTTTGTCCTGCTTTTTTATTTTGCTAGTTTTTTGCCTTGAGTTCGTTTGCTATCCAGTGATCTGACAAAGCTCTCCATCGGGAGGTCTGGCAGAACACTTACCAGATTTCTGGGAGTTCTGGGAAGTAATACATCTAGATAGTTGTCCTGTATCCTCTCTAATTATATCCAGTTCCTTCTCTACCTTCTATCTCTATCTTGCTGACTATCCCCTGTATTCCTCATTCTGTCACACCTCCCTCCAGCACAGAACCCTTTGCTTTCTTTCCTAAATGAAGACTAAAGCAAAGTATTTATACAGTACCTCTGCATTTTCCAGTTATTTGTGATTTCCCCTCCCCCTTTTTCATCCTTCTTTCTTTCCTTCTGCTATATACCTAAAACAGCTCTTGCTTCCTTTCTTTATCCCCTCTGCTAATTCCATTTCGGTATTCACCTTTGCTTCTCTCACCATCTTTGTTTTCTGCTAGTCTTATTTTACTGTGCCTCTTCAACCTCCCCACGCATCACTTTCCACTTTATTTCAGCCCTAACTTTTGTTCTAGATGTTAGTCTCTCATTCCTAGGTAGTCATATTAGCCTTCTGTTTTCCCCTTTTCCATCTTCCTCATACCCTTGGCCATAGCCTAAGTATTCAGTCCTAGACCCATTCTTATGACTTGTTTCATCTCTTGATTTGATCTCACCCTCCTAATTCATCCTTGACCACCTCTTCCAGCACAGCTTTATCCAGTCTTCTAAAATCCCCAAATCTCACACCATCATCTTTGCCTTTTTATTTTTACCATTTCCTACATTAACCCACACAGTAACAGTGCTTTCACCCGGCCATCTTTAACACCCTCTGCATTAATTAGGGCAACTCCCATAATTCTGTTCTTTCTGTTAGTATCCTACAGACGTTGGCCAAACCCATCATGGTGGAAGACCCCAGTTAACTCCCATTCCCTCTCTATCCCAGAGCTCACAGTCTCTCGGTCTGTTTCTTGCAGATTCATACTTCCCATGAGTATACTCTCTTCCCCTGCCCCCACTCTTTTATTTTCTCTTCTAGTGTTTCATCTTCCTCACTTTTGTATCTGGGGGATGAAATGCTCTATATCATTCTCCCAGCTGTCCTCCCTTCATCTACCCTAACTGCCAGGGCACTTAACATGAGCTCTGACTTAGACTATTCTCTTGCTCTATTCTTGGACTGGTGTTTTTCCTCATCTCTCACTCAACATCTGATGCCCTGTTTTATGCAGATTGCTACTCTCTCTCCCCAAGTCTCCCATTCCTACTGTTCCTGAACAACCTACACTCAGGCACATATATGTCAAACCCCTCCTGCCATTGACAAATGTTTCTGAATACCAGAAATGTCCACCGTCCTCATGTGCATCACTATTTCCAGATCTCCTTCTTTCTACCCAGACTTCATCCATAGTAAAGTATTATCATCCAGTTGTGCTCCAAGTTACTCTTCTTTGTTCATTTGCTCTGCTTTACATCTCACTTTACCATTTGCCTACTCAGTAAACTCCTACCCCTTTTCTCGGCTTCTGTCACTCTCTTGTCTCCTTCCATCTTAACTGAACGGTATGATCTTTAAGTTGTACCTTTCAAATCTAGCACTAAGCACCATACCTGTCAACTGTCCAGATTGTCCCAGAATATTCAGATTTTTAACTCATATTACTGGTCTGTTCATCATAAAATTTGTGGAAAATTACTGAGAATTGTAGTCACTAAATAATGACATACAGTCATACATTTAAGTTTCAAACTTCCTATCCTTCAGAGAATACATGCTAAGACAAATCCTGTTATTCTAGTAACTTTCTAACTTTATAAGTGTAATATTTAAAATCTTACTAACAACTTTTAACATATAAGATGGGAAATGAAAGGGGAAACGGAGGTGACAACAATTTAAAAAGGAAAGTAGTAATAGTTTGCTATCTATAAGTAAAAATAAATGTGGAGAAGATTGTGTTGATTATGCAACATGGACAGATAAGTTACACATATTTTACAAATGAAGAAAAGAGGGGAAGAACCAATTCAATTAAAAAAGGGAGTTAACAGCTAACACAACTATCAATGTGCAGAGCTGTGTTTAGATAAGAAGAAAAGATGTTTGCGGGTGTTTGTTTTAACAATTTTTGAAGGAGTGTAAAAAAATATAAAAATATTGCTAATGCCTGGTAAGAAAATAGTTAAAAATGAATGGAAAGTGTGGAAGAAGTAAAACAATATACTGCTACTTACTGAAGACAAAAAAGGTACATAAGAGTTTCAATGTAAGTGGGAGGAAGGAGTTGAAATGGTTGGAGCAAGGATGGAGTTAGTAGTTAAAGGGCATTCAGTGACAAAATGTCCATCATATGATGGGCTGATAGAGCAATGGAGTAAGTCAGTGGGAGACTACCTGAAAGTGCGACTGTCAAAGGAAAAATAACTTCAAAAAGATCAATACACGGCAGGTTCAGGTTAAGGCACTTTAATCTTGCAGCAAGGAGACAAAAACGTGCTAATACAGAGTTTGTCTAACTAGAATCAGGAAGTGAAGCCATTCTTATACATTTCTTACAAGACATTGCCTACTAAGCTGACGTAATAAATCACAAGTTCTTACAATATTATTTCATAGCAGCTGTTTGTCCATGATTTTCTGCTGGCATATCAAGTTTATAAAAAAACTTCCTAAGAAAAACAACGTGGCCTTAATGACCACCGGTCAGATACAACTTCTCACTATGCAATGTTACCATTCAAGGTACTATGGCTAATTCGAGCACAAAGCAAGTACAGATTATAGTTCATTTCTTCAAGCAGTCTTTGTTCAACTGTATCTATCTTTTCTGCAGCTGTGCGTGTTCTCATAACATGAACAGAGCTGATTGTTCAAGTTCAATAACATTATAGAAAACAGTATTGTTCTAGTCATTATTTTCCTGACCTAGCAGATAATCACCTGCTTCTCAGTAAATTTCCAAAAGGCATAAACATGAATTTTGCTGTGCTAGCAAATACTAGGTCAGAGAGCATCTTGCAGTTTCAGAAAGCATATTGCAGTTTGAAAAGCATCTTGTAGTTTCACACAAAACTAAGCTGTACATAAAATAGAATGAAATGTGTTAACCCTTTTAGCTTCTAATAAGCACTAAACATATACATTAATACATATTTTTCTGACATTTCCCCCCTGTTAATACTTTTTATTCTATTTACAAAAGCATAAACAGTTTGCTTCTTCTCCTAACCTCTTTCATTCAGAATTTGCAGTTAAGAGAGTCATTCAGTTTAAACTTATGAAAGTGTTTGATTTTTCAACAGATCTTCAATTTCAGTACTTTGATACAAAGTCTCAGAAACTGACATATCTATAAAATCTTTAATTAATCTTTTCATGCAGGGAATATCACAATAAACACACTCTCCTAATAGGAGTAATCCCACACAAATGGCAATCAGGATGTTCATTAGGATGCTACCCCACCCTCCAAACAAATTCTGGAAAAAATCCATCAGTGGGTTTGGGCCTGGTTTGGTCATGGCCGACACTTGCTGAATCACCTCAAGATGGTTGTTTATCTCATGCTGGTTGTCAGGAATATACGAACAGCACTCCTCTTTTATTAAAGCGCACGTACCACCTTTCGCCACTAGGGTGAAGTCGAGAGTCATGCGGTTTTGAAGCACCACAGTTCTCATAGCATTCAGTTCATCAGTTACTAATTCGAGAGCAGAAAAAGTTGCATTGCTTATTACTTTGAGAAGTTTGGACAGTTTTCTCAGCTCCCAAATCGATTTTACTGCGCTATATGCAGGGGCTATACCTGCCCATGATATAATAGTGTCACTCAAGTCCATGTGTGTCAGTTTATCTTTGTTTTTCATGGAGTTATGGTTTCTCCAGCCTGCTTCGATTCATCCCACTGGATTCTCAGGTCTCTTGATTGGATTTCCAGGTTTCTTGGTGACCTCTCTGACATTTCAAATTCTTCCCTGAGGCAAAACTGCAGTGTGTCGTATGGCCGGAACCAGGTAACCCAAAAAACAACTGCCGGACCAATTCTCAGGTAACCATTTGTATGCTTTTTTCCCACACACAAAATAAGAATTCTCTACTTTAGTATTAATATATACTTGCCCTGCATGAAACATTTTCTTATCAATGATAGATAGTTGTTTAAAAAGAACAGGATTATGTTGTACTTCATCAACCATTTTGTGCATTGATTCAAAATATGAGTCATAGTTTGTATCACAAATATAACTTGCATTATTAGCTTTGGTATAACACTTGTAAGGAACAGTCACATTACAATTGCTCCAACCCACCTGAACAGTATAATTTTTGTAAAAACATACAATTCCCTTTTGTGTAACAGGCAGGTACAATGCTATTTTGTCTTGCGATTTCACAGTCATAATATCAAAAATCAAATTTTCCCAGGTCTCATTGACCCCTAGGGGGACAGCAGTCATTAACAATCCCCCGTATGCTGTTGGTATAGCTGTGCAAATCCAGCAATTCAAAACATTAAAAGTTTCAGCATACACATATTTAATTGCTTGGTAAGTGTTAAAGTTCAGATGCCAGTCTATGAGTAACGCATCACATTTATTCAGTTCAGCTCATGTGGCTGGAAAAAGGAAAGGCCACAGCAAAAAGATTATTGTTATCGGTATAGTTAACAGAATAATCATGCAATACTTCTGAGGTTGTTCTGTATTCCTATTTGCTCCATATCTGGTCATTTTGTTCTTGTGTAACAGTAACAAGTTTTTTGTCCAGTTCAAAGCTTTTGACCAGTTTACAGTGTGTCAGATGAATCCAGGATGCTTGCTCTGCAATCTTGACTGCAGTGGGTGTTGACAATAGCACTTGGTATGGCCCTTCCCACTTTGGTGATGTCCAATTCTTTTTTTTGATGACTTTCACCCAGACCCACGTGCCTGGGACTACTGCTGCTTCCGATAGTCTGGTTTGTTCTTTATCTGAAACAGAATTTAACTGCAAAAGTTGTTTATAAATTAAAAGTCGTCCCATATATTCTGCGAGTGAACTGCCAGCCTCCTGGTCTGCAGGCATGAGAGGTTTCCACTGAGGTATATATTATGCCCTCCCAAATAATTTTTCAAAAGGAGTTAACCCCTTTGCATTTGGAACAGTTCTCATGCTCAACAGTGCCAGAGGCAGGCAGTATACCCAATTATTTTGTGTCTCACTAATTAACTTCCTAAGTTTATTTTTCAAAACCCCATTATGCCTCTCTACTAGTCCTGCGGATTGTGGATGGTATGCACAATGGTTCTTCAAGGAAATTCCGAAATATCGGCTCAACTGTTGTATAGTTTGATGTACAAAGTGTGTGCCATTGTCACTGTAGATCTTTTCTGGTATTCCAAATCTAGGAATAATTTCTTTAACAAGGACTTTTGCAACAGTAGCTGCATCTGGATTTTTGATCAGAAAAGCTTCCACACATTTGGAAAACATATCTATAATGACAAGACAATACTTCTTATTTTCGCATTTGTTCAATTCTATGAAATCCATACAAATAGCATGGAATGGGTACGGTGGTGCAGGGAAACTCCCTTGTTTAGGCTTCAACGCCCCTTGTGCATGATGCTTGTTACAAACATGGCATGCCGCACAAAAAATTTTTGTGTAGTTTGTAAATCCATATGCTGTGAACACTCGATTCACTAACTGTACCATCCCCCCTGTTGAGACATGGCACTGCCCATGGCTCAACAAAGCTGCATATCTAAACAAGTTAGACGGCAATATCGGTTTTCCTTCTTTGGAGATGTACAGCCCTTTCTCAAGAACTGCTCCTCGTTTTATCCATTTCTGTTTTTCTACTTTCGTAGTAAGTGTCTGCATTGTTTTCAACATTTCTAAATCTAAAATCTCAGAAGGTTGTAATTCCTTACTCAAAAGAAATATTTCTGAAGCTGAAGCTGCCTGCTTTGCAGCTGTATCAGCTCTCGCATTACCTTTTGAAATCCTATCCTGTTGCTTGGTATGAGCTACGCATTTACAAATAGCTACTTTCTGAGGTAACTGAATAGATTCTAACAAATCTAAAATAAACTGCGCATGATTAATCAGTTTACCAGTAGATGTTATCATTCCTCTATTCTTCCACTGTTGCGCAAAAACATGTACAGTAGAAAAAGCGTACTGGCTATCAGTAAAAATATTTACACATTTACCCTTTGCCAAGGTACATGCCCTTGTCAAGGCAACCAATTCTGCTGCTTGTGCAGATATGTTGTGTGGTAAAGACTTTGCTTCTAAAATCTCAGTATCAGAAACTACTGCATACGCCACTAGGTTCTGCCCTGTAGGACCCCTTCTGCATGAGCCGTCCACATAATATGTCACCTCTGCATCATCCAAGGGAACATCCATTAGATCTTCTCTAGGCAGTGTCTTTTTGCTCAATCTCCTGCAGGCAGCTGTGTGGTGTGCCGTCCGCAGGGGTTGGGAACAAGGTAGACGGATTCAAAGTTGTGCATCGTTCAATTGTCATATGAGGTTGGCTCAACAGTATAGTCATACAGGAAAGATGTCTAGCAGGAGAAAGATATGCTACTTTTTCTTGCAGTAAAATAATTGTGACTGCATGAGGCACTCTCAATGTGAGAGGGTGGAACAACACTACTTAGGCTGAAGCCTGTACTGCCATTGCAGCTGCGACTACTGCTTGTACACAGTGGGGCAGGGATCGTGCCACTGGGTCCAGCTG
This sequence comes from Protopterus annectens, assembly GCF_019279795.1. NCBI lineage: Eukaryota > Metazoa > Chordata > Ceratodontiformes > Protopteridae > Protopterus > Protopterus annectens. Next base: position 1,801,244,380 of record NC_056743.1, on the reverse strand, counting down.
TGATGAATAGTAAGCTATGAGGCGTTGCTTGTCCCCATGTTGCTGTGTTAACACTGATGTCATATAACCTTGCTTAAAATCTACAGTTTGGAAAAAACGTTTATGATAGTTTGGTAATCCTAAAACTAATGAGGATGCTATCAATTGTTTTAATTTGCAGAAAGCTGATTCTGCTTCTGGTGTCCATTGTAATAAATCTTGTGCTGCTATAGGTTTCTTGTATATCAAGTTGGTCAGTGGAGCAGACTCCAAGGCATAGTTTGGAATCCAACTCCGACAGAAATTAGTCCTATCCAGGAAGGACATCATTTCCTTCTTGGTAGTCGGTTTGGGTGCTTGTAAAATTGCTATTTTCCTATCTTCATCTAATGTTCTGCCTTCTTTGGATATTACATATCCCAGGTATTTAACCTGCTTTCTCCAAAGCTGCAACTTGTTTTTGTTTACTTTATGTCCTTGAGTGGCTAAAAAAATGTAATAATGCTATGGTATCTTCTCTGCATTCTTGTTGGGTGGGAGCTGCCAGCAGGATGTCGTCTACATAAAGTAAAATCTGACTGCCTCTTGGTGGGCTAAATCCTGCCAAGTTGTTGCCATCTCTTGTGCGAATATTGTTGGGCTTTCACAATACCCCTGTGGTAGTCACATGTATGTATACCTTTTCCCCTGAAATGTGAATGCAAACCAATGTTGGCTGTCAGGGTGTATCAGTATCGAAAAGAACGCTTTGCTAATATCTACCACAGAAAAATACTTCTGTTGAGGCTTCAAATCATTCAATAGGGTGTGTGGATCTGGCACCATAGGTGCTCTAGGTATTACTGCGTCATTTACAGCTTGTAAATCTTGGACCATACGCCATTCTCTGTTTGCTTTCCTGACAGGAAATAAGGGTGTGTTACATGGTGAATTGGGAGATTCTACCAGTACTCCTTCTTTAAGTAAAGCTGCTATTATAGGTTTGATTCCTACTTCTGCATCTTTCCTTAAGGGATACTGTCTCTTTTGTGGTCTAAATGCTGATTTTGGCATGATAGTAACTGGTCCTGCTGTACAAATTAGTCCTACATCTGATTTCCCTGTTGACCAGAGAGTTTCTGGTATGCTCCATAAGGCATTTTCTTCCTCTTCTAGTAAGAGTGCTAATCAGCTGTCCTCGCTAGACTGCAAGTGTACAGCTGGGTGTGTCTGTGTTATCCAATTTAACTTCTGCTTCTGTACTCCCTGTTCTGACAATTCTAACTCCGTCTGTTTTTCCCACTTTGTGACTTTTTCTCCTAGGTCTGCCCATTTCACATTCTTGTCCTTAGTCAAACTAACATGTGGTAATCAATTAGATTTCTAGAGTGCAAAGAATTCCTGGGGCAATGAACAGCTAACTACACTGTTCCCTTCTGTGTCACAGTACAGATTACATAATACTAATATGTTTGCATGGTTTCTAAACAGTTCTTGCTCATATTCCTTATCAGGTCCTGGTGTGCTACAATAATACAGAGTACAGTGCAACAAATGCTGTTTATCAGTGTCAAGGGAGGAGGACTTACTGATGGCTACATTCATCAGCTCTTTGGTTACTGCCCCTGGACCAGTCATGACCAAGTCCTGGCTGTACCAATAAAATGTTTCGCCCTCTGGTCGCACCACAAAAGTATCCATTTGTTGCTGTGCTTCCATACCCTGCATAGTCGGAACTACTGCTATGCCAAATATCTGCATAAGATCTCTGCCCAAAAGGTTTACTGGGCATTTTGCAGAAACAACAATTTTACTTTTTTGGGTCATCCCTGAAACTGGGTCAGTTATTGCTATGTTATGGGAGAGTGGCTCCCGATACAGCTGTCCATTATCTGCTTTCACTAATATGTAATCAAATGATTCTGAATTTTCTGGTAGTTTGGAAGGATGTATCAGGGTTTGCGATGCCCCTGAGTCACACAGAAATTTAACTTCCCTCCCCTCTACCAGAAGGGTAAGTTCCGGTTTCATGTCTGCTAAGTAGAGCTCTAGGCTCAATAATGCAAAGTCTAAAATTTCACTTTCTTCACTATCTGTGATTTCTTGCACTTCCACTATTTCTTCTATCACATCCTCTACTCCCTCTATCACATTTTCATTTGTCTTTTCTTGGTTATTCCCTTCTAGTGATTCTTGACTATCATATAATCAGTCCTCACCCTCCTTATCTTCCATGGCTACCTTCTTGTTTTGCTTGCAATCCCTCGCTAAATGTCCCTTTTTTCCGCACTTAAAACATTCATCCCTTTTCTTTCTCTCTTCAAATTCCTCTGATCGCTTATCAGATTGTTTGTTTCCCTGGGCATTTTTCTTGCCCTTTTTCCTGGACTGTACTACATAAACTTCTGCTCCATCTTCTACAGAAAATACTTGGGTTTTCTTTTTCTTTTTACTGTTAAAATGCCTTTCGGCATGTCTAGCATATTCAAGTAGTGACTGTAATCTACTTGTACGATTGTCTTCCATGTGCTTTGTAATAAAGCTGCTTATATGCAAAATACTGCCTTTTAAAAATGCATTTTTTAGTTGCTGCTCATACGGGGAATCATGTGTTTGGTCTTCAGGTACCTGCATTCCACAATGGTTATTAAAACACTCTAATAATCTAGCATAATAGCTGTCAACAGTTTCACCTTCTTGTTGGATGCATTGATTAATGCAAGTCCAGTCTGCTCTAGGCTTTCATTTCTCAGAGATTCGGTCTGTTAGACCTTTCACTCTGTTATCCAGTTCTGCGTTGCTATGTGGGAGTGGCTTGTGTTCTGCGTCACGGGGATTCCAGTTGCCACTGATCATGTGCCAGTCTGGACCTATGATTTGTCTTACTACTTTTTCTACTTATTCTCCATTTAAATGATAACTTAACCTCATGCCCTGTAAGTCTCTAAGAATTTTCTAAAATTAACTTTTGGATGGGGAATTCCCTCTGTGGCTTTCCGGATGTCTTCCGGTGTCCACGGTCTATATACTAGGAGAATTGGGTCCTGCCCTTCCTGTCCTGCCTGAGGATTTGGTACTTCTATGAGCGGACATATCTCTTCTTCACTCATAGCTTGTGAATTTTTGTTCATTTGATATAACTCAGTATCCCCTTTTAAGTTATGTGTTCGAGACCTAGTCTCGATGGGATCTCTGACAAACGGTCTTGGCTTCGTGGAGACAGCCGGGTATAGCGGAGGTGGACCAGCTTGTCCACTCACTTCATATTCTGGTAAGGGAAGTGGAGGGGACGGAGGGGCTGATGCTATTACCAAATTATTGTCTTCTTTATCTAGAGACATAGCTTTTGAATTATTACTTTTTTGTTCCCTACAGTTTGCTTCCTCAATCCACCTGTGTGCCTGAGGAATGCCTAATTGACGTTGCTTTTTCACCTGACCTTTTGCGTCAGTTTTAAGCTGTTTGACAAGTTTAATAAGTGAGGATTTTTCTAATTTGCCATCAAATTCATATTTATTAACCCATTTTGTATAGTACCTAACATTGTCGGCACGCTGTAATTGCATATATTTTGCATCTTCAGTTAACGGTGGATCTTGGGAATTTTTTGTGCACTTATTTCCCATATTATTCTGACTGTCAAAATGTTACGTAACTCTTCTTATTTTCACGTGGTACCACGATTTCTCTTTTTCACAGTTTATCTAGAATAACTGCCTTACCTATTCTGTTTCCCTGATCTATGACAAGACTGCAATCTTCCTGTCCCTGACTTGTACAAGACAAATCTCCTGACAGATGATACAAATCAAGTCCCTGATCTAAAACAGAAAAAAGGTAAATCTCACCTTACCTGAGCCTCCATGATTGATCGCCTGGTTTGAGGAAAAAACATTAACTCATCCTCCAGTCGCAGATCAGAAAAGTGGCTGGCCTCTTTTGAACGACAATTCAGTCGGAGGTCTTTCAGAGCAGAAGAACCAATGTGGTCTCTTCACCGTATGGTTTCATGCCACCTGGCCCATCTGACCTGAGGCGAAGTGAGAGTTTCCAGTCTGAAGGACCAATCTGTCAAAGGAAAAACAACTTCAAAAAGATTAACACATGGCAGGTTCAGGTTAAGGCACTTTAATCTTGCAGCAAGGAGACAAAAATGTGCTAATACAGAGTTTGTCTAACTAGAATCAGGAAGTGAAGCCATTCTTATACATTTCTTACAAGACATTGCCTACTAAGCTGACGTAATAAATCACAAGTTCTTACAATATTATTTCATAGCAGCTGTTTGTCCATGATTTTCTGCTGGCATATCAAGTTTATAAAAAAACTTCCTAAGAAAAACAACGTGGCCTTGATGACCACCGGTCAGATACAACTTCTCACTATGCAATGTTACCATTCAAGGTACTATGGCTAATTCGATCACAAAGCAAGTACAGATTATAGTTAATTTCTTCAAGCAGTCTTTGTTTAACTGTATCTATCTTTTCTGCAGCTGTGCGTGTTCTCATAACGTGAACAGAGCTGATTGTTCAAGTTCAATAACATTACAGAAAACAGTATTGTTATATTCATTATTTTCCTGACCTAGCAGATAATCACCTGCTTCTCAGTAAATTTCCAAAAGGCATAAACATGAATTTTGCTGTGCTAGCAAATACTAGGTCAGAGAGCATCTTGCAGTTTCAGAAAGCATATTGCAGTTTGAAAAGCATATTGTAGTTTCACACAAAACTAAGCTGTACATAAAATAGAATGAAATGTGTTAACCCTTTTAGCTTCTAATAAGCACTAAAAATATACATTAATACATATTTTTCTGACAGCTATTGTAGATGCTTTGCTGGAAATTATGGAGAGGAGAGAGGATGTAGGCTAGAGAATGGCAAAATGCTGACCAGGATGCATAGGAAGGACTGTTATAGACCATCATATCTCCATAGGTGGAGTATGCATCCACAACATATATTTGGGAACATTGTGAGAGGTCAAGCCTTCAGGGTCTAGTGGTTGTCATGTACTACTTCTGACTTTGAAGGAAGTTTGTCATATTTGAAGAAAGAGTTTGCCATCAGGGGTCACACCCAAGTTGAAGTTGATCAAGCTTGTGCCAGAATAACCAATGAGCGTGATAGTAGAGCGTGTCCGTATTTTTCTGCTCTGTATAGGCAATCAATCAGATCACTTCATAGGTATTGCTGTCCTCCCATTGTTTTGAAATTTTCCCATGGTGTAAATATGGTGAAAGATATAGTTACCAGGAACTGGTATATTTTACAGACTGACAGCAGATGTTCCGATATATTAGCAGATGGCCCTAGATTTGTATATAAGAACCACAGTAATTTAAGGCAACAGTTATGTTTTCCTAGACATGTTATGTCTGGATCCCAAGTTTTGATGGGTACATCTAAATGTCATAAATGCAATTTTTGTCAGTTTATAGATGAGTCTAGGTTCTTTAGGCACCCTGTCACGGGCTACTTATGGAAGTTGAGGGCATCTGCTGATTGCTCCACCAGGAATGTGGTTTATTTAGCACATTGTCAGTGCTGTTATAAATTTTACATTGATAAGACAAATAGGAGCTTAAAAGAAAGAATTAGGGACCATGTGTATTGCATGAAGAAGCAATATGATTTTAGTGCCTTAGCGAAACATGTTTTGTCTACTGGCCCTGAACACAACTTTGTCTTCCAGGTATTATGTGTGATCAGCCCAGGTCTGCAAGGTGGTGATATAGTGACTCGTACTGAGGTGGTCGAGTTGGAGGGGATCTTGAGGTTGGGTCACACCTAGCTATGGGGTTGAATGATCATGTCCCTATTAAGCCTGTATTAAGGAATAAATGGTTGTAGGGTGTTTATTGTTATTTGTTTATATATTTATGAATATTTTTCATGTTTTATTTATTCGTGTTAATGTTTTTATTATTATTTTTTATCAGATTTTATGCCAGTAAATATTACCTACTTTATATGCCTTTAAGCTGAGAATGTGGCTGCATGAATGCTTTTTTATTGGCTAAGCTGTTTGAGATGATGACATGTGTATATAAGTTATTCTGGTTTTACTGCTGATATATTTAAAAGATAAGTCATTTTAAGTTTGCCTCTCATTGCTGCTTCTGTTGTGGTGCTTTTGGTTTTTTTATATAAGTTATTCTGTCCCCATTCATATTTGTTGGAAGAAGCGGTATGGTATTACCGTGAAAGTGCTAACTTTCTTTCTCTGCAATAATGTTTTTTGGTACGATTACTTGCTAGTTCAAGTTTTTGGATTTAGCTGCATATTAAGCTGTCTTCTGCCTGCTTTGGGGAATTTTACAGTTTTACAGTTTTGTTTGGTTGCTGCAGTTGGGTTTGTTTTTGTTATTTATTAAATGTAATTCATCACATTTTCTACAAAAGTCATACTTTAGGAGGGATTAAGAGGAGCATAGCTAAAATGCAATCAAAATCAGGGACAGTTGAGAGGTATGCCATCAGATGGCATGGCTAGAACTGCTGGGTGGAGTTGGCTGGATGAAAGTAACTGACCCTCTTGTTATTTTCCCAGTTTAAACAGCCACTTTGTGCCTTAGCAAGTCTAGTGTCCATTTATGAGAAGTAAGATAAACTACTTAACTGGACACCAGGCGTAATTGCTGTTGCTGTCTTCTTTGAAGGGTAATGATGAGCTACCTCTGGCTGTTTGTTTATTATTTTGGTTTGCAGGGCTAAACTGATTATGTGAAGAAATGTGCAATATTTTAATGGGCGTCAAATGTTTGTTTAGAACAAAAGTGAAATACATGGTCATCCTCTTTTATCACAAGCTTAAGTCTGAATTGTATATTGAAATGACTATAACCGTTTGGTGGGGGTTGTCTAGATGAAAGTAACTGACCCTGTTGTCACTTGCTCAGTGTAGCACGCATCGCTGAAAAATAAAGGATAAATACATCAGCACTTCTTGTGGCTGGAGGCATACCTCTCAATTCTCCAGATTATTGCAGAATGTCTAGATTTTTGCCTCACATTTTTGGTCTTTTCCTCATAAAATGTGTGGTTTTCTAGCAAATCAGTGAGGACTGAAGTCACTAAATAATGACATACATTTAAGTTTTATACTTCAGAAAATGCATACTGACACAAATCCTGTTATTCTAGCAGCCTTCTAAGTTTATAAGCAATATTTAAAATCTGTCCCTATTTTGTGCCTTTGTCCCCCCATTATTTTAGGCTTTGTCTAGATTTCTTAAATTAAGAGGTTGAGAGGTATGGCTGGAGGCCCCGCACACCTAGGCTATATATGTGGATGTTGACATGGGCTTAGTATTGCCTGAACCATGAGCCCAACTTAGTCTAAAACCAGCCCTGCTTGTTGGTGCACACAGAAGGTCTCTGTACTTTTGTTGGGGAGGGGATGATGTCCTTATTTCTTTAAAATTCCTCCAAAACATCAGAGGTTACAATATCTAGTGTTGGGCTGAGGACAGTGTGGTCATTATTTCTTTAACTGTACTCACAAACTGCAGAGAGGTGTGCAGCAAGTCACTATAGCTTGTGTAGGAGCACTGTACAGTCTCCAGAAGTAACAAGTTGTAAACATTACTGTAATTATTTTTTTCCATTTTTCTCACAATCAAACATATGGTGCATATATAGGTGTCTATCTTTGGGGGCAGAGTGAATAAGCGTGCTGTCTGAAAGTAAATATGTTATGGTCTATCTTTTCAGTTTTGTCTCAGACATCAGAAGGGTACACAGAAGGTGGCTGTTTTTTGGGGTATAGGATGAAGAGGTATACTGTATATAAATAGGAAAACGGCAGCTTGAGATATGACTGTGGGCATCTGTGCCTTAACTGTAATACAAATTTAATTCCTGAGGGGAATACATAGAAAGTGACTGCCTCTTTTGAGGTGGGGGGTTGTGGGTAGGTACTACACCCAAATATATGTATCCAGACAAGCATTTGCTTTCTCAAGTTTGTTGCAAACTGGTGGTTGGTCAGCTTTGAGCATTAAAAGTTGGATACAACTTATTCTTTCCTTGAAACAAAAAAGTAGGTCTGAATTTCTTTTCCATATGTATGACTTTTGTCCAGGCCATCACTTTATCAAAAGGTTGGAGAAAAGTTTGAAAATACACCTCAGGGAATCTATAACCCCTATGGCTTCTGGATGCCTACCAGTCCACAGCTTAATTCAGTTATCAAAGGGTAGTCTTGGTCAGTTAGGATGTGCTGAAAGGGTACAGGAAAAAGAAGAGCTGAAAAGTACAACTGAATTTCTTTCTGTAATTATGTTTTTCTTTGTTGAGGTAATTGCTGGATGAAAAATGTATTTACCATGCATATCGGAGCACTTAGAAGCCGTTTGGCTTAATACTGTTTTGGAGACCATCTTGGACATCTGCAGCATCATTTATTGATGTTGGTATGTTATGTTACTCACTTTGAAATCAACAATGTGTTTTGTTATCCATAGGGCATTTCCTACTTTTGTACTAGTCCTTAAAGAATTGGACCCAGTAAAGACCCTAGTGGTACACCACTAGTAAGTCCATTAGGGTAGATAAGTAATCCCCCCTTACTTGCTGCAGACTTTTTCTTAACCAAATGTATTACATTTGATTTAACATTTAATGTCTTTAATTTGCCAGCCTTTGCCTTCTGTATAGAAATATTAAAGGTCTCAGCAATGCAAACATAACCAGTATGCACTGTCAGTCCTTCAAATGCTGCTGCAACTTTTAAAGAGGACATTACGTCACTCAAAATACAAGACTCCCTTAGCAAACCAATTAATCTTCTTAATGCCTTTAGAAAACAGAAAATCAAAATAGGTTGAGCATTCTTCTTTTCTGAAGCTGGAAAATTATGCTGACATTTTGATTTGTATATTAAACGTTACCACCTTACAACACAAGATGTGCTGCTGCAGATTACAGATTATTGTCAATTCCATACACATTTATAACAGTTAAAGACACATTTTTAGGTATTATTGCATAACAGCATTTCTCTATTGTCTGTTCGTCTACTCTCTACCCATATTCTTCAAGGTCAAACATAGCCAATTCAATACCCAATTCAACTCAGTCAATTATGGGAACATGCTAAAGAATTCCATAAGGTTAGATCCAAACCATTCCTGAGGTCAAATCCCAAGGGTTTCTTACAGCTGTAATGATAAAAAATAAGTGTATTACTCTCTAATTCACTTAATATTTATGGGATTGGAATAGCTTTGATTTATTAGCGCAGTGTTAAGACAGTAACAGTCACTGACCACCTCAGTTTTAGGTGCTGTGAAGATTCAGGTTAGCCATCTTCTCTGACAACATTTGCAATTCCTTTCTGTTCTACTTTTTCCGCTTTATCTAAGATGTAAAACCTGATAGTATTGGAAGAATGAACTGTTTTGATCTACGGGTCAAATATAGGCATTGTCCAGCTCTAGTGATCTTATTTATCAAAGGTTCACAGATATGAACATTTTCTTTACTGCTGTAAACCTGAATTCTTACAAGCACTGTGAGCCTTGCAGTTCACAAATTGTTCTCTGGTTTACAAATCATTCACTGAGCACCACCTCAGGCAGCTATATCTAGTAAACCACATCTAACTGAAAGTGTGAAAAAGAGGGCCGAATCCCTAGTTGTGGATACCTGGGAAATTCTTAATCGGCCATCTTTTGTTGGAGAGGGTTCCCCTGCCCCCTAGTGGCAGGAGTGTGCAGTTAGAATTCATCTGATTGAAGGTTGCTGGAAAAGGGCACAGTTTTGAGCCTTTTTATTGGTTGCTTTGTTTAAATCAGTTTGTTCTTGTTTGCTACATAAGCACCATGTTTTTCACAGGTTTTTTGCTTGTTTGCACATCGAGCACTGCCAAGCAGCAGTGGGCACCATTGGTGGTTATAGACACAAACACTTCTGCCAGCAAATTTTCTCTTAATTCTCTGCTGGTGCTCCATCGGTGAGTTCTCATGATTGCCCTCACTGACAGGTGATACATTCAGCCAAGCTCCTGAGGTACCAACACAGATCCTATCCACTAGCTCTTCATATTTTTTGTTCACTTCTCCTGTCTTCTCCTTTACCTGGTCCTTTCTGTCCTCTCCCTGTTTTCTGCCCACATCGACTTATCTAGCATTGTGGATGGACAATTTCCCAGAGTTTTTCCAGCCAGCCTGTTCAACATGGGTACCCTGAAGCAATGTAGCAATTGGCTCATGTACACTGACAACCCACTTCTTCTAGTCCACGCAAATGCATTATGTGAGAGATGCATCTATATCATGAACCTACAATCCAGGCTCTCTCACTCATCAGTCAGTCCATCTAATACTAACCATGTTGTCAGCATGCACATCTCACCTCACCTCCTGCACCTACCAAGCCAACAACACGTAAACCTACATATGCGGAGGTCCTTACATGAAGCTTACCTAAACATAAGAGGCCTCCCCAACACAAGCACAATTCACAAAATACATCCTCTGCCAAACATAGTACACGTAATATATCACACACCAGTATCTCAGCAATCAAACTCATAAGATATAACACAAAAACAAACATCTTAGTCATATGAAATTCAAGTGTGAGACACACAGATGTCCCTCTTACCAGGCTGGATAAGGAAAAAGTCACAGTCAGCTGTCTGTCAGGTGCCAAGATCTGCCATATCACACACACACTCAAGTCTCTCAACAACAGGCACTGTTATGAATCCTTCATAGTCCATGTTGGTGTGAACGACTTGAGACATACCTCACTGGACTATATGAAGAGGGACATGACTTGAGCTCTCTGATTACATATGTCTCTCAGGCAGGCCTTAAGCAACATTTTACCTTCGCCTAGGATGATACCTCAGTACAAACAAAAAATGATTGACTTCAACAATTGGCTTAGTGTCTGGTGCTATTCAAAGGGATCCAGTATCTGTCAGCCTGGGATGACATTGTTGACAGACCTTGATGCTTTGCCAGCGATGATCTTCAACTGTCACCTCTGGGATTTTCATTACTGGCTAAGGCTATTGCCACCCCCATGGTGCCTTTTTTAGGTACTCTCACAAGAACAAAATTCCTGATGTAAAAATACTCTCTAAAAATAACCTGAAGGTTATGCTACTAAACACTAGGAGTCTAAACCAGAAACTGCACTCACTGGAAGCAGTCCTCACCTTGGAAGATGCTGACATTTGTGCAATCACTGAGACCTGATTTAAGTCTGAGGAGAGTACCCCAGCTATACCAGGTTACATTTCCTTCCACATTTTCAGGCCAGAAACTGAAGGCATGAGAACTAAAGGAGGCAGTGTATCAATATTCATTAAAGATAAATAGACCTCCAGATTGGTTAAACAGCATGATTTCCTTGAATTACTTCGTATGCAATTGACTGTAGGTAAGACCTCTTTTCAGGTCATTGCCAGCTACAGAATCCCATCCATGAATCAGGACACCCACTCAGCCTACTTGGATCTACTTAAGTCAATCAAATTACAACCAAACCCCCCTGGTTTTGGGAGACTTTACTTACCCATCCATTGACTGTGTAAATTATACATGTTCTAACTCACTTGCCCAAAGATTAATGGACTTCATTAACTCCAGTGCCCTGGACCAGATGGTTGACACACCCACAAGGGGCCCAAACATTTTGGACCCGGTGCTTACCAACATGGGGGACTGCTGCACCACCCCAATGTGTGGCCATGCTTGTTGAGATCTGATCACAAATCAGCCTCGCTAGAAGTAGCTATAACACAAGAACCCCCCCCTCCCCAGCAACAACTAGATGAAAAAAACTTCTCCAAGGCCAATTACAACCTCTTACATGACAGTTTAAATAGCTTCGTAGCCCCTCCCCTCACTGATGGAACAGAAACCTATGCTGAGTTATACCCCAATGCTTTATACAAACAACTGTACAATTGTATTGACTCTGACATACCTAATAGAAGCAAAGCAAGATCTTCAAGGATAAACAAACCTGCCTGGTAGACAATTGCCATTGATAGGTTATACAATAGGGGAAAGAAATTGCTGTCCATGAGTAGGAAGGAATGGTTTCAAAACTGGAAACACTCTCTCCTCAACTTCAACAAGCAAATAAGACTACTAGTGAAGTTCTCCAAAGCCAACAACAAACCCATATTAGCTTCTCTAACTAAGGATAACCACAAGGCATTTTGTAGTTACATCCATAACCTCAAAGGTAAGGCCCAGATTTGTGATGAACTCATAGTTAATGGTACTACATATACAGAACTTGTGGATATAGCACACAGGATTCCCTTAGCAAACCAATTCATCTTAATGCCTTTAGAAAAAAAAAATCAAAAGAGGTTGAGCATTCTTCTTTTCTGAAGCTGGAAAATTATGCTGACATTTTGTATTGTATAGTAAACGTTACCACCTTACAACACAAGATGTGCTGCTGCAGATTACAGATTGTCAATTCCATACACATTTATAACAGTTAAAGACACATTTTTAGGTATTATTGCATAACAACATTTCTCTCTTGTCTGTTCATCAACTCTCTACCCATATTCTTCAAGGTCAAACATAGCCAATTCAATACCCAATTAAACTCAGTCAGTTATGGGAAAATGTTAAAGAATTCCACAAGGTTTGATCCAAACCATTCATGAGGTCAAATCCCAAGGGTTTCATACAGCTGTAGTGATAAAAAATAAGCGTATGACTCGCTATTTCACTTAATATTTATGGAATCAGAATAGCTTTGATTTATTAGCACAGTGTTAAAACAGTAACAGTCAATGACCACGACAGTTTTAGGTGCTGTGGAGATTCAGGTCTGCCATCTTCTTTGCTAACATTTGCAATTGCTGTAAAATCCAGTTTTCCTTTCTGTTCTACTTTTTCTGCCTTACGTAAGATGTAAAACCTGATAGTTTTGGAAGAATGAACTGTTTTGATCTATGGGTCAAATATAGGCATTGTCCAACTCTAGTGATCTTATTTATCAAAGCTTCACAGATATGAACATTTTCTTTACTGCTGTAAACCTGAATTCTTACAAGCACTATGAGCCTTGCAGTTCACAAATTGTTCTCTGGTTTACAAATCATTCACTGAGCACCATCTCAGGCAGCTATATCTAGTTAACTGCATCTAACTGAAAGTGTGAAAATTAGCTTCTCTAACTAAGGATAACTACAAGGCATTTTAAGTTAACATTGATAAACTCAAAGGTAAGGCCCAGATTTGTGCTGAACTCATAGTTAATGGTACTATATGTACAGAAATTTCTGTCTAAGAGTAGGAAGGACTGGTTTCAAAACTGGAAACACTCTCTCCTCAACTTCAACAAGCAAATAAGACTACTAGTGAAGTTCTCCAAAGCCAACAACAAATCCAAATTAGGATATCCACAAGACATTTTTTAGTTACATCCGTAACCTCAAAGGTAAGGCCTAGATTTGTGCTGAAATCGTAGTTAATAGTGCTACATATACAGAACTTGTGGATATAGCATATTTGGTGGCTGACAGGTTCAGTGAAAACTTCACTCCCCTGTCCCCCACATATACCCCAAAGCATCTATAACATCTGTTCCCCACTAGGTATCTGCAGGTCTAAAACTCCCTCTCCAAGGCCTAAAACACAGCCTCTATGGGACCAGACAACATCCAAGGCCATGTTCTACATGGGTTAAAACAGGAATTAGTATCACCATTGGGCATGCTTTTCAATCGCAGCTTAAGCACTGGTTTCATCCCAGTGGAATGAGGAAACAGCTGCTGCCATCCCTTTGCACAAAGGGGCTGCATCCATGGACCCCAGGAACTGTAGACCCATTAGCCTGACCAGCCTTATCTGCAAGGCCATGGATGGAATGCATCATCATGGACCTTATTAACAAAGCTGTAGTAAATCTCCAAATGCTCGACCCCACCCAGTTTGGCTTTGTCAAGGTGGATCATGCCTGTTAAACATGTTGGACATCTTTGAGACAGTCACTAAAGCTCTAGAAGAGGGAAAATCTGCACATACAGCTTACCTAGACTTAGCCAAGGCCTTTGAAACAATCACCCACTCAGGCATCATTGATAAACTCATCCAGCTGGGTATCAACTCATATATTGTCAGGTGGGTTGCAAACTGGCTCACTGATATAACTCATATGATTAAAATAGGGGACTCCTCCTCCTCCAACAGAACCATAACCAGTGAAGTTCCACAGGAATCAGTTCTGGGACTCCTACTCTTTGTAATCTACTTCTCAAAAGTACTGGCTAAAACTAAAGGACTGTGGCTGACAAAGCTTGCTGATGACTGCAAACTGGGAACAATCATTTAAACCCCTAGTGATGTCAACATCCTGCAAAAAGGTCTTACAGAAACTAATGGCTGGTGCCAAAGTCATGGTCTTAAACTTAATGAAAATAGTGCATTATCATCCATTTCATCAAGGGTGATGTTCTTGCAAATCAATAGCAATAGTAATAGGGGTTGGGAGGGTATGCTATAAGGGCCAAGTGTTTGCCTTTACAAACACAAGGTTCATGGTTTGAGTCTTTCACAAGGGATTTAAAATGGCTCTTGGTCTGGCAAAGGCGTTTTTACTAGTACTAAACTATGAACCTATGAACCCTATGCACACAGTCAGTGGTGAGAGATCTGGCCACACAGGTCAACAGCAACCTTAACTTTGATCACTATGTCTCCACAGTGGTAAGAAGGGCATTTTATATTGCTCATCTCATAAGTAAAAGCATTGCATCTGTGATGCCCACCACAGCTACCAATATGTGATGACCACCAATACAGTATGTGATGCCCCCATGCTGGCCCAGTAATCAAGTAGCCTGAATCCTCACCACTGACACTGGAGAGGGATGTGCACTTGGAATACAAAATGGATACACTCAGTATTTCCAGATGCAGACCTCTCTACATCAAGTGCAATTTCCATTAAGAGCACTCAGGGAACACAATCAGTCTGGGGTCTGGATGTTTCTATATCTGTCCCCCCCAGGTCCCCAATAAGATTCCCCACTGGTACTAGTGTAGGGTTAGGTCCTCAGCCGAGTGTTTAAGCCAAGTCTTCCAGCACCCTCTCTGTAAACCCAGTGTTTCATGTCCCTGCCACAAGTGGATGACACGTGCACACTGAGATATTTGATTTGCACACACACACACACACACACACACACACACACACACACACACACACACACACACACACACACACACCTGGGAAAGGCTGGCACAGGATACCTGCTCTACTAACTTTGCCCAGACGATAAGGTAGAGTCACTGCCACCAGTCAGTTACTATAAGGCGCTCAAAAGGGTATTGAATTATATGGTGCAATATTAATACTAATACAAATGATAGTAGTTGACCAAGACAGCTGGGCCTTCTGGAGTAGCCTGCACAGTATCACCAAATAAATATAAGTACTCTCAAAGGTTAGATACTTTCTATAAGGACCAGCCAGAATAAAAGTTTTATATATATTTAATAATAAATATTAAAAGAACATGAAAATATTGAATATATATTTACAGTAAACCTTAGAGTTCAAATTCACAGAAAATATTGAAATTAACACTCATGGACAGACTCATACAAATAAAGAAAAGCAATATTTAAACTAAGCTTCAGCATATTCCTGACTAATCTAAAAGAATTACTGTTCCATAGTTAAGTTACTTACTACAGCAAGGCAAGATGCTGGAGTGAGGGACTTTCTAGTCAGGTTCCCCAAAATAGAATACTTGATACTCTGAGATTTATCTTTGCAATATCTAAAATATAATTTCCAAGAGTGGTGGCAGAATGACATCATTTGGTCATCTTACTCTAGGTTTTCACAGTATTCACCTTTAAAGCTGATACAGGAATTTAGCATAGACAGCTACAATACACATCTAAACTGTTATGTCAGTGACTGGGGCTTCCCATCTTTTTCTGAGCTAATGAACAAAGGCTTTTTTCCAGACCTAGCGTCTCTGGTCCTATTCAACACTGTGGAGTGCTGTTATAATGGTTTAAAAGCTCATTTACATTTTCCTTATTTTTCTTAAAGCTAGCTGGTACATTTAATTCAATTGCAATAATACATGTACATTTCTTTTCATTCCAGCAGGGTGCACTGTTAATATATTTTAACACAAGCAGACCTCACAAATACCTTTTCAGTGCAAGCATCAGTACAAATCAGTTTGATATACAAATGACATACAGTTATAATAAATTTGTAGTGCAAGCGTATTGTATAAATCAGTTTGATATTCAAAGGACATATTATTCATTATAAAACTCCAGCTGGCTATGCTGGTAATTGCCCATATCTTCACAGCATCCAGAAAAAAGAGGGTAATAACCCCCCTGTACACTTTCCTCATCAGGCCAATAACAGAGTACAACACTCCCTTTAGTATGTTTCTTTCCAAACAACTGCAGCAATTGGAAAGACCTCAAAGGTTCCTTACAAAGAAAATTCAGGGTCTTCAAGATCTGTAATATGTGGACAAACTAAAATCATTGTCACTTTACTCTGTATCATACAGACTGCTCAGAGGTGACCTGTGCCTTGCATATAGAGCAATCTCTGACCCAGCTTTAATGGAAATGCTACACATTTGCAAGACAAATGGCACACTAGTTACTTGCTCAAAGGACCTTAACCTGGTATGTGACATCAACAGAACTTGCTGGAGAAACAGATTTGCCTCACAGAGGTTGCCCCACCTTTGGAACAAGCTTCATATTTATGTTAAATAAAGCCTGTCACTGGCCCAATTTAAGTGTAATTTGGATGACTGGATGTATAACCAGAAATTCACACTGGGGGTTCCACCTGTTACAGGTCCTCTTGGACAGGGGCAATAGGTGCTGATTTTAGTGTCTGCTTGAAACAGACACCCTTCGGAACACTGGTTGAATGTGGCTTTGTAATCAGGCACTAAGAAAGACCATAGGTATCATTAAAGTATTTGAGTATGCTGTCAACATGGGAGCTACCAAAGACCAAAGCTTATGTTTGATTATATGGCAATTAGGATTAACTGTGGGAGAGTGGAATGTAGAGCATGAAGGTAATACATCACCTTGGTTCAGGTTAAATAAAATACAAAATAATCCCATCAGGGTGTAGTATGAGCCACTCTGCATATGTGCTTCAGAAAAGTGCACCTCTCTGCAAAGTATGTGGTGCAACAATGCCAAGTGGCATGTGCTGGCATCTCTCTGGTTGGTCAGTACCATAAGGCATATGCTGGCATATCTGTCATTGCTCAATACCATGTGGCATGGGCTGGCATGTCTCTGGTTTCTCTTTGCACAGGCTGCATGCTTCTTCTTGATAAATAACACTTATGGTGCACATATAGTGAGGCCCAGTGCTCTGTCATAGTCTTAGTGATGAGGTTTCTAAATGAAGCAATTGTTGCTATCTGGACTCAAACCATGTGTCATTAATCTTTGTTTCAAGTTTAACAAGGTAAAATTCTTGCTGTGTTTTTCTTGACTCTTATTAATCTTTGATTTTACTAGTGACTTTCCTCACTGGCCCTTTTGCATTTTTTTCCTGATCAACACTAACCCTCCATGATACTGCAATGACTCCCCATCTCTTCCATGGAAAATTGGCCTTTTCAGCCATTGGGAGATGGTGCTGTAGGCTGAGTAAAAATCCTTTGTGTGGTCATTTGTACTTATGAATTAATGCCCTTTGTGCCCTTAGGCTAGGAGTGTGCAGTGATACCTGACACGTTTACACAGCTTTTCTTTGTGTGCAGTCAGCAATGCATCTGTCCTCACCTGGTCCATATATGCCTCCTTGTGCCTTATCTCCTTCATTGTACAAGTAATGAACTATTGCATTACTTCACATTTGTTCTTATCTTGTAGGAGCAAAGCAAGACCTCAGCTGCTTAGCTTACCTGTTTCCAGGCCTGATGGCCCTCCGGTAACTGAGCTGATAGAGAAACCCAAGCTGATGAAACAAAGGTGGGTACAACACCTTTAATTCAGTGGGCCGGTTAGTGTGTCTGCCATGATGATTACAACACATCTGATGATATATGCTGAGCAGACTGGTGGGGTAAACAAGCTACTACTTTTAGAAGTTTAAAAATGCAAGTTTCACTTTTCCAGTCTCCGTGTGAACTTAACAGCAACTCTACTTTGTATGTAGACTACGGTGTTTTGTTAAAGTCCACCTCCCCCCAAGAAGTGGGACATTCCCCAGGCACTATTATTTGTGGAGCAGCTCATACTAATTTTCACTGTTATTATGCATAATATATGATTAAAACAAGATTATAATTCTAAATGTAGACAGACTGCAGGCAAGCGCTGAAGAAGAGCAGGCAGCAGTTTCAATTCCTGATGTTTGCTTGTGGCATGTTACATGAAAATAGGATTGTTTATCATGAACTGTATTCCCCTTCCTAGTACCTTCTCCCTAATCAAAGCTGTACAGCATTTCTGTGACAAAATGGCCACCCCCACCTACTACCTGTACATGTCAGGGCAAAGCATTATTACTTGTGGGAATGACTATGTTACTGGAATTTGCTGGAACTGAAAGAATTTCAAAGGTTTAAATCTCATGCATTCATTATAGTTTCCAATGTATGTAACAGGGTGGAAGGAGGAATATGGTAGTGATGTGTCGAATGTACATAATTATCACGTTGTCAATGTTTTACTTGAGAAATCAGCAGTTCCCTAAAACAATATACTTACTTGACGTGACCTTTGAACTGTAGAGCTATGAACTTTTAATTATTTAATAAATTATGTAAAAATATTTAATTGCATGACTAAAAATGTTAACACCATTTAATGCAAGAATGCTCCCATATTTTGTACTGACATTTTAAATGTTGCAGTAGATGAATTTAAACTGTTTGCCTTACGTGAGTGAAACATTGTTATTTTTTCAAAATGGTTGTTAAATTTATGACAGTTAATGATAATGAAGAAGTGCTTTCATAGCTTTCCATCATTTAACTCTGAACTGCTCAATCAATATTATACTGTTGGGGTTGTTTTATGTTCACAACTTGCCTGAATGTTCCAGATTATATATATAATTTTTGTTTACCACTTTTCACCATTTATTTTCATATGCTTCAAGTTTAAGTCTTGGGAGCAATCACACCCATTAATGTGACATTGTATATTGTATACTATATTCCTTGCCTGTGGTCTCTGGATCAACTGAAGTACATTACAGCTACTAAAAATCAGTTTGCCATTACAAGATGTTTGCATGGGCAATGTAAGTTCATGATCATAGTTTACGAAAAGAGCACATTTTTTTAAAGACACTGACAGCATTAATTGCATGCTGATAAGACCATGGAACATAAGATTGTTTGAAAGTTTTCTTTTCAGAGCTTCCACAGCAAAAAAAGAAAGAAATGCATGCTAAAGTGAAGCTCTATATATCATCGACACAACTGCTTCCACTCCTTCAGAAAGCTTGTAAAAAATGGGGGACTGTGTATCCAATAAATTATGGCATATTGTGCAGAGAGGAGGGGGTTTATTCCAAAATCCTGAATCTTAGTTCCTCAGTCAAACTTCTAGTCAATCTCAAGTGAAGAGCAAGTCAAATCCACTGCAAAAATACAAATTCAATTTGTTTATTATTTTTTTTTTTTTTCAGGATCGAAGCACCCCGTCCCCCATTTTCCTTTGTGGAGGGATTTTGCCCCCACACCCCAGGGTTTCACATTTGTGGGGAAAGAGAAGCCCAGCAAAAAAGTGATAAAACTCACAAGAGAAACATCACTGAGTGCCCATTAAACATTTACAAACATTGATACAGAACTGTAGAAGGATTTATAACATCATTTCATGGACATGAAGGACCAGAGCTCTGACAATGCTAATCCATGCAAATTTTTCAAAGCAGAAGAAATATATAACTGTCAGGATACCTCAAAGTTAACTGTAATACAGGTTTCATGTAGCACTTTTATCAGTGACACACTGCTAAAATCATTCTTTGAAGACTCAGCAACATCATGTGCAGGAATAAAATTGCACTGAGGGTAAAATGAACTAAATATATTGTATACATCTTGAAATTATAAGCAATATTTGGTGCTAATCTTTAAAGGTGAAAGTGCAGTTTATATTACAAATTCAATGTGAAACTGTAGTTTATAATAAAAAGTAAATAAACAGGGAGAAGACCCCTAGAATGTATTGGGATGGTAAAATAGTGCTATGCGGTAGTATTTTATAAGGAAGGAAGAGGATTTAAAGTGATAATGTCAGAGACTGTTTAAACATTTATCTGCTGCAGCCATATAGTCAGCTGCAAGTATTCCACCTGACAAATCACTGCTTTAATGCCTTTGTTTTCTTGGAATGTTGAACCACATAATGCGGCATATACTAGTGGAAAGCCTTAGACAAAGTGGATGCAATGTAATCCTGGACAAACAAAATGATATATACAGAGGGTGAGTTAAATATACACACCCTGGCTGGTTCCACAACAAATACCTTGGCAGGTTCAGAGTGTAAGAAAACCAAATAAAATAACTCTGTTCCCACTCGTAGATAGTAACACCAGCACTGCGACAATTACTGACTTCTTCTTTGACCTTATTTTAAAAAACTTTTTTATTGAGTACAATTAAAAACCATTCGGTTAAGCGCTTTCATCAATTCAGACTTCATCAGAACAACACTATTAAATTAAAACACTTCATTTATACTTTCTTCTTCAATCACATGATGGTCTCCATTAATGTCTTAAAGTGCTAGTGCTTTACATAAATAAATTTTATATAAAATATTTAAACACCATAACTTAATATGTATTCCTTTCCATCTATATAACTATACTAAAATACATAGAATTGTAGAGATTTTGTAGATTTAAATACATTATTAAAACATTTAAAAAATTTTTTAAAAACATTTATACTTCATTTATGTATGAGCTTCCAAGATAGGTTTGATTGACAAGTATTCATTTATTCCAGGGGGAACAGAAGCATTTAATTTAATTTGCCAAATAATTTCTTTTTCCCCCACTGTTTTCTTAATATAGTTAACAATAATGATGATGGTATAGTAAAAATTAATGAAATAATTAGTAAAAGGAATGATTTTCACATTTATAATTATACTAACATAGAATTGAAAAAACAACATTTTTCTTTATTATCAAAAGGAATGAAGTTTATTCCGGATGAAAAGTTTAATGTAGTAGACTATATAGTAGAGGTTAAAAAGTTTGTAAGGAAATTAAATTTACAATTATTTTTTAAAGACAAACCACATATACAGCCACATGAATTTAGATTAAGGAGCTCTTTTACACCCCCTTTGAACAATTTACTAGCTACATATGAAAAAATGGTAGTGGAGGAAATTTATGAATACGGACGAAAAAAGAGATCAAAGAAGCTAGGTTGGAACCTAAGCAAAGTGGAAGCAGATATATTGCAGGAAATACAAGCTGACCATTCATTAAGAATAATGAAACCTGACAAGGGAGGGGGAGCAGTGCTTTATGATAAAGAGGAATATATAGGCAAAATGAATGATATATTAATCAATTCTGGGAATTATGAAGCTATTTCATTAAATGAAGTAAATATTGGATATCACAAAGTGGACTTGATATTGGAAGACCTATTATTAGAGGACAGAATAGATGGAGAACTTTACAAGTTTTTGAAAGTAGAATACCCAATAATAGGGACCATTATAGGGATACCGAAGGTTCATAAAGACCCTATAAACCCCCCCTTTAGGCCTATTATATCTGGAAGCAATTCAAAAACTTTTCCATTTGGAAAAGTAATAGATAAATGGCTTAAGGCCATTTATAAGAACATTCCACAGATAATAATAGATTCATGGGACTTTTTGAAGAGGTTAAAACCTGAAATAGCACAAAAAGCAAAATGGTTGGTTACTATAGATGTAGTAGACCTTTTTTCTAGTATTCCAAAGGAAGAGGGAATGGTAAGGTTTCAGGACACTATTATGAAGAAAAGTGGTACCTCTTGGGAAAGAACTTTAATACATATGGAGTTCATGGATATAGTTTTATCCCATAATTACATAATGTTTGAAGGGGAGTACTATAGACAAAAGAAAGGTGTGGCTATGGGGGCTGCATGTGCCCCCATGTTCGCCAACCTTTTTTTGACAAGTTGGGAAGAAGAATTCATTTTGAACTCAGAGTGGTTTTCATTTTTAGGATGTTATTTTCGTTTTTTAGATGATATTTTTATTACATGGAATGGTAATGAAATAGAATTAGAAAAGTTTAAGATTTATTTGAATACCTGTAGTGAAGTAATAAAATTCACCTTCAGTCAAGATCAAAGTTCAATTCCCTTTCTGGACACCATGATATCACTTGAGGAAGGGAGATTTAAATCTAATATTTATAGGAAACTGACATTCAATAATTCCTATCTAGATTATCAAAGTAGTCATCCTATAGTACAGAAAAGGAATATAGTCAAGGGCCAATGTATTAGGGCGGCCAGGATGACATCTGTTAGGAAGGACCTAGTGAAAGAATTAAATAAGATAGGAGACTTCTTTACAGACAGGGGATACCCTTATGACCTGGTGAATGATGCAATAAAATATGTTTTGGGAGAATGGGGAAAAAAGTATAAGCCATTATTGGGAAATGACGATTCACAACCAAATTACACCAGTTTAATGTTAGAAAATGAAGGGACTTTGGATACAAAGAGCACTGAAGATGAATATAGTAGAGCTTGTATACTAGAATATGGTAAGCATAGTGGAGAAATTAAGAAAATACGTGACAAGCATTGGAATATTACTAAAATAGATGGGGAAATTTCAAAAATAATAGGAGAGAAACCATTATGTGTGTTTAAGAACGGAAACAACATGAAGAAATTATTGGAAAGGAAAATTCAACCTATAAATGTTACCGCTAAAGGTACCCAAAAATGTGGGACATGTAAGCAGTGCCAATATATTATAACAGCCCCTAGCATAGTATTAAAAGACATTAATAACACCAAAGTATGGTTTCAAAAGGGCAACTGTAGATCCAGGCAACTGGTATATCTAGCAAAGTGTACAAAATGTCCAGTATTTTATGTTGGAAAGACTACCAGATGCCTGAGAAATAGAATTTATGAACATCTTTATAGTATACAAAAGAAGGATGACAGGAATGCTCTGTGGAGACATTTGTATGAAAACCAGGAATGTTCAGGTTTTCATTTTGGAATACTAGAATTGGTTAAAGTCAATCCCAGGGGAGGAAATATTAAGAAAACAGTGGGGGGAAAAGAAATTATTTGGCAAATTAAATTAAATGCTTCTGTTCCCCCTGGAATAAATGAATACTTGTCAATTAAACCTATCTTGGAAGCTCATACATTAATGGAGTATAAATGTTTTTAATTTTTTAAATGTTTTAAACAATGCATTTAAATCCACAAAACCTCTACAATTTTATGTATTTTAGTATAATTATATAGATGGAAAGGAATATATATTAAGTTATGGTGTTTAAATATTTTACACAAAATATATTTATGTAAAGCACTAGCACTTTAAGACATTAATGGAGACCATCATGTGATTGAAGAAGAAAGTATAAATGAATTGTTTTAACTTTATAGCACTGTTCTGATGAAGTCTGAATTGATGAAAGTGCTTAACCGAATGGTTTTTAATTGTATTCAATAAAAAGTTTTTTTTAAAATAAGGTCAAAGAAGAAGTCTGTAATTGTCGCAGTGCTGGTGTTACTATTTACGAGTGGGAACAGAGTTATTTATTTGGTTTTCTTACTTGGACTGTTTCTACATTTCGTTTTATCAGGTTCAGAGTGTGCAACATGTGCTTCCATAAAATTCCTTGTTTATTTATTTATTAAGTTGGTTGGTTAATTTTTTTTTGGTGGAGGTTTGTTTTTGTCAGCATGGGAACATGCCCAGCATATTCCTTGATGTGCATTACAACATGTTTGGATGGGCAATGTAAGTTCATGATCATAGTTTACGAAAAGAGCACATTTTTTTAAAGACACTGACAGCATTGATTGCATGCTGATAAGACCATGGAACATAAGATTGTTTGAAAGTTTTCTTTTCAGAGCTGCCACAGCAAAAAAAGAAACAAATGCATGCTAAAGTGAAGCTCTATATATCATCGACACAACTGCTTCCACTCCTTCAGAAAGCTTGTAAAAAAATGGGGGACTGTGTATCCAATAAATTATGGCATATTGTGCAGAGAGGAGGGGGTTTGTTCCAAAATCCTGAATCTTAGTTCCTCTGTCAAACTTCTAGTCAATCTCAAGTGAAGAGCAAGTCAAATCCACTGCAAAAATACAAATTCAATTTGTTTATTATTTTTTTTTTCAGGATCGAAGCACCCCGTCCCCCATTTTCCTTTGTGGAGGGGTTTTGCCCCCACACCCCAGGGTTTCACATTTGTGGGGAAAGAGAAGCCCAGCAAAAAAGTGATAAAACTCACAAGAGAAACATCACTAAGTGCCCATTGAACATTTACAAACGTTGATACAGAACTGTAGAAGGATTTATAACATCATTTCATGGACATGAAGGACCAGAGCTCTGACAATGCTAATCCATGAAAATTTTTCAAAGCAGAAGAAATATATAACTGTCAGGATACCTCAGAGTTAACTGTAATACAGGTTTCATGTAGCACTTTTATCAGTGACACACTGCTAAAATCATTCTTTGAAGACTCAGCAACATCATGTGCAGGAATAAAACTGCACTGAGGGTAAAATGAACTAAATATATTGTATACATCCTGAAATTATAAGCAATATTTGGTGCTAATCTTTAAAGGTGAAAGTGCAGTTTATATTACAAATTCAATGTGAAACTGTAGTTTATAATAAAAAGTAAATAAACAGGGAGAAGACCCCTAGAATGTATTGGGATGGTAAGATAGTGCTATGCGGTAGTATTTTATAAGGAAGGAAGAGGATTTAAAGTGATAATGTCAGAGACTGTTTAAACATTTATCTGCTGCAGCCATATAGTCAGCTGCAAGTATTCCACCTGACAAATCACTGCTTTAATGCCTTTGTTTTCTTGGAATGTTGAACCACATAATGCGGCATATACTAGTGGAAAGCCTTAGACAAAGTGGATGCAATGTAATCCTGGACAAACAAAATGATATATACAGAGGGTGAGTTAAATATACACACCCTGGCTGGTTCCACAACAAATACCTTGGCAGGTTCAGAGTGTGCAACATGTGCTTCCATAAAATTCCTTGTTTATTTATTTATTAAGTTGGTTGGTTAATTTTTTTTTTGGTGGGGGGGGTTGTTTTTTTTTTTTTTTTGTCAGCATGCCCAGCTTGTTATATCAGCTTTCTAATGACCAATCAGCATCTTCCAAACTACTGCCTGACATTAAATAATGAATGAGAGGTTCAAATGATGATAGATAAACCATTACAAGAAGCATACTTTTTTGCTTATTTCTCCTCCTTTGGAGTTTGGAGGTTCCAAGTAATATTTATAGTACTGGGCCAGTCCTTATGTATGTTTTGATGCACTAGTGTACCAGTGAGAGTGAGAGCGCTCCTTCACAGGCAGTAGTGCCTCTTATGCTCTCCTGTGCATAAGATGGATACCTGTCAGTCTGCTGAGCTTCATTCATGCTACAGGAGTTTACCACTATCCTGGTCCTGGTATGAATAAGTTGTCATGGGCTATTTCCTCCTGCTTCCATTGGCCAAATCTTTGGATGCAGATTTACTATAAGATCTGTATGCCCTGCCATTTAGTTAATGATGGAAGCAAATACTCTGAAGTGGGCAGATGGAGTAATGCAATTGTCATTCACCATGGTAAGTTTTGTTCTATCCATTTACACAGTTAGAATAAATCACCAATGGCTGTGATTAGACACAGCAGTAAACATGCCACACTAATTGATGTGGCATAAACACAGCAGTAAACATGCCACGCTAATTGATGTGGCATAAACACAGCAGTAAACATGCCACGTTAATTGATGTGGCATAAACACAGCAGTAAACATGCCACGCTAATTGATGTGGCATAAACACAGCAGTAAACATACCATGCTAATTGATGTGGCATAAACACAGCAGTAAACATGCCACGCTAATTGATGTGGCATAAACACAGCAGTAAACATGCCACTCTAATTGATGTGGCACATAATATTAACACAAGACATTTCAGAACTTTATTACCACAGAAAAATGAAAACAGTGCATTCCAGGTTAATTATGTCGAATCACAGCTTGCATGCATTCATGTAAATAAAACAGCCAGCACATGTTTCTACCCATATTGGGAAAGCTGCACAGAAGCTGGGAAGCCATTATTTCCAGTGCAGTGCACTGATGGCCACTATCCCCCGAAATCTCATGAGATCTCCTTAAGTCAAAAAACAGCAGATTCTTTTCACTAGCATAAAACAGCAAAACATCTGAGTAAGATCTTCCACTGGTTTTATAGATGTCAGTGATTCCTCTGTACCCTAATATTCCTCAAACTTTGCAGCTCTCAGATTTTGGTGTATGACTGTTTTCCCTTTTGAGATATTTATCTAATGTCATGGAAGTCTAAACAGAAAAAGTCTACTCCCTAAAAGCTCTCTTCACCCTGTAGAATATTGACATGTGTGTAGTCACTGAGACATGGATTAAAGATGTGGAGACTACATAAAAAATGCAAGGTCACAATGCCTTCCACACATTTAGACCAGCTACTACACAGCCAGGGACTAAATGTGGAGGTGTCTCAATTTACATTAAAAATAAATGTATCTCAAGGCTGGTCAGACAGGACAATGTACTTCACAGTCACCATAGGCAAAATCCCATGCTATAGGTCCCCCTCCATGAACCAGAAAATCCATATAATGTATTTAAACTTAATGGAAACATGCACCATCCAACCCAATACCATATTATTGGGTAACTTTAATTACCCCACTATTAAATGGGAATCATATACAACACCAAACATACTGGCAGTGAGAACTCCCTGGACCAGATTGTCAATAGACCAACCAGGGGTGCAACCATACTGGAGCTGGTCCTCCCTAATATGAGAGAGTGCTACACACCCCCTAGTGTAATGTTTTCTCTGGTAAGGTCAGACCACAGAATGGTCTCCTTTGAAGTGAAAAATAAAACCTGAAACCCCAGCTAACCCTGGAATATTCAGGAGCTACTCTACAGCTAACTTCCAACTACTAAATGATAACCTGGCAAAATTTCAATCTCCCATAAACCATGAGAACACCGATGCCTACATGGAACTGTTCACAGAAACCCTATACAGACATGCTAATAGCTGCCTAGAGGCAGCTGTACCCACTAGGAAGAAGTACAGAACTAACTCAAAAAACAAGCCACCCTGGTAGAATCACAACACCAATAGGTTGTATAACAGAAGGAAGAAAATTATGGCAAAAATTAGGAGGTGCAGAACCCAGCAGGATGAAAGCACTCTCATGAAATTAAACAAATAACTCAGATGACAAATAAAGTCTACCAAAGCTAAATTTGAGATAAATTTGGCCTCCCAGGCCAAGGGCAACCACAAGGCATTCTTTAACTATGTCCGCAATCTCAAAGACAATACACAATTGCGTACAGAGTTCATTGTGAATGGAGCAACCTACACTGAGCCAGAAGATATAGTAAACTTACTAGCCAACAATTTTAGCTCCAACTTTACCCCTTTCTCACTTTCAACCTTCCCTCAGGAAATGCCATGAAATATAACAATATAACTCCCTCTGCTATCATTATAGTATAGACCTTTAATGCTCTCTCTAAGGTCAAGAACACTGCATCAATGGGCCCAGACAATATCCCAGGATGCCTTCTAAATAGCATGAAATATGACTTATCAGGACCCTTGGAATTGGTATTTAACTCTACTCTGCAAACAGGCTTTGTACCTCATGAATGGAGAGCAGCAGCAGTCATCCCTCTGCAAAAGGTGGGCCATGTACAGACCCTGGAAACTATAGATCCATAAGTCTCATTAGTCTCATATGCAAAGCCATGGAAATGATCAATAATGACATAGAAAACTTCCAGACATTGGACCCAACCCAATATGGTTTCATTAAGGGCAGGTCATGCCTAATCAACCTGGTGGACATCATTGTGAAGGTCACAAAAACAATGGATGAGGGTAGAATGGTTCATACTACATACCTTGACCTGGCCAAGGCATTTGAAACAATACCCCACACAGGCATTGTTGACAAACTCAAAAAGTTAGGTACAACCCTTATATCATCCTGTGGATAGCCAGCTGGCTCACAAACAGGACCCATGAAATTAGAATTGAGGAGTCCACCTCTACAAAGAGGCCAGTCACAATTGGAGTCCCTCAGAGATCAGTCCTGAGACTGCTCCTTTTTGGAATTTACTTCTCTGAAGTCAAGGCCAAAGTCAATGGTCTCTGGCTGACAAAATGTGCAGATGATTGCAAATTAGGAGCTGTCATTGAATCTCACACTGACACAAATGTTTTCCAAGAGGGGCTGGCACAAACAAACAACTGATGTCAGAGCCATGGACTAAAACTAAATGCCAAGGAATGCATAATACTATCCTTCAACAAGTCATCCACCACTGGTAACTATCATATTGGCAACAGACCCCTAAGAGTCGACCCAGTAGTCAAGGACTTGGGGACACTCACAGACAGTAATCTAATCATTGACCATCACGTGTCTACAATAGTGAGGAAATCATTCTATGATGTGCATTTATAAACAAAGGTACAGCATCTAGGTCCAAGGAAGTCATTGTTCCACTGTATTCAGCATTCATCAGACCTATCAGTGAGTAAAATATCCCCTTTGGAATGTACCTAACCAGGCATATCCAACAACTGTATTATCCACACAGGTTCCTCACTAAAGGAATACAGGGCATTAGTAACACGTTCTATTCAGAACACCTCAAGGCCCTATCTCTGCAGTCTGTTTCCTACAGGCTGTTGAGGGGAGATCTATGCCTGGCATACAAGGCATTGGCAGACCCCACTCTGGTGGACCTCCTGTATATCCACAAAACAAACAGCACCAGAGTTACCCATTCTAAAGACTTCTTTTAGAAAGAGTTTCAGTGAAACTGCACTGTTTAACCCTGGTGGTCTCTCTGCTTGTAATTGTAGTATCCATTTTTGCTCTGCTTCTTCCACTCTCTTGTTTATATTACCCCCTCTAATATTTTGTTCAACAATCTCTAACACCATGAAATTAATATATGTTCGATTCTCAGCTAGAGCGTCTTCTGTGTGGAGATATGTGTGAATGGGTGTACCTTCATTGAAGGTTGTGCATCAGAGCTGGCAACTTGGCACATAAAAATCTACTGCCAATCATTAGCGGACCTGAGTTCCGCTGTGGCAATCCCTAACCGGGAAAAGCCAAAAGACACAACAACAACAACATTTTCAGTTAACACATGTTTAGCTAAAGCATTGGTGTCTTTCTTATTGGTTATATCTCTTACATGTTCCAATATACGTTCTTTAAGACATCTATTAGTTTCCCTATGTAAAAAACAAAACATTTAGTACAAAAACTAAAATAGACTAAGTGTTGTGTTTTGCAATCCGCATAGAAACTAATTTCTATGTCAAAGTTCATGGTGGGGTGTGAAAAAACAGACTGACTTACTATATAGGTAACTACATGCCATAAAATTCTTGCATGGAAACATACCAATTCTTTGAGATTTTATCGAACATCTATTGCTACTCATTTTGTAACAGAGTTGTCTCTTAAGAGATTTCTTATTGCTAAAGCAGAAATGGGGTGTATCATCAATAACCCCCTCTAACTCATTAATTGACCTTAAAATATTCCATTTTTTTTCAAATATTGAACAAAACCTCCTGATGTTACTGGAATAAGTCACTGGAAACCTAATCGTATTAGAATCATTCCTGCATGTATTGTATTCCATATTAGTGGTGTCAGAGAAGTAGGGTTTACCTTTGTCCTTCCTTTTCTCTGACACATACTTAATGCTATTCCTAATATCTTTATCACTATAACCTCTTTCTTTAAATTCACCTATGGGTCTCCTAACCTGTAGCCTTACCCTCTTCAACTGCTAACACCTCCTAGTGCCTCCACCACCCCCTGCCTTGTCTCTTATTACCCCATAGCATTTTCACCACAGTGTAAACCTGAAATGTAATCATCTGAATTGTAAAATTTGCATATCTCTCATAATTGCTGCTACATGTATTAATTCTACTATACATTTTTGTTAGATATTATTTCTGTTTTGTTTTTCATATGTATAGCTTACTGCCACTCTGAACTCTCTCTCTCTCTTTCTTCTTTATGAATTATTTCTCCTGGGTGGCAAGTGCAAATGGTCAGTTGTGATCAGTGTACTACCTCAGTAATCAAATGTAAAATATAAATAAAAAATAAAAAAAATAAAATAACCTTGGCACAAGAACATCAGGTTAACAAGG
The DNA here is from genome assembly GCF_019279795.1 of Protopterus annectens. NCBI lineage: Eukaryota > Metazoa > Chordata > Ceratodontiformes > Protopteridae > Protopterus > Protopterus annectens. The sequence continues at coordinate 1,801,213,918 of NC_056743.1, read as the reverse complement.
GAACCCAATGTACCCCTTGATTTTAACTCTGTATTTAACTTACTCCTCCCTACCTAAAAGTAGGTAAGGCTAACTGGCTGTTATTTGTAACTTCTCATACGTGCCTTTCTATTTACAAGCCTCCGACACTTCTTTCTGTCATTGCACCACATTATTTTGCATACTTAACTTTTTTTGATTGCTGTATTTGACAATATTTTTGTCTTTAATTAATTAGATTGGTATACTGACTACCTGCTCTTAGTCAGTACATTCTCATTATGATTATGTTTGCTACATAAGCCACACAGTTGTGTGTAGAGCATTATAATGCACTATTGCCCAGTTGGTATTACTGTTGGTGGCTACTGGAGCATTACATTTTCCCTTAGATGTGGTCTGCTTTATAGTGAGACATTTTTAAGGTTGGGCTTCCCTATCGGTCTACAGATCAGTATAACCCCTGAGCTACCCCTCTTGTTCTTCTCATCTATATTAGTGGACTACCCTCTCTTAGGACCCCCAGTTGGTCATTTATGGTCAATCCCTTTTAATGACCACACCTTTTACCTAGCACTATGGTAGGACAGTTCCCCACCATTTCTCCTGCCTTCTTGGTCAGATTGGGCATCCTGGGGCAATGTAGAAATTACCTCATGTACACTGAAAACCCACTTCTTATTGGATACTCTAACTCAAGATGTGAGAGGTGCATCTATTTAAAAAACATAGAATCAAAGCTCCCTTGCTCAGCAATCAGCAAACCTGACCCTACGCAGGTTGTCAGCACTCACATCTCACCACCATCACCTATCACGCATGAAACACATAACTCCACATATGCTGAGGTCCTCTATAAAAACCTAACCAAAGCACATAGACTTCCCAAACACAAGCGCACCATACATAGTTCACCTACAGATAAACACAGTACACATAAAAACACACATGCCAGTGTCTCACCAAGTAAGCCCTTAATGCATAATACAAAACCAAATGTACTAGTCATAGGCAATTCTATCGTGAGACACACTGATGTGCTGATCACCAGGCTGGATAAGGAGAAGGTCACGGTTAGCTGTCTGTCAGATGCCAGGATCCATAATGTCACACACACACTCAAGTCTTTCAGCAGCAAATACTGTTATGACTTTGCCACAGAACATGTTGGCATGAATGGCTTGAGATGTACCACTCTGGACTATATGAAGAGAGACATGACTAAGCTCTGATTACGTGTCCCATTCAGGTATGTCACTAGCTGTAAGCAGCATACAACCCTCATCTAGGATGCCGCCGCAGTACAAGCAAAAAATGATTGACTTCAGCTAGTGGCTTAGCTTCTGGTGTCATTCAAAGGGGATCCAGTTCCTGTCAGCCTGGGATGACAAGATTGATAGACCTTCATGCTTTGCCAGAGATGGTCTTCACCTGTCACCCCTATGTTTTCAGCTTCTAGCAAAGGCTCTTGCCTCCCCCATAGTACCTTTTTAGGCAAGGTCAGAAGTATAACATTTCCAACATAAATTGCTCCTTAAAAAACAACATCAGGGTCATGCTGCTAAACACCAGAAGTCTAAACCTAAAACTGCATTCGTTGGAAGCTGCTCTCACCTTGCAGGATGCTGATGTCAATGACGTCACAGAGACCTGCTTCAAGGCTGTGGAAAGCAGCCAGGCCATACTGAGTTATAATGCCTTCCACTTGCTTAGACCATCAAATGAGAGTAGGAAATCCAAAGGAGGAGTATCAAATACTCCTTCAGACTGGTAAGACTAAATGAGTCGAACTACTCCAAGTACAACTTACTATAGGAAAAACTCCTCTCCAAATTATCACCAGTTATAGGTCCCCCACCATGAAGCAGGACTCTCACAATGCCTACCTAGATCACCTAGCGTCTCTCAATATACCACCAAACACCCTGGTCCTGAGAGACTTCAACTACCCAACAATAAATTGGTCTAGCTACACCTGTACTAATGCACTCATCCAGAGATTTTTGAACTTTGTAAACTCTAACACCCTGGACCAGTTAGTTGACACCCCTAGTAGGGGTTCAAACATTCTGGCTCTAATACTTAAGAACATGAGTGATCTTTGCACTACCCAAGTGTCCAGTCATCTCTAGTTTGATCTGACCATAGGTCAGTCACACTATAAGCAACAATTGTGTCTGACCCTCCCCCAGCTGAAACTAGACTAAAAATTTCTCCAGAGCAAACTAGAACCTTTTACAAGATGATATTACTAGCTTCATAATCCCTAACCCTATTGATGGCAAGGATACCTATGCCAGGGTTTATACCAAAGCCTTGTACAAACACCTTCATAGTTGCATCGACTCAGCTGTATGCAACAGGATAAAAGTAAGTTCCTCATGAAAAAACAAGCCTGCTTGGTGGACATCTACCATAAACAAGCTATATAACAGGAGAAAGAAACTGCTGTCTAAAAGTAGTAGGAGATAGTCCCAAACTCAAAGGACTTCCTCCCCGGCCTAAATAAGCAAATAAGACACCTAGTGAAAATATCCAAAGCTGACTACAAATCTAAACTGGCAAGGGTAACCATAAAGCATTCTTCAGCTACATCTGAAACCTCAAAGGAAAATCCCAGGTTTCCACAGACCTTGTTGTAAATGGCACAACAGTTACTGAACCTGGTGATATTGCTAACCTGCTAGCAGATAGGTTCAGTGAGAACTTCTCCCCCTTTCTCCACCCAATATACCACAAGACATCCCTCTTACATGTCCTTCTCCAGAAATATCTAAGGAACAGGTCCTTAATGCCCTTTCCAAGGCTAAAAACACAGCCTGTATAAGACCAGACAACATCCCTGGCTGCATCCTAAATTGCTTAAAGCAAGAGTTACCTGTACTTTTGAGTACTGTCTTCAACCATAATCTGAACACTGGGAATGTTCCTGCAAATTAGAAAACTGCCACTGTCATCCCCCTCCACAAATGGGATTTCTCTGTTGATCCCGGGAATTATAGACCCATAAGTCTAACCAGCCCTATATGCAAGGCCATGGAGAAAATCATCATGGAGCTTGTCAACAAGGATATAGGAGACCTTCAAACACTAGACCTATCCCAGTTTGGTTTCGTCAAAGGGAAATTATTCCTACTAAACTTGGTGGACTTTTTAGAGAAAGTCACAAAATCCCTGGATGAAGGTAAAACTGCGCATACTGCCTATTTAGACCTTGCAAAGGCTTTCAACACCTTTTCCAACTCTGGTATCATTGATAAACTTACCCAACTGAATGTAAACCAGTGTATAGTCATGTGGGTTGCTAACTGGTTCACCAATAGAACACACACAGTCAAAATAGGGGATTATTCACCCACCTTCAGACCTGTAACGAGTGGAGTACCACAGGGCTTGGTGCTGGGGCCCCCTACTATTTGGAATTTACTTTTTAGAGGTACAAGCCAAAACAAAGGGCATGTGGCTGACAAAGGTTGCTGATGACTGCAAACTGGACATGATCATTAAATCCTCTAGTGACATCAACATCCTCCAGGAAGGTCTTACTCAAACCAACAAATTGTGCCAAAGACACAGGCTTAATTTAAATGCTGAAAAGTGCATCATCACCCCTTTCAGCAAGGGAGATGTCTCTGCAAAGTACAACACATTAAGTACCCAGTTAGTAGTAAGGCATCTGGCCGCAGAGGTTGATAGCGACCTCTCCTTTAAGCACCATGTGTCCTCAGTGATAAGGAAAGCCTTCTGCATTGCCCATCTCATCAATAAGGGCATTGCCTCCAGAAAAAAAAGAGGCTATAACCCCACCCCCTGTACTCTTCCCTTTAACAGACCAATTATAGAGTATAATGCACCCTTTGTTATGTAGTTCGCCAAGCACTTCCAACAACTGCAGCAACCTCAGCGGAACCTTACAAAGAAAATTCAAGGTGTCCAACACCGACCTTTTGCAGATAGACTAAAATCCATGTCACTGTACTCTGTGTTGTACAGACTATTCAGGCGCGATCTCTGCCTGGCGTATAGGGCAACTGCAGATCCTGCCCAGCTGGAAATGCTACACATTAGCAAGACAAATGGTATTCAATGCACTCATTTCAGAGACCTCAACTTTAGAAGCAATATTAACAGGACCTGTTGGAAAGACAACTTAATTTACCAGAGTCTCCCCCTACTGTGGAATAAGCTTCCATTCCTAGTAAAACAGAGCCCTTCTCTCACCCTTTAAAAGTGTAATCTGGATAATTGGATGGGGAGTTGTAAATTTACCCCCAGGGTTTCACCTGCATCCCTTCTGGACAGGGGCAGCAGGTTTTGAGTCAGGTCTGCTAATCACACAATTAAAGAGGGAAAAGAAATTGGCTAGGCATGTAAGGGCCTCAGGGCCATTAGCCTAGCAACCTCCTGTGATCCTATGATGGAAAACTGTTTTAGTACTGGCATTATAGCACTCCTTCACACGAGTTAGCTGGGAATGGTTTCTCTACATGTCACCAAGTTACTTCTTCTTGAGTTTCAGGAGCCTGAGGCACAAGGCAATGTGAAAAAATAATGCAAATCAGTGTTTTCCATAGCAGATCACTGCCAGCACAATTTGTTATTTGTGAGCCAGCAATGAGTCCTCCATTTTGTGATATTCCTCCCTTCTTTGTGTTTGTGCGTCTGTGGAGTTTATATAAGTTCAGGGATGGGTAATAAGTGAATGGAGGAGCTAGTTTTCAACATCAAGGGGTACAGCAGGGGCTTACCCCTGGGAAAAAAATACTTGCAGTTTATTTGTCTGTGTATTTATGTATTTATTTATTTATTTATTTATTTATTTATTTTTGCCCTTATGTGCTTCAGACTTCAGTTATTTTTGGCATTGTGACGTGTAAGGTTTTTGGCATTTGGATTTTAGTAGTGGAACAACTTACGATGTTTGTGAAAATAAACTAAAACAAAAAAGCACTGTTTGCTGCAAGTAACAAACTGAGAAGTGAAAACATTCCTGTTATACATACTTAACACTGTCAAAATGTTTGTCTAGAATGCAATAAATCTTGTAAGAGTACCATATTAACAGAATAACAGCAAAATTCCTATGTGAAACATAGTCATATTTAGTTCCTAACACAAGTATTAATATACCATAAGGGTAGGAATGTGGAAAAAATGGTGGAGGGAAGGAATAATGCATTGCCTGCCTCCCATATACATTATATAATGTAAGATTTTAATTCACTGAAGGACTGTTGTATTAATTTCTGTTTGTAAAATATTGCATCATTTCTCAATTTAAAGACCACTGTCGCGGCAGCTTGAGTGCAAGGCAACATTCACCGAATGTCCAGATTTTTGCCTCATATTTTCAGTCTGTTGCTCATAAAATTTGTGGTTTTCTTGAAAATCACTGGGGATTTTAGTCACTAAATAACTACCTACATTTGAGTTTCATATCCTTCAGAAAATGCATACTAACACAAATCCTGTTATTCTAGCAACTTTCTAAGTTTATAAGAGCAATATGTAAAATCAGTCCCTATTTTTGGGCCTTCGTCCCCCCATTATTTCAGGCTTTGTCCAGATTTCTTTTGTTTAGAAGTTGAGAGGTAGGGTCTATATTAGAACATCGAAGTTTAAGAACTTCGAATGTTCTAATATTGACACCTACTAACCGAAAACTGATAAGACCGAAAATTGAAAACAGCAAATTTTTTACTAGGGAAAAAATTTGCTGATCCAAAACACATACACACAACACAAACACACCAAACAAACAGCAATCCACACACATACACCTAAACTTTTACATCTAAACCTACACTAAACTGTACATACACCACTATCTACCCACTTACCTTAACCCAAACCCTAACCCTAAGGTCCGCCACTATCGCACACACACCTCACCCGCACCCTAACTCACCTATCCCACCCTAACCCTCACGTCCACACATTCGCACACTTACCTGACCCGCACCCTAACCCTAACTCACCTATCCCACCCTAACCCTCACGTCCACACAATCTGACACTTACCTGAACCCGACTGTAACTTTCCACCACAGAGCTGAAAATAGCGAAGCGACAGGAATGGACAACCAAATTCTTTCCCTAGGAAAGAATTTGGTTATCTTAATTTTTGCTATTTTCAGCTTCCGGTTAGTAGGTGTCGATATTAGAACATTTGAAGTTCTAAAACTTCGATGTTCTAATATAGACCCAAGAGGTATGATTAGATTATACAAGAAGACCAAAAGGGCACTTCAATTAGAGGATGGATAGAGATGCAGAAACATTTAGTCAGGACAAGACTGGGAAGAGCATAGTTTGGAATCCAAGAGGTGGGTCCTGAGGTTTGCCTTGAAATATTTTGGATTCATGATCCATCTTAGGTCTTGCTTGTTGTTTGTTGCTTTGTCTAAGGACTTGGGCAAGATATGTGTCCTTAGACCTGAGAGATCTAAGTGGGGAGTACCATAGCATTCCTATCTTCAGTGCTGGACATTTGTTTGGGTGATGGGGAGTACCATACCATTACTGTCTTCAGCGCTGGGCATTTGGGTGATGAAGTATAGTTTGGGCCAGTTTAAGTTGATTGAATGTTTCATAGTTGAAGAATTCCAACCAGTTTAGTTGGCTGAATGCTAGGCAACGATGGGTTTTATTTGGAAGGAAAGATGCAAATTTTGTTATTTTATTATAAAAGGGTGGAGCTGACATTTGTTAATATGGGAGAGGCATCGGAGAGATTTGTCAATAGATATAATGGAACAGTGGTCTTTATACACTGCAAGGGGAGGTAGGGAGATGCTTTACAGAGGAGACCTAGTTTTATATGGACTTCTTTGATAGTATTGTTGATATTTATGTCAAATTTTAGATTATCATTTATAGTAACCCCCAAGTAATTTAGTATTTAGAAAAACATTTTCGTCTGTTTTGTGTAAATGATATAGTAAAGGTAATTTTGTGATCAGAGTTTTGTTTTGGGGTGAAAAGAAGAATTGTTGTTGTATTTGGGCTCAGGAGAATATTGCATTAGTTAAAAAAGATTTGATGGAGGAGTAGGATTGTTGTGTAACAGTTTGTAATGATGGTATGCTTGGAACCCCGCAGATAAAACTAGAGTTGTTTGTATACTGAATGAGTGATCCTTGCCCCACTGCATTATGAAGATGTTTATAAAAATATTGAAGAAGAGGAGCCCTAGGATTGAGATCTGAGAGACATCGATGGTTAAGGATAAGTAGAACAAGCAGTGTGTCTGATCTAAGAGTTAGTTTTTAGACCATCTTAGGGTAGAGGTGATGAGACTGAAGGGCAGTAATGTCTGTAATAGTTTAGTATGAGAGACCATATCAAATGCTTTTGATAGATCCAGTGGAAGAGACTAGCTTACCTTTGTCCCTAAGTTGATTTATTGTGTTGTGGAATGAGAGAGGAGCTGTAGTGGTGCTATGCAAATGTAGAAAGATATGTTGAATGGAATGACAGTAGCCCATTATCTAGAAGATACTTTAGCAACTGGGAATGCACACATCTTTCTAGGATTTTTGGCTATCAGTCGATAATTGGATAATTCCACTGATTTTCCTTTTTTATATATCAGGATAATATATGATTTTTCCATAGTTTGGTGATTCTAATATGGACCTGTTAATTAGTATTATTATGTGGTAGGCTATAGCATGTGCAGCAGATTTTAATTATTCAGCAGAAAGTTGGTTGGTTACTAATGTTGTAGGTTTCAGTTGTGATAGCATTTTTGTATAATTTTACCTGACGTTAACTGAAGAGAAAATGTTGAGATACTATTATGAATGAACTGAAGGGTATCTTATGGGTTATCTACTAGATTCTTTAGTGCTGAAGATTCTGCTTGAATAAATTGGGAGTTTATATATTTTAGAGATGTATCAATAAATTCATGAACATGAGGTGGAAGTAGGAAGGGGTTTACCAGGTGTATTGTGATCCCCAAAATTAATAAAAAGATAATAAAACATTTAATATTCTTTGAAAGAAAACATGAGAGGGAATGCCAGACATACTATAGTTGCAGTAAGGATAGTCCTGAAAACTTTGTTAGTACAAAAACAGCAGCTTTGACCACTAGTTACTATGAAAATAGAATTGGGCCTAGGAATTTTAATCAGACCTCACTGAACAAAGATTTGCAGGGTAAGTGTATCTAGGTGTAATAAATGTGTGCATCTTGCCTTCCCATATCTATGGTGAACTTGATAAATAATAATTCACTCTTGATTGTAATACATCTGGAATTTAATAGCATAACTGATTGTTGTCCCTACTGTATTAATTTCAGTCTATGGGTTGGGCTCTCATATATAGATTTTTATACTGTAAGCTTCACTCCACTATTTGTGTACTCTACTTTTATACTTTTCCAAGTTTATAACATTTTCTTTTTTTTTGGTTATGAGCTTTATATATTATTTCTGCTATGTACTTTCAGTCTGCCTTATATTATTTTTGTTGATTTGTTTACATATCAGATACACTTAGTAAAAGGGTCCTCAAAACTTACCAGTCAGAAAATGAAAGACATAATAATAAACAAATTCCATTTTACAGTGAATGTAGACTTGTAACTTTGGTAACATCTCAACAAAGGCATGACAGGGACATAGTTCACAAGGTACACCACTATCAGTGTGAAAATGGTAGTCACTTATTCCAACAACTCACTTTTGCAACATCAGAACTGTTATAATAGTTAAGGGATTCGGTTCAGCTTGGGCAAGGTAGGGACTTTGCCACCACAAGCGATTTGTTCTGCTAGTCTTGAATGAATGAGTTTTGACAAAAAGTTATTCAGTAGAATTAACCATACTTCAGCATAAAAATTAAAAAGTGTTTTCATGGTCAGTGTTCAAAAGCAATGATTTTTAACAGAAGAAGTTCACAATTACATCACAATTGTTCTTGAAGCAGCCCCTCTACAGATGGCATCCTGGAAGTTTCAGGTGAAATACTAAAACAACTTGGAAACATATAAGTAATCTTTCATGGCTGTAAACACTGATTATAAAAGTGACAATATTAACTGGCTTTGGCAAAATTGTAATCATGACCATCATAGGACAAGCCACAAACCTCATGAATATGTCATTCTGCCCCAGAGGATGTTTTACATACAGTAGTAGGTGCACAAAAATTACCTTTCCTGACATTACTGTATTTTGAGTTTGGCATGACCTTTAACGGAGAACAGCATATATGTTATTTTGGATACTATTGCTAAGTGAAGCAGTTAAAATAGCAGTAAATAGTGGTAAAGTTACCAGTATATAGCAATGAGTGTCTCAGCTTCCCCCTCCTCTCAGTCACTAACTCTCTGAATGAACAAACTCTGAGTTTCACTTCAAGCCAAAGTAGTGCTGGCTGCTGACTGTTTCTTGCTTTCTTTTTCCCAGCATGCAAAGTGCAAGAAGAGAGCGAGAACCAATCAGTAAACATCCAGGCGTCCACGTCACGTACGTGACTGCGGATGTGGCAGTCCAACCCCCCTTCTACTTTACTGAGCAGTTAAACCACCTAGACTTCTGGCCATCACACTGATGCCTTTTCATTAATCTAGACTGCTTTTACAGCAGTCCGGTATATTTACAGAAATGTTAAAAAAAAAACCAAAAAAAACCCCGGAACCCAATGAGCATACGTAGTTCAAGTTCCGGGACATTGCGAGTCAGTCGGACTCAATAGAGCACAACAAACAAAATATTTAAAAACATTTTATTTTTTATTGTATGTAAAATGCCCAAACTTGACTCTTTTTGCCAGGAGGGCTGCAGTCCTGCAGTCCGATGGCATGAGCCGCCACTGACAACATCATACCCTTAAAGAAAGACTCAGAGGGGAAGGACCTGTTAGACATTTCAAATCAGGGTCATTAGATTATGGTTTATACCTTGTTAAAGAAGCAAAACTGAAGTCCTGTCTACAGCCCAAATGGCTTGGGTTCAGTTAGTGATTCTTCTGCTGCTGCTGATGGAGCCAGCTAAGGTGTGATTACAGTGAGTGGTTAAGGTTTTCTCACTCATCCTGCAAGATATAGCTAGTCAAAGTCCTTCCATAACAGTGGTGTTTAGAGAAGGGTGTAGTACTGTGGTCTATTGAACAGGAACTGTACAACACAACCCCAGCCGAAGTGTGCTTATTTTCTGGCTGAATATCATCAGAGTGCATAAATATGCAGGCACAAACAGCTCTGTATAGCCAGCTATTGCACTGCACCAACTGGCCAACAGGGGGAGGGCTATTAGTAGCATAATGAAAAAACTTTGTATCAGCTACAGGATGATAACAGGTATTCATGACCCTCACCTCTCCCTACTGGTGTATTCCGGTACCAGGTAAAAGATGGAATGACTTACAAATTGGGACATGGCTGAATAGCCACATAGGTTATGACCCAACAGAGTATTTGTAAAAGATACTGATGTTTTTTTTCTAGTAAAGAAAGAAACTTACATTATTTTTGCAGTGTGTGTGCTTTATAAATTATGTATTAATAGAACAAACAAGTCAAGCAGGTTAACAAACTTTTTTCTATAAATATGTCATTACATAAACTGCAAAAGTACCATTGCTAGTTCTTGTATGATTTTTATCAAAGCTAGCATGGTTTACTGGAAGTTTCTAATACTGTTAATTTTCCAAATTCATGGAATGATCTTTATAAATGTCACAATCTTGCTTCTGCAACATTAAGCAGATTAAACAAGCCCTTATTGTAAACTTACACATTGCCAAATTTTTAAAGGGTTCATGCACAGAGAAAGACGATTAAGTCATTCAGATATCTGTTACACACCCACGTTGGAGAAACTGCACTAGCTAAGTAGATTTCAGCTTTCAGTATAAGAAGTTCCAGCTGGCTGGAGGGGAAATTGTGTCCCTTGGTGTTCATTTATGATGTTTTTGGTACTCTGTAAACAGATGTTGCAGTGCGTGCAAAGAAAAGTAAATTGTTAACTCTTTAAGTACTATCTCTTTCAGAAGGTGAACCTTGCCTACACAGTTTTATTTTTTTCAAGTAAGTTATTCAATTGTATCAGCTAACTGTAGATTTAAAAACGGAGAAGTGAAAATAATGATTGTGTTCATAAATACCGTATCTTGGAGTATTTCACAGGCCTCATAAGCCTGCTGGTGAAGTAGCTCCAACAGCGAAGTAGCAGCCATTTTATATGTTAACATGTACCTGCAGCCAAGGACTATGGTATGACCTAATTCTCTGTTAAACAGCACTGGCTGTGACACTAGGCAGAAGCCACATATCCTGCAAGCTTCAAAATGAAATAATCTGATACCGTCTGTTTTAGAAACTGCTCACAAATGAGCTAAGCAAAATTGTTTTGTTTCCTGATTTTCTTTCGAGTCCCTTCAAAGGCTGTCCATTCATTAGCAATGCTAGAGTTGGACTGTTTCCTGAACGTCTGCTGTTATGGCCACATATGTCCTTTCCCCAGCTATATTTGTGACATCACGAACTCAGGAGCATTGAATGGTCAGTATAATGGTTGTTGACCAAAATCATGTGTGTGCTCTTACAGATGCATCTGTGGCAAAGTATTAACATCTGGTTTCATTCCCCCTACACTATCCCACCCCTGTTAGGCTATAAAAAATGTACTTCTCCTTTATGGGCATATAAATTAACTTCATAAAGGAGACAGATTATCTTGATGTTGGGTGGTGGGCTTGAATCAGCTTTAGCTCTAACAGGGATTTTATTTTTAGTTTTCCACATCTGCAGTAGTAAGCATAAAAACAAGAACTGTAACACACAGAATTATAATTTTAATTTTCATGAACGAAGACAGAATTTCTGTTTTCTAAAAGTTTATTTCCAATCATACTGATGCAATTTTTCAAGGTTTATTCACAAACACCAGTGTGGCCTGCAGATTCTGCATTTGACAAGGTTATTTGCTTCTGTTTTAATGGCTTTGGATATCAAATTTTGTCCTCAACATGTATAAAGTCTTGCATATGGTCTTGTATCTGCTTTTAAAATCTATAAGGCTATGTTTCCCTTACAACAACTTTGGGGATGCTTGTTCTGTGAAAAGTTTCATGTATTGCTGAGGAATCATTTGTCAGTGGGGCTTTAGAAGGAAAAAATAATTAATTATGATTAAAATAATTAACTTCCCTTCCTTTGACCATTTATGAAACTGCCAGAAATCTTGAGTCAGAATTTAAAGTGTTTTGAGAACAGTTGGATGGCAAGGTTTAATATCATGGCTAAGACTACAATGTCTATACTTGCTTACATATAAAGGCATTTTTTTTCTCCCTGCAGCAATCAATACTGATCAGGAACCATATAAAAATTGTGCTCAAGAATTATGCCTAATTGCTTAAAATCTAGTTTAAAGATAAAAAGCAATACTTCAAATGTTAAGAAATGGCAGATGACACGAGTTTGACAGATATATTGTAAAGACCCTGCTGTATTCAGTGACTCATGACTGCCAAGCTGAAAATGATTGACTGAGTGCACAATCTCTGATCACACAAAAAGTATGCATTTACCTCTGCCTGACTTGATAATATAATTAACAGGACTAACTTAATATTTTATGCACACTGCACAAAATTGGATAAACTGTCACCAGTATTTATGAGATCCGATAATCAGCAAACCACTTGTAAGCAAGTCCTTGTAACAAAATCCATTTATTTAATGTTGTCTTTGTTAACTGGGGTAGAGCGCCTGTACTTATGAACCTTTTGCAGATACAACCTGGTAGCACTTGTCTGGTTAAGAGACATGCCCAAAGTCTCACAGTAAGCAAATGGATGCAGAGTGAACTGACGCTTGGCCTACAGGAAGCACCCTATTAATATATTAGCTCATAGCCTTAATTATCTGCACTGACAGGCCATTGCCATTGGACTGTCAAACCTTTCACTTTATTTTGCAAATCTAGTCCCTTAACTCACACTTTCTTCCATTTTGTATTACTAATAGTAAAACACTAAAAAGGGAAAAAAAGACAAAGTCTTCATTGAATGGCTAGATCAGGGTTAGCAGGCTGTTCCCAATGGTGCTATACAAAAGCCATAAAGTTGCTGGCAGAAAACCTTTAGCCTTAGAACCCTTACTGCAGTGCCCTGTGTCTTACCTGCTAAATAGGCAAGACAGAGCTGAGCTGTTGACGAGTGTACCTTCAGTCACAAACCATCATGTCACTACTGGCATACCTATTATACCTGATGGTAGTGGGAATTAGACCATGATCTACTCAAGTCATATTTTATCCAAGGCAAGAAGATCAAGAGATGAAATGCATAGGCCAGAATAGAGTATGCCATGTATAGCTTCCACCCTTGGCAGGTCTATATTTATAACAAAATGTCAAACTATTTAGCATTTGTGTTTGGCTAGTGTTAGTCCAGTAATGTTGAAGTACTGACCATTCACAAATGTGTATATTACAGTACTTGGATACCATGGGAATGGAGCAGTGTAGAGCAGCAGCCTATCAGAAAACACTGCAATAGTGATATATCACTTACCTCTTCAGCCTACAAACAAAGCTGTAAAGATAGCCAGGATTTCTTATCTGTTTGAAGAACTTCTTTTCTGTTTTAGGACAGGTTGTTATTCATTATTGAATTGTTTTCTGGTAGAATCTAGCATGAGTTGTGTGATATGAGTGCATGACTAATGCAGGAAAACTTGCAAGCACATACATAAAAATACAGAGAAAGCCTGCTGCTTAGGCACTGGTTGAATTACAGAAGTGAAAAGAAAATGTTAGCTGTCATTTGGGACTCAAACCCAAACCCTCCAGCATTCTGCAATGGCGTCACTGCTGCTGGACCCACAACAGCCTCAGGAGTGATTAAGTGTTGAGTTTCAGCTAGGAAGTTCCCAGCATGATGATTAAGGTCAAGTTGCAAACACACACATGCAAATACAGAAAAAACTCTGCTTAAGCACTGTTAAAATCATAGAAGTGAAGGGAAAGTCTTAGCTCTTAATGTGTGATTCAAACCCAAGGCCTTTAGCATACTGTGTGGGTGTCACTGCCTCTATGTATGCAGAGGTCTTTCACTGTAGCTGTTTGTATGTATTAGGAGCTTTGACCTTAATCACTATGCTGGGGGTGTCCAAGCAGAAAGGTAAAATGTCTTAAGGGAAACTCAACACATAACTAGCCACAGGCTTTTGTTAGTCAGGCAAGTCACACCTACACAATATGCTGAAGGTCAAATATTTTCCTTTCACCTCTCTGATTTTAACACTATCTAAGCAAAGTACTTTTTCTGTGTGTGTGTGTGTGTGTGTGTGTGTGTGTGTGTGTGTGTGTGTGTGTGTGTGTGTGTGTGTGTGTGTGTGTGTGCGTGTGTGTGTGTGTCTGTGTCTGCAATTTGAACTTAATGACTATACAGTGTGTTTGCTACATGAAAGGGAAAAAGCTCTTAAAACAAAACTCAGCACATAACCATCCAGTTGGTCCAGAGCAGGGGTTCCAAGATGGCTGCACACTAACAGCTTCTTTTTAGCTCTCCCAGTGTGAAATCATAACCTTAGCAGAGAAGGCCAGTAGGCTTGTGTTTATGGGTAAATTTCAGTAACTGGCTAGTAAGTAAACTGCATGGATGCCAGGAATAAAGAAATACAGAAAACCTGAAGAAAAAGCAGCTACAAAAAGTGAGGACGAAGCAATGACTAGAAGAGAGTTTTGCAGCTCTTCAGCAAAAAGTAATGCAACTTTCAGACATGACTTCCAATAACCTACAAGATCAATGTAAAAAACACACTAAACTACAAAAAAAAATTAAAAAAGAAAGCTGTCAGGAATGCCACGGCATAGCCACCACCAATTCATTAAGTTGCTTTAATCCAATGCGTACTTTTTGTTCGGCTCTCTGGTCAAACTTCTTCAGACAATTAAAAATAGTAAACCATAACATTTAAAAACACCCCTAATAGGGTCACATGCTACAAAATCTCCTATCACAGTGTACATGAAACATTATTCATACTAGTCGGCTAAGTTCCGCCCATTGAACCCATCCACAACATAAGGAAAAAGTGGGCAGAATAAAAAAAAATACTTACTTTCATTGCATTTACAACAATCTTAATGAAGAAACCATTTAGTAAGGCACTTATTTAAATGCATCTTAACATTTTCCAAGCTTAAATGAAATAAATAAAACCACAATAAACTCTATAGCCTTCTCACATGTGAAAACAGTTGCTAGCAATGCTATACACATCAAATATTTCATGTTCATTCATTTCATTAGCGTTTTCCAAATTCATCTCGTCATAAAAGTTTTAAGACCAGATGGAATAAATAAAGTCACAGTTACCTCATATATTCCTCATATACAAAAACAATTGCAGATAGCACCAAGCTAAACAAGGAAGTAAAATTTTATTCACCCTACTAGCATATATCGTACTCACAAGATAGTTACCTTGTAGCCCCGCCCATCTATTTCACTCGTGACTAGATAGGATAAGCTACACCGGAGGCTACATTGTCAGTCACTAGCATTGTTCTTAATGCTACTTTCTGTGCTATTTCAAAAAATGTTTAAAATGCATATGATGAAGCCAATATTAATACAGCAATCACATAAACGCACAAGCACAGCAATCATAAATATGCCTAAGTATGTTCAAAAACAAATCAAGTAAGGCTACAAAAACAGGGAAAGTCTTATTTTCAATCAACGAGAAACTCTACATCAAATAAATAAATAAATAAATAAATGGACAAAAGGCCAATAGGAAGTAGAGGTATACTCATATACACTGTTGGGGCATACACAATGAAGAAGAAGAATATAGAGTTTATTTCTTGGTTTTAGTATATATATATATATATATATATATATATATATATATATATATATATATATATATATACATATCCTTTTAGTGGTTTTGAGATGTATATATTATATATATATATATATATATATATATATATATTTTTTTTTGGATAGCTTGAATGTAAGGTATTATTACTGTTCGAGTGAGTTGCCTACATATTAATAGGTTAGTAGGATTTTAGTCTTCATTGTGTATGCCCATGTAATGATTATCAAAAAAAAAAAAAAAAAAAGGAGCCTGATTAAGGGGACATGACAGAGGTCAAATTGATGTGCTTCTTTTTCATTCTTGCATGGGAAAATGACTGATTAAGGACCTTGGTTTTAAAACAGAGAGGAAGTAAATGAAAAAAGAATACTGAATATTATAAGGTTGTTTTTCTATCCCTTGTAGATATCTTTACTAAGTAGTATTTCTGCAGCATGTGTTCATGGAGACAGTCTGGTAAAGAGAAACTGGAGATGGTGTGGTGGAAGATGATTGGCTGAAGGCAAAGAAAAAAAATAACAGAGAAACTGGCTAACATATAATGGTCCCCGAAAACAATCAGGGGGTTTTCCCAGGTGTAACAGCTTTAAAGATAATACAAAACCAGTTAGACTTGAAGTAAACTTCTCTCATGTTTTTTTTAATGCATTTGGGATACTAATATAAACAGGTGCTTTTGCTTTTTCTTGTTTACCCTTCTCTCTTTTTCTTTGTCTAGTTTTGAAAAATGTAGACACTGCAATGAAAAAAGAATGAGGAGGGGAGGAGATGGGGGCAGAGCACTAGGGTCTGGTTAAAAAGAGTATCACAAAATAAAAATCAGTGTGCTTTTTCCCATGCTTGCATAGGGAAATGGCTGGGTAAAAACCTTAGACACTATCCAGTAACAAGTTTATTGCAAAACATGTAAATGAAAAAGAATATTAAATACTGTAAGTCTTTCTTTGTAATAAACAAGGTACCCTTAGCAGTTCAGTTTCGGGTTTGCATGTCACTAGAAGACAATTTGATAAAGAAAATTGTCTTGGAGAACGTGTTTACTAAACGCATTCAAGTGTTTTCTTAACTGGGAGAGTTATATAGATATAAAAAATTGAATAGCATTTTCTAATTGCACAGGCAGTACCATGAATCTTAACATGACTAACCTTTCTTTTTGGTTAATTTTAGCCTGTCTGTGTAGCTATCAACTTAGAACTTATGCTCTTACTAGGAAGCGAAAAATTCAATATTTGAAGATGTGCATAGTTTTGTGTGTTATTGTAAAGTTCGTAGGTTTTCGGAGGGTTTTTGGGGGGGGGGGGTTTGTTCTGTTTGAGGGCTTTCAAAAAGCAAAAGGTTATGTAAGATGTGACATAGGCACAAATGGATATGATATGAAACAACTGTATAAAAGACCAAACTGCCAGACAGTACATACATGTAAAAAAAAGTTGGAACTAGACATTTAGCAAAACAGCAGTTATATATAAAATGTGGTAATAATAACTGTGACGACCATGCACTGACCCAACAATCAAGAAGCCTCAATCCTCACCACTAATACCAGTGAGGGGTGTCCATATATTAATTATTTGGCAGTGGTGGAATATCCACACCACATATTAATTGGTTGGCAAAAACTAATTGGTTTGTAGTGGTGTGGATAGTGTGAATTCCTGTTGCTTGTGTACAGTGATCACTGAAGGTGTTTTGTACTCTATATCAGCCACACAGTGAACATTCAAGAGTTCAGATCACAATTGTTTTATTTCTTTTGTTAACTTAGTTAGTCAGGGAGAGCAGGCAGCATGTCAGCAGAGGACAACGGAAAGCTGACAAGGAGCCAGCTGGCTGAGATGTGCCAGGCTAGGGGACTGGTGCATGGAAACCTGACTAAGGCAGACATGATTGCAGCTTTGGTCACAGCTGCATCAGAAAACAGCAACCAGGAGGATGATCAGACTGGCAGTGGAGATATACCACCTGCAGAGAATGGACAGCTCAACCTTTCTGCAGAGGACTTAAAAATCCATCTGGAGCTAAAGAGACTTGAGTTAGAGGACAGGCATTTGGAAATAGAAGCAGCTGAGAGACTGAGATGTCTGCAGGCTGAGGAGAATGAGAAACGGCTACACCTAGAAGCTGAGGAAAAGGAGAGGCAGAGACAGCATGAGAGGGAGATGCTGACTCTTCGCCAGAGTCATGGAGGTAATGGGGAAGGGAGTAACTGGACCCCAGAAGCACAAAAGGTAAGTAAATTTCTTTCACAGTTTAAAGAGGGGGATAATTTTGATAGCTTCATTCACATGTTTGAGAGAGTATGTAAACAGTATGATGTTGACCAAAGGCTCTGGGTATGGTTCCTGACCCCCTTACTCCATGGTAAAGCTATAATGTGTTGTCTAAAATGTCTGACATTGACTGTTTTAATTACACTGTTGTTAAGTATTGCTTGTTAGAATGTTTTAAGCTAACACCTGAAACTTGTAGGAAAATGTTTCATGAGCATAGACGTAAGGCAGATGAAAGTGTTTGTGAATATGTTGCAGAACTGAGCACTTATTTTCATAGGTGGGTGAGTGGATGTCAGGTCACCACTTTTGAAAGGCTGGCAGACCTTTTGGTGAGGGAACACACCCTTAGCACTTTGCCTGAGGACATGAGGATCTGGTTAGCTGATAGACAATGTGCTACTTCAGATGAGCTGGGGAAGAAGGGAGACCTATACCTAGCAAGCAGGGCATTCCTGGACAGGAAAGGGACCCCCAGTACTGCTTATGGGTCTAAAGGAACCCTTGTTGGGCAGCACAGACTGCCCCAACAGAATCTGCCAGTAGCAGGGGAAGCCACTAGTCTGGGTACACGTCCATGACCTAGGGTTAAATGTTTTGAATGCAACCAGTGGGGCCATGTGGCATACAGATGTCCACAGAGGCAAGGTGGGGAACAAAAGGTGAGAGAGCCAGTAAGTGGGGAAGGCAAAATGCCAATAGAAGGTTGTGTTGAGACAACAAGTGTACCGAGCTACCACCCTGCAGATGTCCTGATAGGAAATGATTTGGATGAGGCAGTACCATGTGCTTATGCAGTTACGCACAATTAGGCTAGGAGACAAGCATGTGGGGCTGGTAGCCTGCGGGAGACCCAAACAGACTGCATACTTGCAGCCAGGACTGGTGAGGTGTTTACTTCAATGAGGGAGCTACTCTATAGCAGTAATACTGAATGTGAGTCACAGCTGCTTGTGGGTACTGATGTTCCATTGGACAGGGGTGATGCATGTAGGTAGCCACCATCTTCATGATTCCAGGACATTCCCCTGGCCAAAGCACCCATTGTTATCAGTCAGCAGCTGTGCATGCTAGAGATGCAAGCACAAAAGGCCAATAATCATACCATGTCAGAGATGTTGAATATATGTTGTGGCCTGTCTGAGGGAGTGTAACTGCTACAGGGACATGGAACGTATTCTGCAATTCACACAGAGCAACATTAAATATAGGGAGCTGGAACAGATATAGTCGCTAAGGTCAGTGGTGGCCATGTTGGCTTTCACTCATACATCCATGAGGATATTGGTAAACACCCTCCATGGCTGTGTTAGAGGCCAGATGCACTGGGAATAGTAACAGACTAGGGTTACATAAGTGGCACCCACTGTTTTGGATGCTGCATCACTGTCATCTCTGTCTATGACTGTCTCCATCTCTAAGCGTGGACACTGTCATGGTCATGACTTTCATACTTCTGACCCCCCCACTCCACATGTGCTCATGATGACAAATGTGGCCTACCAACCCCTTAAGCATGCTCAGGTATGGTAATATCTGATGTAAAGTGCGGCCAGCTTGGGTTTGCATGCAGTTTTCTTCTGTATTGCCAATCTCATGACCAATAGTTGTGGACTAAATGTCACCTCTTGCCAGTGGTGTTATGTATTGTACTCATCTCTGCCTCACATATGGTGCTACTACAGCCTCTTCCTCCAATGACTCCTCATCTGACTCCGCCTGCACTGCTGCCACAGTTTTTCTAGTAGTACTATGATGGCCCCTGATTATAACAACTTTTGTAGCACTGCGTTGTGTACTGTGGCACAGACAATAAATATCTTACTGCATGTCTCTGCTGCATTCTGCAGTGTAATGTCAGATGCATCCAAGCAGTAGAAGTGAGCCATCATAAGTCCAAACCCATGTTTGATGATGTACAGCATCTATGATAATGTAGTATTATATGCCATATCTGTTTTATCTAAGGGCTGTAAATGGGGTCATTGGCTATGGTTCCAAGTATATCCTGCATCATCTGAAACACACAACAGTGAATACTGTTATGAGTGCCCTGCTGCCTGCACCTATTAGAACAGCACATTATGGACTCTGTGGTCTGTAATGGGTGCACCTACTGATTAGATGACCCTGTGGAAAGTTACCCTGAATTAATTATTGGTATAGGTTGAACATGTGCCAAACATGTGAATCATAGAGCTGCCAGGGTGGCACACAGATACATCAAATACCATATTGACTTCACACCACATGGAAGTTGCAGTGGAAGCCCCCCCTCTTCCAGTTGATATACCGAATGTCATGTGGAAGAGAATGGGCCATGATGACAATTTGGGTTCAGCCAATAGCTCCCAGTACCTCAGTTTAATCAGTTACATTGTAGAATTCCCACATAGTTGTTGTTTTCTTCTCTGCTGTCCATGTAAACCAAACATGCTCCTCCACACATTGCTGCATCATACTAAGGAATTGGTTTATGAGGTGCAAGGATGATGCCTGCAAACCTCTTTATGTATTTCTTGTCAGATGCTCAAAAGTCCTCCATTCAAGGATGGCCAATGCTACACAAACCATTTGATGGAGGCACATGTCTACTAACATTTGTATGGTGTGTCTGTCCACATGGTAGAGGCTGACAATGTCCTGGTCTTGGAAATGATAATATGTTAGCCACTGGCACGGCTATCTGTGGCTTGTAGGGAGATGATGCATGGTATCGTAGATGCTAGCTCTGAACATGGCTACTAGCACATTTTGATCTGCTGATGCCAATGCTAACCTTAGCATCATAATGTACATGAAACTCCTGCACACAAGAAAACCATGGCACACCAGAATAGATGATATCTGTGACTTATCACACTAACTTTATACATTTTTGAATCATACTACCATGTATGATTTTTGTCATTTGCATGCACAGCAGCTCTCATTTGTATGACGATGCTCATTTGCATGTCATTCTGCTGTCATTTGCATGCGATGCATGCCACGCTATTATTCAGTAGCATGATCACATTACATATGTCGCCAAATCATTCTCTCCCTGTGTGTCACTACTCACCATGCTACTACACTCAGAAACTTGCACAATTTGCTTCTGAATACCTCCAGTGAATAGAGAGTTCAAGATTTTAGATGGTTTTAAATAGGTAGATAAATAGGTATGAGTATATGCATAGCTTATAAACAAAGCACCTCTTCTAAATTTAAGGTGTCAATGTCATACTAAAATAATCTACAGTAGAACTGCAACATACAGAACCAACAGTATCAATAACATAAAGACATTAAAAAATTCTACACACATCATTCCATTTAATATTAAGGAGCAATGTTAATGGCTCATCAGGTAACACACTAACCTTTGACCATGAGAAGATCCAAGAGTGGTGGGTCCTATTCTCAAAAGAGATGTTTGGATTCATGATCCAATATTGATGCAGTAGTACAGCATTAGGGGGCTACTGCTCTTCTGATGTGCCGTCCTCTGATGCAGCCATTGAACCAGTGTCTCTTTTACCTTAAATGATGGCAGCTGCTTTGAATGTTACCATGATATTTACTAAAAAAGGGGGGTGTTTCTCCTGTTATCCTGGCCAAATTACCCACAGATGGTATAGATATAATTTTGCGTCTCCCCTGAAAACAGACCACAGGTGTAGTGTGATAAAGCATTCAACAAAAATAAATAAACAAACTAAATTTAAGCATAATTAAGAGGGCAGCCTTTAAATTCTCCAGTGATATTTGTAAAGGATAAGTGCTCTGTAAGGGATGCTGTCATGAAGGGAGATAATGCCAACACAGCTATCTGGAATTTTGTAATAATTATATGTCATTTGTGAATATCAACATGATTTATATAAGATGCTTGTGTTACAACTGTATTGGAACTGTATGTCATGTGTATATTAAACTTGTTTGTACAGACGTGTGTTGAAAAGGTATTTTATAAAGTGCTTGCATTTGAAATGCATCCACAATGTGCCCTACTGGAGGAGAAAAGAAATGTACATGCACTATTGTCATTGTTTAAATGTATATATTTTAAGAGTGGAAAGTGGAATACAGGAGGTTAAATGTCAGTCCAGCAAACTTTAGGAAAATAGCTGAAATGAAATTACTTTATATGCTACACAATAAAAGATGATATATTTCAGTTTTCAATGCAACTAGAGACAGAGAGTCTGTGCTGAGAAGCGTTCTGTATTGTCTTCAGGGTGAACTAATTATTACCTCTGAAAGCATGAAGGAATACAATTGCTTTATGACTTCCAGAATCTGCCATAGATCTGAGGTATATGTATTTTTACAGGTAGATGGTTTATACTGCCAGCTTCCAGCAGTGGGGGTTTCACCTGGGAACTAAGAGTCAGAAAACAAGAAATTATGTCATTCTGCAAGCTATCCCAGCAGTGATATTGCAGATATTAATTTGAGAAGTCTCTTAGTGAGACAGAGCATTCTACATTCTGTCTTGGACCTGACAACAAGAACCATTCATAAATTTGCCTTGCTCTAATGAAGTAAGCTTCTAGGGGACAGCGTAACTCTATTAGATACAGTTAGGAATATAATAAATCTTAGTTTAGATATTTTTCTTTATTCATTTGAGACTGTCCTGCAGTGTTGTTTTAAACATTTCCTGTGGATTTGAACTCTGGTGTCATTGTGAATATATATCTAGTATTTATACCACAAATACTGGCCAGATGAATAAAAAATAAATTTATTTTAACAGAACTTGCAAAATCTCAAAATCTCTAGTGCCTCAGCTTATGCTTAGCATTTACAGTATATCTAGTATTGTCTTGTTCTTTTACTATTTATTATTAAATATATTTAAAACTTTCATTGTGGCTGATCTGTGTAGAGATATTTCAGTTTTGAGAATACTTGTATATTTATTTGGTGACACTGTGTGGGCTACTCCTAATAGCCTTGCTCTTGGTCAAACTACCATTTGTTAATATTAATATTACACAGTAAGACTGGACACCCTTTGTTAAGGGCCTTAATGTAGCTGATAAGGAGTTGACTGGTAGCAGTGGTAACTACCTTATAGTCTGGGCAGAAGGGGGTATAGCTAGTAAACCTGTGCCAGCCTCTCCCAGGTGTGTGTGTGTGTGTGTGTGTGTGTGTGTGTGTGTGTGTGTGTGTGTGTGTGTGTGTGTGTGTGTGTAAATCAAACCTCAAAGAGTGTGTATGTCAGCTACTTCGGCAGGGACATGAAGTAGTAGCTGGACAGAGAGAGTGCTGTAGGTCTTGGCTTAGTCACTAGGTTTAGATCTCAATTCTATAGCTGTGCCAGTGGGGAGTCTTATTGGGGATTTGGAGGAAGAGGGAGAAACCAACCCAGGGCTGACTGTGCTGTCTGTGTGCTCTTAAGAGAAATTGCACTTGATGCAGAGAGCTGCATCTGGAAATACTGTGTGTGTACCTGTTAACCTCTCAGTGAATATCCCCCACTGTTGCCAGTGGTGAGGATTGATGGTCCTTGATTACTGGTCCAGTGGAGGGTCGTCACAGATGCCTTGCCTCTAAATGGTTTCTCCAAGCTCCTCTGACCCCTCAGAAGGTATAATGAATGATGCTTTAGTGCAACAAATCTCAGATGTAGAGTTTATTGGAGGCAACTTAATTTCTTTGCTTCTGTCTTCAGTAGAAATCAACATATTGCTTAGGTTCTTCTTCTAAACATCTAAACATCTAAACATCCAGATCTTAAAATCATCAGCTCCACAAATAGGCAATGAAGAAATAATATATACCAACCTCAAAATAAACCAAAACAAAACCATCAACATAATTGGATGCTACTTCCCACCTGACCAAAACATCCCTCCACTAGAAAACCTCCTCAGCTGGTCTACCCACCATCTCCCCCAAGAAACTATCATTTTAGGTGATTTCAATATTGACTGGCAATCCTGTTCTGGCAACCATCCAACCCATCATGTAAACCTTCATGGCTTCACCCAACTAGTCCAGTCGCCAACCAGAATAAAAAAAAAAACTCCAGCAAGCACACTACCCTGGATTGGATACTAGTCAGTAAGAGTTCCCAGTCATATATAACAGGCTGCTTATCAGATAGCCTCAGTGATCACTCCCCAACATTCCTACTCAAAAAATACCTATACCAAGCTAAACCTGTCATCTACAATCAAATACGTAAAAAACTAAACTTTAACCCACTCACATTCATCTCATCCCTCAAAGAATGTAACTGGCATCCTCTAAAGTACCCCAGTCTTGATGACGCAGTTGAATTTTTTAATACTACCTTCCTGAGCATCCTTAATTACCATGCTCCCATAAGACTTTCCAGAACCAAAGCACAACCCTCCCCATGGCTATAGAAAACCACTAAGTCAGAAATGAAAAACAGGGATAAAGCCTGGGAGCACTGGCGCAAAACCAAAACCCCCTCAACTAGACAGAAATTCCTAGAACTATGCAATAGAGTCAAAAAGCTAATAAAACATGACAAACTCCAATACTACCAGTCTGTCCTAGACTCCTCCCAACACAGCCCCAAACAATTCTGATCCTCCATAAACTCCATCCTCCACCCAAGTAAAGTCAGTACCCCTCCTCCTAACATCCCTCACTCCTCAGAAAATATTGCTACCTCATTCAACACATACTTCACACAAACCATACTATCACTAGTTAAACAACACAACCCCCCTCCCCTCCAACCCACACCTTCAACTAGTAATCTCCCCACTGCCTTCTCTTTTTTTCTTGTACCTATCTCCAACATAAAAACACTCTTAACTAAACTTAAGCCCACTAAATTAGCAGCAGACAACCTCCCAAGTGAATACCTACAAAACACAGCTGATGCTCTGGCCTACCCAGTATCCATTTTGATTAACCAATCTCTGTCAGAAAGTTATGTTCCCACACTGTGGGAAGTATCACATATAATTCCCCTCCACAAAGACAGACCCTCCACAGAACTAACCAGTTACCGCCCCATAGCTATTCTCTCTCCACTCTCCAAAATACTAGAGAGGTGCATACACTCTCAGGTCTCAGACTACCTCCTTACTAACAACCTCCTTTCCAGTACTCAGTATGGTTTCTGACCAAACCATAGCACCACCACTGCCTTACTCTCCTTTACTAACACTATCCTTCAGAATAAAAACAATGGCTATCTCTCCTCTGCTACTTTCCCAGACCTATCTAAAGCATTTGACATGGTCCCACACAAACAACTTATCTCTGTCCTCAATAACCTATCCTTCTATCAATCAGTCACCAACTGGTTTAAGAGTTACCTGTATGACTGCCAACAATCCGTTGTATGGCAGAATGACATATCTCCCCAACTACCTGTCTCCATAGGGGTTCCCCAAGGATGCATCCTTGGACCCCTACTCTTCTCTGTTTTCACCAATAATCTAGCCTCTGCCACCAAACATGGCACACTCATACAATACGCAGATGACTCAACCATCATCTGCTCAGCCCAGTCCCTACCCAAACTGCAAAAAGTCACACGGGAAGCCTTTTCCTCTGTTGAAAACAAAACTAAACTACTCATCTTCCAACCCACCAAACATACTCAAAACAACTCTCATTTTAACATCACAGCAAAAGACAACACCACTATATACCCAACTGAACACACCAAATTGCTAGGAGTGGAAATAGGCAATAAACTAAAATTTGACATTCACATATCCATGACCATAAAAAAAAGTCCACAAAAAACTAGGAGCATTATACAGAAATAAGCAACTTCTCACCAAAGCAGCAAAGATTTCAATAGCAAATTCCCACCTTATCTCCACCCTACTTTATGCCTCTCCAATATCTACCAACCTAAGGCAATGCGATCTAAACAAGCTAGAGACCTGCTACAACAAAATCGCCAAATTCACCACAGGGGCATCCTACCATAGTCACCACTGTCTCTCACTTGCTGAACTGCGCTGGCTTGAGCTCCCTCATCTCCTTCAATGGTATCAACTCTCACTCGCCCACAAACTAGGTAAACCATCCACTAAATGTCCCATCCCTCCAGAATCTACAACAACCCTATTCCACCACCAGACCACTAAGATCCAGCAACAAAAATCACTTGCAGATCACTAAAGCCAATAACTCTGCTGGTGAAGCACTATTCTCTTGCACCATAGCCAAATTATGGAACTCCCTCCCACCCACAATTACCTCCATACCATCATGCACCCACTTCAAAACTTTACTAAAACGCACCTAAAAACATGCTGGCTATGCCCTTGCAACTCCCACTCTAATATCACCCACCTCATCCAACCACTACCTTTCTTTCCACTCCACTAACTACTTTGATTATAGCAAGCTCAGATGCTCATAAGCCTAGTACTTATTATACAGCAGGAACTTCTTATTGTAACATTTGTTAATGTCTGTTATGTACTTCACAGATAAAGATTCTAGTTGTCTACAGATGTACTATGTTCTTCATCTGTAAATATGTTGTAAGTAATTGCTATGTTAAATTGTTAATCGCTATGTAATCCAATGTAACTACTGTTTATTTTAACTGTGGAACTTTTCTCCCCGGGCCTCCTCTGAAAATGGACCTATGTCCAGTCGGACACTCCTGGTCAACAAATGTAAATAAATAAATAAATAAATAAATAGGTTCTTGCATCCTTGTCTTATACAAAACCAGTCATATTTGTAAATAGTTTGCCTCTGTCTATTTACAATGCCAACAAAATTCCTCATCATATACTGTTCCCTGAAACATAATGCCCGAATGGAGAGATGATAAAATCAGCAAAGCAGAGCAGAATTGCTGGAACTGAATTCATCCTCAACTCTTGTTGAGGACCTTCACAAGGTAGACACTCTTTTTTACAAAATCTCACCAAGACAACAATGATACACAGACCATATTTTATATAGCATATATCATGGGTTAAAAAAGATAAAGTAGGTTAAAAAATAAAAAAAGACAGCTGGATGCACAAGCTCCAGGATAAAAAAGTGCCCGATCTGATAGGCACACTAGTGCCAGGACTGGAAAAAATGACATTGTAGAATCCTGAAGACATGGAAACAATCCTACAATGGGGCTAGGCCAGGCTTAGGGGGAGAATGGTCCCTCCCTGCTTTAGAAGGAAGTAATAGGTCACAAAAAACACAAAAAGTGACATTAAAACAGAGCCATAAATATGCGAGAGTGGACTATTGAGGATAAGAAAGAAATTATTTGTTGTTAGCATTATGCAAGAAGCCCATAATTTCTGGATAGAATATATGCAAAAAGATTAAGAAAGAAATTAGTGGAAAGAAAAATCCTTGTATTAGAAAAACTGTCAAAAGCTTGAGGTACAAATTTAAGTTCATTAATATAATAGATTCATGAAAAACATTATATAGGCCAAGAAACCTTAAGCCATTTGGAAAAAGAAGCGACTGAGTAAGTGAGAAAATATAAAGAACAAAATCTAGAGATTTTTGAAAGATATTTATTATTATTTATTATTTTACATTTGTTTGTCAGGATAGTGCGACTGGACAACTAATGTCTGTTTTCAGCGGAGTTCTGGGGAGAAAAACTCCATAAGTTTACAGAAGGAAGAAAAATTTACAAGAGAGACATTAAAGAGTAGTAGCATACAGATGGTAGACTTTATAGCTGTTAGTGTACAATAAGAGGATATTCCATCTTTTGGTTAAAAATACAAGTGTACAGAATATACAATGAGAGTAGATAAGAACCTGGTAGAGCATTGCAAGATATTTCACAATTGAATAAGAGTATATAAATGTTTAAGTTTTCCATATATACATTCAAGCAAATATACATGCAAGAGTATACATACATATATATATATATATATATATATATATATATATATATATATATATATACATGCACACTATATATATATATATATCTATATATATCTATATCTATATATATATATATATATATATATATATATATATATATATATATATATATATATATATACATGCACACTATATATATATATATATATATATATATATATATATATATATATATATATATATATATATATATGTATATATATATATATATACACACATACATATAATCCATATATACACACACACACACACACACATATATATATATATATACACACACGCACACATGTATACATACACACATACACACACACACACACACACACACACACACACACACACACACACACACACACACACACACACACACACACACACACACACACACTAACGTACATACACTCATATATATTATTGCTCACACATGGATAGGTATAGTTAGATGGTATTGTTTGTGTTGTCCAGGACAGATGGGGTGTAGAAATAGTAAGTGGACGAGGCTTCAGGGGGTCAATTACAGGTGCATAGATGGCTGGTGAAGAGGTATGTTTTAAGTAGGCTTTTGAAGGAGTGTGTGGAGTTTTGTAGTCCGAGGTCAGGGGGAAGGTTGTTCCATAGTTTTGCTATTTCATGGGCAAATAGTGATTCCCCAGAGTTGTTTTTGCATGTGATGGTTTTGATTAAGGCTTTGTTGGAGGACCGAAGTTGTCTATTTGAATTGTAGACATTCGGCATGCCAGTCAGGTCAGGGTTTTTCTCGGGATAGTACAGAATTAGATGAGCTAGGCAGAGTTCATGGTACCTTAATAGGTTCAGAAATTCAAACCAGTGCAAGGCTTGTAGGGAAAGGCAGTAGTGGGATCGTGATGTGGCATTGGTAGTAAATCTAGCAATTGTTGTAACAGATGGAAAGTTTATTAAGGTCAGTTTTGTAAAGATTAGTTAGAATTGGAGCTGCATAAAGTAGAGTAGATAGGTTGGTGAGTCCTGGATATTGCAAATTTAGATTCAGTGGTTAGATAACATTTACAGCGATAGAGGGGACCTAGCTTTTTGTGGACTCTAGTGATGGTTGTTGATATGTGCTTTGTGAATTTGAGTTGCTGGTCAATGGTAACTCCTAGGAGTTTAGCCTCAGTGACAGGGGGGGTGATTTGGGTTTTGCTGGCGGAGAGTATAGAGAGGGTAAGGTTGCTTGTTTTAGTAGAGTGGAATAGCATTAGTTGTATTTTCGGGTCTATATTAGAGCACCGAACGTTCAAAATTTCTAGTGTTCTAATATCTACCCATTTTCAGCGAACGCTGAAAATATCGAAGAAACAGAAAACCAAATTTTTTCCTAGGGAAATAATTCGGTTGTCCGTTTCTTTTGCTTTGGTATTTTCAGTGCTGTGGTAGAAAGTTACGGGTTGGGTTCAGGTAAGTGTGCGATTGTGTGAATGTGAGGGTTAGGGCAGGTTAGGTGAGTTAGGGTTAGGGTGTGGGTCAGGTAAGTGTGTGATTGTGTGGACATAAAGGTTAGGGCAGGGTAGGTGAGTAAGGGTTAGGGCACGGGTGAGGTGACTGTGCGATAGTGATGGACCTTAGGGTTAGGGTTTGCGTTAAGGTAAGCGGATAGTTAGTGGTGTATGTATAGTTTAGTGTAGGGTTAGGTGTAAGAGTTTAGGTGTATGTGTGTGGATTGCTGTTTGTTTGGTGTGCTTGTGTTGTGTGTATGTGTTTTGGAACAGCAAATTTTTTCCCTAGGAAAACATTTGCTGTTCTGAATGTTCAATTTTTTTAAATTTTGATTCATAGGGTTCGATATTAGAACACTCGAAATTTTGAATGTTTGGTGTTCTAATATAGACCCATATTTTCTTGGGATTTAGTATGAGTTGTGAGTTGTTAAGCCAGTTCTCTATTTCAGAGAAGGTGTTTTGCACTTTTTGTTGGAGAAGTTGGATGTTGGGTGCAGAGCATATGAGAGTTGTGTCGTCAGCATATTGGACTATGTTGGCTTTAGAGGTAGCTAAGTGGAGTTGGTTTGTGAAGATATTAAAAAGAAGGGGTCCTAGGATTGATCCTTGCAGCACACCTAACAAAGTTGGGAGTGGTGGGGATATTGAGTTATGCCATTTGACGGATTGTTGGCAGTTATCTAAATAACTTTTAAACCAGAGGAGGGTGGGGTTGCTAAGGTTGAGGTCAGAGAGACAAGACAGTAGTTTATTATGTGAGACTGTGTCAAATGCCTTGGATAAATCTAGCAAAGTATCTGAGACAAGTGTATGTATATTCCTGTGGAAGTTTATAGTATTGGTAAATTTGAGTAGGGCAATGGTGGTGCTGTGGGATGTGCAAAATCCATGTTGGGTTGAGGAGAGAAGGTTGTTGGTGAGGAGATCGGACAGGAGCTGGTGATGAATACATCTTTCTAGGATCTTAGAGAGGGGTGAGAGAACTGCAGTTGGTCGATAGTTGGAAAGGTCTAGGGAGGGTCCACCTTTGTGGAGTGGTATGATATATGAGGTTTTCCACAGGACTGGGACGGTGTGTTCAGTGATGGATCGATTTATTACAAGTGAAATTGGATAGGCTATAGCTGTGGATGCAATTTGGAGGTATTCGGCAAGAAGGTTATCAGCTGCAAGTGTGGTTGGTTTGAGTCTGGCTGGGAGTTTTTGGCTAGTAGAGGTAGGAACAGACTTCAGTTTGAAAGGTATGGTATTGATTTGGGCCTGAGGTGGTGGTGGGGTGTTGGAGGAAGTGATGTTGTTTAACAGTTTGAGTAGTGAGGAGGTGAAATAGTTATTATAGCTGGAGTTTATGTCCAGGTCTGTACCTGTTATATTGGGTGCGGGAGTGGGGCTTCTTCCGGGCTGTAGGATGTTATTTATTGTTGCCCAGATTTTTTTGCGGTTTGGTACTGTATTTGTTTTGTTGAGTGATACAGTAATTTCATTTATCGAGCTTAACCTGCTTTTTTGCTTTGTTTTGGACCTCGTGAAAGGTTTGCCTAGCTGCAGGTGATTTGGTGTGGCACCAGGTTTTCCAGGCTTTATCCCTGGCTCTAAGTAGGGCTTTTGTGGTTTTCTGGAGCCAACGGGTGGGATTGCTACGTATCTTGATAGTTTTTAAGGGGGCTAGTTGGTTGAGGATATTTAGGAATGTGGAGTTGAAGTAATCAACTGCTTTGTCTAATGAAAGGGTTTTGATGGGAGACCAGTTGCAATGTTGCAAGGCTCTTATGAAGTGGTCTCTAGGAAAATTTTTGTTAGAGCCGGATCGTAGAAGGGAGGGAGAGTTAATCATTTTAAGTTTTTGCCTAAGGATAAAAGTGGGGCTGTCGTAGCTCAGAAAGTTTTGTAGGGTGCCACACTGATGGGCAGTATTTGGTTGATTTGTGAGGATCCATTCAAGTATAGATTCTCTTTTTGTGTCCTTATCATTGCGTGTGGGAGTATCTATATATTAGGTGAAATTATATAGGTTAATGTGGTGAGTGGGGGTGGAGGAACGTATGAAGTTCCAGTCAATGTTTACATCACCTAGCACTATAGTTTCTTAAGGGGAGTAGTATGAGGCCCAGGGAGGTATGGATTCTAGGGTGGTTAGGTTGTCACCTGGGGGTATATAGATACCCAGTAGGTTTAGGTGCTTATGTTGGTTAAGGGAGAGCTTTGCAAATAGAGTCTTTGCATTGTTGAATTTGGGAGAATCTTTTTGGAGGAGTTGGAGTTGTAGGTTGGTTCTGTGAAGTAAAGCTAAGCCTCCGCCTCTTTTATATAGCAAGTCTGCCCTGGGAATGTTATACCCAGGTGGGGTAATGGAATTATCTTTAATATGTGATTTAAGCCATTTCTCTGTGATGGGAATAATATCAGGGTTATATAAGGAGATGGCAGCGTGAAGGTCTTCTATTTTATTTATGATACTGTGGGTATTCATATTTAGTATCAGTAAATCAGTGGGTTTGTGCTTAGCTGGCTAGTGATGGGTGCATGGCTTATTAGCAGAGGTTGCTGGCCCGGGGTTGGGGTGAATGTCTCCTCCTAGTAGTAGCTGGGTAGTTATACAGGCGATAGTTGTTAGGTATTGGATGATTAGGTAGTAAAATTGTAGACTTGGTTGCTTTTTAGATGGATAGAAGTGGTACATGGGAGGAGCATGGTATATGGGGGGTTGGGTATATATGGTGGGGTATATGCTTGCGTGAGTGGGGGTGATAGTAATGTTGTGGGTTAGGGTGGGAGATTTGGGGTGGATACAGTGAGTGATTGTGAAGAGATAAGAGGTGCTGATGTGGCTATGGAGAGGCAGGTGAATAGGGAGGTTAATCCCAGGAGGGTATAGTGGAGATGAGACTGGGGTAATGAGACATAGTGGGAGTGAGGTTGTGCAGTTAGAGGAGGTATTTATATTTGGTGAGGGTGTGAGTTGTGTGAGTAGGAGATTTGGGTGTGCATATTGAACTGGTAGGTGGTCTGGAGTGGTGGGAAGCTGAAGGGTGTGTTTAGATGGTGCAGTTAAACTCTTTTTTCTAGAGGCTCCTTTAGCTGTTTAAAACTTTCATTTAAAGGCTCACTGCTGCTTTTCAGCTGTGAGAAACATTTCTGCAGTTTGTTTCTAAGTAGTGGGGATATTTGTAGCATTTCCATATTCAGGCTTGTATTTGGGCCTAGTGTTTGTGGAGACTGTGCGTCTGAGCACATATTCAGGGACATCTTGGTTTAGCCAAAGCCATCAGGCATTTCAGTGAGAGATAATTGTTTGAGGTCATTGGCTGACTGAGGTCATCTGGACTACAGCTTAGACTAAGCACCTCATTGGTTCTTTTGAGATTTCTTTCTTAAAAGCTGTCTCAGGTTTCAACTTTCTGTTACCTAAGAAGTTAAGTTGTGAGTGTTTCTGCCATTTCACACTGAGCTAATTGAAGGTAGGACACCTAGCAAACTCGGAACTATAATATATAACATTAACTATCCTGTTTTTTGCTTATTTTGTTCTTTATTGCTTTGTTATTTATAGCACTTTGTGTACTGTGTATTTTTCTAGCTAGTTTCTCTGTGTGTGAGTTATTAACTGGAATTTGTCCACTTTTATTAAGCATCTGTTGAGTTGTTTGTTTCTGATAACTTGTTGCAGTTAAACTCTTTTTTCTAGAGGCTCCTTTACCTGTTTAAAACTTTCATTTAAAGGCTCACTGCTGCTTTTCAGCTGTGAGAAACATTTCTGCAGTTTGTTTCCCACCCTCCCTCCTTGTTGGTATAGTGTTTTTATAGTTGGTGGCTTTGCAGTTGTCCGCCCCTAGTGTAAATTTGATCTGGGATCCTCCTCCCAGTCTAGTGTCATTACCTCATTCTACCCAGTACAGGAAGAACATTTGAGAAGGCCAATCAGCTTAGTTTCTGCTACTCCTTTCTCTCTTTCCACTAAAAAAAAAAAAAACTTTTTCTAAGCTTGTTTCCTGCCTTTCCTGTGGGTAGTCTAGCCTGGATATAGATTGGCTGTGTCCACTTCTAGGCCCTCAAGCCTTTCTGTGTTGGAGGGAAGCCTTCTAGCTTAATTTTGTTTCTTAGAACTAGCCAGTTTTTTTGTTTCAGCACTTGTTCAGAACTTATTGTAAGCACTAAATAAGCTACAAATTACTACAGCACTCAACTTTCCTCAATGTCTAGAGGAAAACAGTTTCTAGTACTTAACAAATAAGCACCTATCCAGGCATGTCTAAGGGTCAGCCCCCGGTGTTTTCTCCTGTCTACCTGATGAATCTGGGCATCTTGGGGCAATGCAGTAATTGCCTCATGTACACAGACAACCCCCTCCTCCTACCACCCAACACTACAACCTGTGAGAGATGCACTTATATAGCCAAACTGGAAGCAAAGCTCTCTTCACCCAAGACTGGACTAGACAGTCAAGAGGAGAAGGTAAATACTTGCATCACACCACACTCAAAACATAGTCCCTCAAAACCTACACCACCAAAACACACACATAGAAACACAAAACACACACCTACATTCACAGAGGCTCTCTGTAAAAACCTGCCCAAGCAACAGGGACTTCCAAAGCAGAAACACAAGCAACCTCCACCCCCCCAACACAACCTAAATGACACATAGCCCACAAACTCAGTGTGCCACTCAACCACAGCCCATAAGGCATAACAACGTACCCAACACTCTAGTCAAAGGTGACTGTATAGTCAGGCACACTGATGTTCCACTCACCAGGCTAAACAAGGAGAAAGTTACTGTCAGCTGCCTGTCGGGTGCCAGGATCCACCACATAACGCATGCACTCAGGTCACTCCACAACAAGTACAAATATGACTCTGTCATTGTCCATGTTGGTGCGAATGACCTGAGACGTACCTCCTTGGACTACATGAAAAGGGACATGGAGGAGCTGTCCGATCTTGTAGCCCAGGCAGGTATGACCCTAGCCCTGAGTAGCATCCTGCCATCACCCAGAATTATACCACAGTACAAGGACAAAATGACTGACGTCAACAATTGGCTAAGCTTCTGGTGTCATTCTAAGGGGATCCAGTATCTGTTTGCCTGGGATGACATGATCGACAAACCATGATGC
Organism: Protopterus annectens; assembly: GCF_019279795.1. Classification (NCBI taxonomy): domain Eukaryota; kingdom Metazoa; phylum Chordata; order Ceratodontiformes; family Protopteridae; genus Protopterus; species Protopterus annectens. The sequence goes on along the minus strand of NC_056743.1, from coordinate 1,801,179,355 downwards.
TTTGCCAGAGATGGCCTGCACCTGTCGCCCCTGGGATTCCGGATACTGGCTAAGGCTCTAGCCACCCCTATAGTGCCTTTTTTAGGCAAGGTTCAAATGGCAAATTTACCACCCTAACAGGTAAAGGCAAGAAGAATCTGAGGGTATTGCAACTCAATGCTAGAAGTCTAAACCTCAAAATGCATTCTCTCGAGGCACTCCTTAAAATGGAGAACATCGACATCTGTGCAGTGACAGAGACCTGGTTCAAGGCTCCAGAGAGTACCCCTGCATTACCAGGCTATAATTCATACCACACCTTTCGGCCACCTAACCTGGACCGAAACACTAAAGGCGGAGGCGTGTCCATATTCATTAAGGATATCCACACCTCCAGGCTAGTTGCTCAGCATAATGCATCCGAGATTATCCAAGTGCAACTAACTCTTGGCAAGACCGCAATCCAAATTGTAGCATGCTACAGATCCCCCACCATGTCCCAGGATTCCCACTCCTCATTTCTTAATAAACTGGAAAATATTAGGGTACAACCTAACACCCTAATAATGGGTGATTTCAACTACCCTACCATTAACAGGGGAAACTACTCATGTACCAACTCTTGTTCTCAACATTTTCTGGAATTCATAAATTCCAATGCCATGGATCAACTTATCCACACCACAACCAGGGGCAGCAATATCCTAGACCTGGTTATTACCAACATGGGCAACCGGTGCTCCACACCAGAGGTCAGTTCCTCATTGGTCAGATCCGACCATAAGCTAATCAGCCTAGACATCCACATCCCTCCCCCACACCCCATTAGGGAAACCACAGTAAAAAATTTCTCCAAAGCCAACTTCACTCTTCTTAAGACAGAACTGGCAAACTTCACGACACCCATGCTGACGGACAATAGAGGTATGACTGCTGAATCCTACACAAATGCACTTTATAAGCACTTACATGAGTGCATGGATCATGCAATCCCTAACAGAACCAAGATGCTATCCTCCAAAAAAGTAAGCCAATCTGGTGGTCCCCTGCCATAAACAAACTCTACAACAGAAGAAAGAAACTGTTGCAAAAAAGAGTAAAATCCCATGATTGGAGAAACTCTTTGGTCAGCTTCAGTAAGAAGCTGAGATCCCTCATAAAATCCTCCAAAGCTAGTTATGAAAACAAAATCACCACTGACTCTAAAGACAACCACAAAGCATTCTATAGCTATGTCAAGAATCTCAATGGCAACACTCAGATCTGCTCTGAGTTACAGCACAATGGCACTAAATATACAGAACCAACGGATATTGCAAACATCCTGGCAGATAGGTTCAGTGCTAACTTTACCCCTCTGTCATCCCCTGAAAGGCCCATCTCTATACCAGAAGAATGCAAAGTTCCTGTAATCACGGCTATGTCAAACCCAGAGCTTTCAGACATGCTCCACTTAAAGAAATCCCAATCCCTATGAGCTACATGCACTAGGGACCTAAACCTCATCACCACAATAAACAGAACATGCTGGAGGGATAGATTCCTGTCCTAGAGACTTCCCGTACTCTGGAACAAACTACCTATCTATATCAAACAAAGCTCCTCATTAGCTCTCTTCAAGAAAAATCTTGATGATTGGATGGGAGATAGGAAATTCACCCCGGGGATCACTTCTGTGGCATTGCTCGACAGTAGCACAGGAAAATAATTTTCTTGCGTGGCGAAAGCCAGGGTACCTTTGGCTAGGCTTATATAGGCCCTAGGGTCAATAGCCTAGTACCTACCTATGAACCTATGAACCTATGGATGAAGGGAGGGTCTTAGTAAAGAAGGTTAACTATAAATTCAGAGTATGCATGGGTGGGTTGGAATTGGGGGCAGGGTAGAAGCAGGATGAGCCAATCAAGGTATGTGCAATTCAGTTGTTCAGAAGTCACATCTATAATGTTAGTCTTTCATTTGTTATCAATGCTTTTTTATATTTATTAAAGGAGTGAAAGTCCTTTTTAATTTTACCAGTTGTATGTCCTAAGAAATAACTTGTCTGAGGGCTGAGAGAGAGGGAGTCAACTATTGTTGCATCAGAGACAAACTGGGAGGGTAGTGGGGATATATCACATAGAAGAAGAAGAAATAATAAGCAGGTAAATGTTTCTTTAGAGACTGGAAGGGCTAGAATTGCACTTTAATGTGGAGTGTTTTACAGACTTTAAGTGTAGAAACCAGAATGTATCGGGGGGTGGGGGTGACTCAAATGTCTCAGACTAAAAGTGATTGCGTCAGCTAATGTTGCCTCAGAGACAGACTGGGAGGGTAGTGGAGATATCACATACCAAAAAAAATGGATAAATGTTTCTTTAGAGACTGGAAGGGCTAGAATTACAGTTTAGAGTGGAGTGTTTTTACAGACTTGAAGGGTAGAAATCAGAATGTTTCTACATGGGGGGGACTGAAATCCCTGCTGCTGGATCATGTATTTATGTTCAGTACATTAAGGATTACAGTAAAAAACACAAAAGATATTTGAAGAGAAATACAGGCAAAGGCATACGGCTATAGAAAATTTTACAATACAAAAATAAGAAAACAATGGGGGAAGTAGAAAAGAGGATTGGTAATGAAGAAGTTAAAGAAATAGAAACTGAAGTTATGGATTACCTGGAAAGTGAAGCATTTAGTGTAGAAAATCCAGCTCTGGTAACATCACAGCATGATATGAAAATCAGTCACCAAATTAAGGAAAAACTGGTGGAACGGGAATCATCTTTTTATTTGCCATATGAAGATACTTTAGAGCCTTCGGTAGGAAACCAGTACAAAAGTTCAGTTGGAGTTGCACGGAAGGGAAAGAGCATAAAATGATGACAACTCTTACACAGTCAGTGTTGTGGAGTGATAGGCCATTGTGTTCCCATATGAAAGAGCAATGGATGGCACAGGATGAAGCTCAATAGAATATGTCATAGGAAGACGTTCTGGAACTTTCTGTAGAATGCCTGCAGGAAGCCGAGAATAAAGAATGTGACCTCAGTTTAGATGAAAAAGATTTAAGGGATGAGTTGTTTGATTTAATAGAAATGAATAGACGTGACTAGACATATTAAGATCAATGAAAGAAATAGATCACAGAAAATCGATAAGACCCAAAAATGTTAGAAGTCTGATAAAACAAATGAGCACAGTAATAGTAACAGTATTTGTTTAAGGGTGTGCACACTTATGCAACCAGTTTATTGTATGTTTTTATTTTTTTATATTTTTCCCCCTAACAGATCATTTTGTTTTTTAATTGAATTGTACAGGTTATAGGTCACATTAAAGTTGGAAAAGTTTTGAAATGATTTATTGTGGTCTCATTTTTATACATCTACACACACACACACACACACACACACACACACACACACACACACACACACACACACACACACACACACACTCATGCGGTTAGAATATGGGGTAGAAATTATTATCTATGCATTTATGATGGAGACCCACTGGAAGTGCACAAAAAAGAAATTCAAATCCACAGAAACCTCTTTCAAGTTGCATTACAAGCCATAAAATGCCTTTCTAAATAAGTTTATCCTATATCTCTGTCACGTATGGAACTCTCAACACTTTCCTATTAGCATTTAGAAATTTACATAATAAAATGGCACTACACACAATTATTTCCACATTTCCTGCAGTTCCCCCAACTTCATTTCTCAGAAATTTAATCTGCTGGTATTTTATCTACATCAAGAAGAAAACAACCAATTATTTATGTGCTCCAACCACATCTGTTTGTGATTATTATAACAGTGTGTTGAGACATTAAACTTCTTCCTACATAACTACAGCTTAACTTTAGCCTTGCTAACTTCTAGTTTATTTTATTTGACTGACGGAGTTTTCTGTGTATGATATTTGGTGGAAATGCTGCCTGTTATATCACAGTTCCCTACAGTTTACGCATTAGGGGACTTGAGGCTGCCAAATGGACCACATACTATAGATGGCCTTCAAACAGGGGTGAAGCAAACAAATTCCATGCTGTACTCACTCCCCCAAAAATATATCACTTAAAAATGGACACATCTCTGAAAATGCTGCCCCCCCCAAACACTTAATAGATGTAAATGACATTTTTACCTGTATCCCCTAAAACTATTAAATATACTGTTTTCAGATTAGCAATATTAGAGACATTCATTTAGACAGTTGTAGATGTAATATGTCCTGAAAAAAGCCATACTGATGTGATGCTCAGAAAAAAATGTACTCAGTAGAGTACACAGAGTATGCCTGGCTACACCACTGCCATGAGTGCACTTGGAGTTATCACTGTAGTAGATTGCTATCATTGCAGCACTGCATATCTGTCACACAAAAGAATCAGTGAAAATGTATTTATGCTGGCTTGTGTACAGTTTGCAGGGAACATAGGACAGACAATATAGAGGTAATAGCAGTTTCCCAATATTTCCTACACATAGCAATGTGCACAAATTCAGATGTGATGCCGCTATTCATGTAAGAAATATGCAGCCGTATATAAACTCTGTAATACTCTGAGAACCATGGTATATTACATTAGTCATAACTGAATGTTACTAATATAATAACAAATGAGTATGGTATTATTGCATACACACACACACACACACACACACACACACACACACACACACACACACACACACACGCACACACACACACACACACACACACACACACACACACACACACACACACACACACACACACACACACACACACACACACACACACACACACACACACACAATTTTTTTATGCTGGAGCAGACTCCTGCTTTGTTATTCTACCTCCAAGTTTACCATTCCCTTGGTGCAGTAGCATAGCAACTTCCAGAATATAGTGAATACTCTAGCAATTTAAATATATTTGCACTACAGTATTAAAGTTTAAGAATTTTCACAAACTTCTCTCAGAGGAATCATTTAATTACAAAGCTGGTATGAGCAAGCAGGTTTCAGTCACTACCTTTTTTTACTGAATGAAAATACTTCTTTATTAGGCTATATATTATCACATAACTTAGACCCTAGCACCATGAATGGCACACCATCTGAGTGGTACATTGCATAGATATATAGATGTAAAACATGCTATCAGCTTTATGAGGCAGGTGTATTACTATATATAACTAATATAGTAACATCAGAATACATAAGTAAAAGAATAAAAATCCTATATTCTTCCCCCACAATTTTGTGATGGATTCATTTTGAGATTCCAACCCCTCCTCAATTTTCTCTGTTTTTTCCTCCAATAAAAGAGCCATGATAGGATCAGTGGCAGCTGGTGACTTCAAATCAAAGGGGGGCTGCAGGAGACAGCTGAATGGGTGGGGCCAGTGGGAAAGGGTGTGGTCAAATAGAAAGAAGCAGCGCCATGCTCAAAACCACAAAAACTGGGACTTTGGCACCCAGGGCAGCATATTTAAACAGTCATTATGAGAGTCTAATCAAGATAAAATGAAGTGGAGAACAAAAAAAAATATTTCAATGCATTGGCTACATGGCAGCTTACTTAATATCTAGATGGAAACAAAAAGATTGTGAGGCATGAAAAAAATAAATTACTTTTTAAATGCATTACTGGAATGCCAGTCAAAATCAAGTATAAAAAACAAGCAGCACTAAACTCAAACCACTTCTCCTTGCACTGCAGTTCTAATTATTTATATTCAGCTTAAAAAAGTACCAAGTAACATGCTAAAAGTAGCAATCTCTGTGATACCCCCACTTGTAAAAATGTTTCTTATCCAAAAAAGACCTGCTGCCTGACTATCCAAAAAAGACCTGCTGCCTGACAACAACTATCTTCTTGTTTCATGGGGAAAACATGATCAAAGTAAAAAATGAACAGCAAACAAGAAACAAGCTCAATATAAGTTGCTTAAAGGATTACTGCACAGGTTATGGACCACACACGATAGATTGACATTCTGTTTAGTTTACAGGTAAAGCCTGCAATGATGACTGCAAGTCTCCAACAAATGTAATTAGCTTCTGAAAATACTGTAATCCTGTCCTTTATTACAATAATGTCATGTGCATTTCAATACCTAAGGCTTATACGTTATCTAGTTATGTAAATATTTTCTGCATGGCAACAACAAAAAGGCTTTCAGTGTTGATAAATTCTTTAACAGTATGCCTATTAAAGCTTACTTTCATCTTACAATCTCAGAGAAGATTACCTGATGGTCATTAGAGCACTGCTACTTAAACACAGAGCAACAGGCACTGCAACAGCATGCATTTTCTGAATAATAAGAAGCATAAATCAACAGTATAAAATATGACAGAAAACCAGAACATTATGCAAAATCAAGGACAGGTGAAAAGCCACTGCAGTACTTGTGTCTACCTTGGATGGGGAGATAATCTGCATGCTTACACTGCATAACTGCTCTTTGTCTTGCTTGGACACATCCAGAGTCACTGCATGGGGGAGTAGGGTACAACAAGTATGTCACAATTTGAAATGTCTCTGGCTGATGGTAATGGCTCTGACACACATTTGTCATACCTCTCAACCTCAGAGCAAGAAATCTGGACAAAGCCATAAATAGAAGTTGGCCAAAGGCCCAAAAATAAGGGCAATTTTTAAATATTGCTCTGCTAAACTTAGAAAGATAACAGAATAGTAGGTCTTGCATTAGTATGAATTTTCTGAAGGGGTATGAAATCTGAAACTCAAATGTCTGTCATTATTTTCTAACTTCAGTCTTTAATGATTTGCCAGAAATTTGTCAGAAAAACACAATTTTATGAAAAATGGTCCAAAAGTGTGATGCAGAAATATAAAATAGCCGCACAATACAGCTGGAAATCTGTCAAAGAAGGGACACTTTTTTAATATTAGCACTGTTAAGTTGAGCAGCTGACAAAATAAGAGAATCTACATGCATTTCTGAAATAAAAGTAATATGTAACTCTGATCATTGCAATTATTTAATAAGTGTAAATCCTCCATGTTTTCTTCCAAAATTGCCATTTTGCGGAGGGATTATTAGGGGGACAGCAACATTTTGAGCCAAAATCGGGGACAGTTGAGAGGTTTGGATATATACCTAATTCTATAAAGTGATTTGTTTGCATGTACCTCTCAACCTCTTAACACAGGAAATATGGACAAGGCCAAATATATTGGGGGAACAAACAAACAGTATTAAAAATTGCTCTTGTATAAACTTAGACAGTTGATTGAATAACAGATATTGCTTTAGCTTGCATTTTTCTGAAGGGTATGAAGTCTGAAACTCAATGTCTGTCATTATTTAGTGACTTCATTTCTAAATGATTTGCCAAAAAACACAAATTTTTATGAGGAACAAAAAAGATAAGAAGCAAAATTGTATTCATTCTGTGAAATTCTGGACAGTTGCGAGGTATAGTTCAGCCAGGGCTGTCTGAATTTGCCGCCCTCCACCCTCACAAAATCATGGTTGAATGGGGGCCTCCCCCCTGCAGCCATATGAATGTCCGATTACTTGGCTATTTTGCCCCATTTACCATAAACACTGTAATGTGCATACTGCTTTACTTCTTCGATGGTTTGGATTTCATTTAAAAGTTTTATTTTACCTTTTACAGCAAAAAGCACTAACAGACATCTGCTAAACAAAGCAATGCAGCCTCACAATGAAAACAGATTTAGCATTAAAACGTCTCTGCCCTTGAAACTCACATTCATTGAAACAGCATTGAAACCCACATTCAAAGAAAATACATCTGGCCATTGGCAGATAAAGATTAACTTTGGGCTGCTTTCAAATCATAAGCCTCTTGCACATGAAACATACATGTGTTCTTTGATATCCCTTCCTGATTGTATTACTGTTTTCCTTATATTGTCAGCACTCTGAGGGCTGCTGGATTAAATAGTTTACAGTGTATCTTTCCTCTGCATGATTCAGTTATTTGCTTTCTAGACACTCCTCCTGACCTCACACATACAGTTTAGAAACACTTGTCTATTTCTCAATCAGGTGCTTGTTTGTCTAATATAGACCAGTCATTAACTTTTCTATGTTTCATATTCACTAAGCACTGCATTTTGAATTCAGCTACAACTTCACAATGATAGAATTCAAAATACTAAAGAATCTTCAAACAAATATTTGCAGGGTCAGTATATCTAGTTGTAATAAATCTGTGCATCTTGCCTTCCCATATCTATGGTGAACTTGATAAATAATAATGCATTCTTGATTGTAATATATCTGGAATTTAATAGCATAACTGATTGTTGTCCCTACTGTATTAATTTTAGTCTATGGGTTGGGCTCTCATATGTAGATTTTTATACTGTAAGCTTCACTCCACAATTTGTGTACTCTACTTTTATACTTTTCCAACTTTATAACATTTTCTTTTTATTGGTTATGAGCTTTATATATTATTTCTGCTATGTACTTTCAGTCTGCCTTATATTATTTTTGTTGATTTGTTTACATATCAGATACACTTAGTAAAAGGGTCCTCAAAACTTACTAGTCAGAAAATGAAAGACATAATAATAAACAAATTCGATTTTACAGTGAATGTAGACTTGTAACTTTGGTAACATCTCAACAAAGGCATGACAGGGACATAGTTCACAAGGTACACCACTATCAGTGTGAAAATGGTAGTCACTTATTCCAACAACTCACTTTTGCAACATCAGAACTGTTATAATAGTTAAGGGATTCAGTTCAGCTTGGGCAAGGTAGGGGCTTTGCCACCGCAAGTGATTTGTTCTGCTAGTCTTAAATGAATGGGCTTTGACAAAAAGTGATTCAGTAGAATTAACCATATTTCAGCATAAAAATTAAAAAGTGTTTTCATGGTCAGTGTTCAAAGGCAATGATTTTTTACAGAAGAAGTTCACAATAACAACACAATTGTTCTTGAAGCAGCCCCTCTACAGATGGCAACCTGGAAGTTTCAGGTGAAATACTAAAACAACCTGAAAACATATAAGTAATCTTTCATGGCTGTAAACACTGATTATAAAAGGGACAGTATTAACTGGCTTTGGCAAAAATGTAATCATGACCATCATAGGACAAGCCACAAACCTCATGAATATGTTAATCTGCCCCAGAGGATGTTTTACATACAGTAGTACGTGCACAAAAATTACCTTTCCTGACATTACTGTATTTTGAGGTTGGCATGACTTTTAACAGAGAACAGCAAATATGTTATTTTGGATACTATTGCTAAGTGAAGCAGTTAAAATAGCAGTAAATAGTGGTAATGTTACCAGTATATAGCAATGAGTGTCTCAGTCTCCTCCTCCTCTCAGTCACTAACTCTCCGAATGAACAAACTCCGAGTCTCCCTTCAAGCCAAAGTAGTGCTGGCTGCTGTTTCTCGCTTTCTTTATCACAGCACGCAAAGTGTGGGAAGAGAGCGCTAACCAATCAGTAAACATCCAGGCATCCACATCACGTATGTGACTGCGGACGTGACAGTCCAACCCCCCTTCTACTTTACTGTGCAGTTAAACCGCCTAGACTTCTGGGCACCACACTGATGCCTTCTCATTATTCTAGACTGCTTTTATAGCAGTCCGGTATATTTACAGAAATGCTAAAAAAAAGACAAAAAAAAAAAAAAAAAACTCGACGAGCATGCGTAGTTTGAGTTCCAGGACTCTGCGATTCAGTCGGACTTGCTAGAGCTCAACAAACAAAATATTTAAATACATTTTATTTTTTATTGTAAGTAAAATGTCCAAACTTGACTCTTTTTGCTGGGAGGGCTGCAGTCCTGCAGTCCAATGGCACAAACCTCCACTTGATAAGATTATTATCTGCAGCTAGTGGGGTGACTTTTTTGACATGAATGTACCCATACAGAATTAATAAAAAGTCATGAGCATTTACAGGCTTTGTAACCGAAACACCAATATGTCCTTAAGGGGTCATCTGCATATGCCCCATGGGTCTCAAACACAGGAGATTTAAAGTATTGCACAGTAAAGACTGAATGTTTTGTTTGTGTGACCTTTCTGTCATTTGGTTTTGACAGCCTTTATAAACAAATGTTGTACGGCTACATCTACAGAAAGGAGCAGAGGCTTTACAAGTGACACATGTCCCAAATGTCCAATCAGCCTAGTATAAAGCTTAACAGAAAAAAAAGTACTGCTATGATAGATAAGCCAAGATACTATCTTTCCGGAGGCCTGGTAGGAAAGTTAGAACTCAGAACCCATCACTTACACTGACAGGAGGCTGTAATGAGTTATCGAGCAAATATACAGAGATTGTCCTTTGCTCAGCCTAAGGATGGTTTGAGGCTTAGATGCAATGGATGGACTGTTTTCATATAAAAAAAATATGCAGCTGGCAGATTTCCTGTGAGAGACCAGTCAAGCAAAAAAGTGGTGTAAATAACAAATATATTGTTTCTTAGATGTACACTTATGAGTGATCAAAGACATTTTATCAGCAAATATCTCCAAAAACAGCAGTAATGGATATTGTTGTAACCCCATATGTTGAAGTTTTACAGAATTTGACTGTTGAACCTACTATCACATCACCATGCTTGTCATCATCATCATCACCTTCATAGTTATTTTGAACTGCTATTGACTGTAAAGTAATGAGATTTTCTAGACTATTTAAGAAGCAATCCAAATGCAATGACTTTGCTGCATGTTATAGCCGCTAGCTAATTGTTGCAAATTCTTATTACATACAATTTATTGTTCTGTTGTTTGCATGCATCCTCTTGGTGTATTTGTATGTATGTCATGTGATATCAGTAGTTTATAACAATACAGTAAAGTATAGTATAGACTGCTGTATACAGTCTTTATAATATTGACAAGCATTACACTGAAAGAGAGGGATGTAATATATTCTGCAGTGTGCCTTTAAGTAGCCCATAGGGCTAAGCATGCATGTGACATATCATGTGATACTCTTTTGCTTATCAATTCCTGCCACGATAATAATGCTCCTGCAATGCTACATAGTGAAATTTAACCAAAAGTGATAAAACACAGTCCAAATGAGCCTACAGAGAAGGAGAGTGGGGAAATGATTTATTTATTTATTTGAATTTGTTGACTGGAAAGTCCGACTGGGCATATTGCTCCTTTTCAGCAGAGGCCCAGGGAGAAAAACTTCACAGTATACAGTTGTACATAACAGTGAATGTAAGGCAATTCAATTGCAATAAAGTCAAATACAATAGTATAGACTCATTTTTATTAACTGCAGAATGCTTCTGGTTTCACTTAGTGACAACCCGAGAGGTTACATTGCTGTTTGGCAGCATATGTGATTTCTAAAAAGAGCACAGATTATTTTAGTATTACATCTAGGAACAGCACATAAGAACTGCATTAAAAGTTGACAAATAATTAGCACTATATTTTAGGAATCACAATCAACAAATGGACTTTATGCATTACCCCTATAGCCTTGTGTAATTTCAATAGTACAGTTTAGTAAAAGTAAATAATCACTGCACAACTTATAGTTATTAGTGATAATAGTGAGCTAACAAAGAGCTTACGAGAACAGCTTCAATAGCAAAAATCAAGGGTTATGGAAAGTGACTCAGAATATTTTACAAAGAAAGTCTATCAAGCTGCAAGGCAATGACAGAAAGATAAAGAAGATAAATCATCAGACACCCTTCATAATGGATGCCAGCAAAGATCTACTCACCATTCCAAAGGACATCAAAGGCAGGTGAAAGGTTTACTTCCAGCAGCGCCTGAGGGACAAAAACACACAGAAGCTTTACATTTCCAGACAAAACATACGATGAAAGAGGAATAAGAACCCACCCTAGAAGAAATAAGAACAGCAGCATGGAAAATGAAGTCAGGGAAAGTAGCAGGCTCAGATGAGGCCACAGGAGATATGATCAAGATGTTCTGTGAGTTAGGGAAATGGTTCTAGGCAGTACTCATAGCAGTCTGGAAAAGAAGGCATATGCCACATGAACAGAGAATAAGCATTCTAGTGCCAGTGTATAAGAACAAAATGGAAAAGATGGACATTCGCAACTCTGGGCATTATAGAGGTATCAAACTCCTAACATACTGCAAGAAAGTTCTGGAGAGGGTGACTAATAAACAAATACACAGAAGAGTTGTTGTTCTTCTTTCAGCTTTTCCCGGTTAGGGGTCGCCACAGCGGAACTCCGGTCCGCTAATGATTGGTAGTAGATTTTTTATGGGTGCCGAGGTGCCAGCTCGATGCCCAACATTCAGCACAGGCATGCCCATTCTATGCATGTCTTTCGAACGCCACTCAACCGCGGAGAGGACATGCAGACTCCACACAGAAGGCACTCCAGCCGAGAATTGAATGGGAGAACCTCTTACTGTGAGGCAACAATGCTACCGCTGCACCACCGTGGCTTAAACAAATACACAGAAGAGTAGAAAGTAGAATTGCAGATAAGCAGTTTGCATTCAGTTCAAGATACAACACAACCAACCTGATGTTTGCAGTGAGACATACAGTGGAGAAAAAGCTACCACTGAGGGAAGAGTTCCACTGGGCATTCCTAAAGTTGTTGACAGCATCTGACAAAGTCCCAAGAATGCTGATTGGACTGTCTGGAGATGAGTCAAAGTCCTGGAAATATTGGTAGAATTACTACAGGATATGTACAAGGACCCAATGACAAAAGTATAAACAGTGTTCCAACTCACAAAGGAGTTCCTAGTGGGAGTGGGTGTGAATCAAGGTTCAGGTTTGAGCCTACTGCTATAAATACTGGTGATAGATTACATTAGCAAACAGGATGGTGGGAACAGATAAACAAAGCTGCTGTTTGCAGACAATGTGGCATTACAAGCAGACACTGAACAAGAATTTTTCTTCAGCAAATAATAGGGGAATGGAATGCAAAACTGATGGCAAGATGGCTGTCATGGCAGTAAATGGGAGAAATCCAAAGAAGCTGAAATTTAAGATAAAATGGAAAATAGTAGAGCAGGTTAATAGCTTCAAGTATCTGAGAGGGGTGGCTGAGGAGAAGGGAAGTCTGATTGAGGAGGCCAAAGATTGAATCAAGGGGTTGCATATTAAAACTTGAAAAGAGACCACAGCTCTGTCTCTTGTGAGTCAGACAGAATTTTCCCCACTCTCCCACCCAGTTACTATTATGTTCTTAAACACCACTGTTTTTTCTAGTTGCCTGCCCCTTATGTTAATCTGACCATATATCTCCTTCCCTCTCTCCTTTCATTGGCTGGTATAAGTAAGCACAAAATTATAATTTTGTGAAATAACTCCCCTTTAACTATTTAAATTCATTGGCCATCCCACTTTATTCTATAGTACCAGAATATAAAAGTGCCACCCCCTTTCAATCTATCTTGGTCTTTTAAAAATAGTGGCTCTCCAGTTAGACAGCTAAAACTTAAGTTACCCACTTTCATATCTAACTGCTAAGTGCACACTGCAGTGTTTAGGATAAACCATTTTTTCATATTATCTTTAAACATCAATTACAAGGCCACCAGTTATTGGAGAGCCCACATTCTGCCTCCCAGTAGTCATCTTGGGATTAGTGCTTCTGTTTTCTTCTGGTGAGAGAAGGAGTGCAAGGGCATTATTTCCTGCAGACTGCTGATCACCAGAAAGCCTAATAACTGTTTTATTGGTAACAGCTTGGAATCTGTACTTATATTCTGGTCCTGGTGACAGAAGGAGCAGAGTGCATTGATTCCTAACTGCTTCTGGTTGGAGAGTGAGTGTCTGTGCTTAAAGTTCTGAGTGGTCTGGTTGCTATTCAAGGCATCTACCAGAAAAAGGCTACAAGCCTTCAGACCCTTGCATCATCTGGGACAAGACTGTAGATCACCAAACAGGCTGTGGCCTGCTTCTCATCTTGTGATTGGTGCTAACATTTTGCTTCTGGTGAGAGAAGAAGCAAAGGAGCATTGTATCCCAACAGAGTGAAGCTGTGCTGAGACCAGCATTAGTAGTAACCAGGCAGTAGCCATTCATGTGACTCCCCTCTTTTCATCATTCTTGACAAGCTAATTCTTTGTTTTCACTAAGTACTGTTTGATTTGTTTCTAAATTCAGAATATCTGCCTAAATACTTCATTCTTAAATGTTCACGGTCTACATATTAGTTTCCCTTCAAATGTTTGGCAGTGCTCTGTACAGAATAAGACACCTTGAGTGACATTTTTCATGTAGAAGCACAACTGAAATTTTTCAAATGCCTAGTTGCACACAGGACTAGTCTGCAGTGACAAGCACTATCCACATAGTTGCAAACTGGATACGCCTGACAGTGACTGATATTCTCACCCCAACTGTCTAACCAATAAAAAAGGGTCTGTTGCCATAGACATGAACTTTCCTACGGTCTCCATTCCTGACTTGGTGGATATGGGCATCCTTAGGCAATGTAGAAATTGCCTCATGTTTACTGACAACCAGTTAATTCTGAAACAAACTGATAAGTACTGATAACTGGTAAGTGAAAGATGTATTTACACAGTGTCACTGGAGGCAAAGCTCTCACATAAAAGTACTCCTAATATTAATAAAGTTGTCAGTACTACACACACTGCACCCATCACACACAATTCAAAGCAGACATATCACCCTACATATGCTGAGGCACTTACATGTAACCTTCCTAAACCACAAAGACTTCCTAGACAAAGTACACAGCAAATACCATCACCAGTCCCAAATGTGCTCTTTCAAAACAACACCCACATCAACACAGAGCTACATCTCATGGAGTCTCTACCTCTAAGCCCATAAGGCAAGCCACCACACAATCCAACATTCTAGTCATTAGAGACTCCATCGTGAGACACACTGAGGTCTCTCTCATTAGGCTAAGTAAGGAGAAAGTTACAGTCATTTACTTATCAGAGGCTAGGATCTGCCACATTACGCATGCACTCAGGTCACTGGACCACAATTACCAATATGACTCAATCATAGGCCATGTGGGAGAAAAATGACCTGAGATGTACCTCCCTAGACTATATGAAGAGACATCGTGGAGTTCTTGGAATATGTATCTCAGGCTGGTATGAGCCTAGCATTGAGCAGAATTTTACCTTTTCCAAGGACAATGCCACAATATGAACAAAAGATGATTGACTTTAATAATTGGCTTAGTTTCTGGTGTCATTCTAAGGGGGTGCAATATTTGTCAGCATTGAAGGAGATGGTCAACAAACCATGCTGCTTTGCCAGGGATGGTCTTCACCTGTCCCCTCTAGGCTTTCGAATATTAGCTAAAACATTGTCTTCCCCCATAGTGCCTTTTTAGGCAATGTCAAACTGAAAGTACTTCAGACATAGCAAATCAAAACCAAGAAAATGTAAAGGTATTACTGTTCAATGCTAGGAGCCTAAACAAAAGCCTCCACTCCCTGGAAGCTCTCTTTACCCTACAGAATGCCGATGTCTGTGCAGTCTCTGAGACATAGTTTAAAGTCACAGACAGCACGCTAACAGTGCAAGGTTATAATGCCTTCCACACATTTAAACCAGCTACTTCACAGGCAGGGACTAAAGGTAGAGGTGTCTCTATTTACATCAAAAATAAATATACTTCAAGGCTGGTCAAACAGGACAATGCACTTGAGCTGTTCCATGATCAAATTACATTAGGTAATATCCAATACCACTTCCTTGCAAGCTGTAGGTCCCCCTCTATGACCCAGGAAACTCATACTGTGTATTTAAACTTACTAGAAACACTAACCATCCAACCCAATACCATATTCATGGGTGACTTTAATTACCCCACTATTAACTGGGAATCCTGGACAACACCAAACATACATGCACAGATATTCCTGGATTTGGTAAACACAAACTCCCTGGACCAGATAGTCAATACACCAACCAGGGGTGCAACCATACTGGATCTGGTTCTGACTAATATGGAAGACTGCTGTGCACCCACTACTGTAATGCCTTCCCTGGTAAGTTCAGACCACAGAATGGTCTCCCTGGAAATAAAAATAACTGGACGCTCAGCTAAACTTGGTATATTCAGGAACTATTCTAAGGCTAACCTCCTGCTGTTAAGTGAGAAACTGGAAAAATTTAAAGCCCTCATACACCCTGAGAACACTGCTGCCTATGCAGAACTTTTCACAGAAACCATGTATAACCATATTAATAGCTGCATAGAGGCAGCTGTACCCACCAGGAAGAAGTACAGAACTAACTAAAAAAACAAGCCACCCTGGTGGAATCACAAAATCAATAGGCTGTACAGCAGGAGGAAGAAAATTATGTAAAAAATTAGGAGGTGCAGCACCCAGCAGGATAAAAGCACACTTATCAAACTAAATAAACAACTCAGAGGACAAATAAAGTCAAACAAAACCAAATTTGAGGTAAGTTTGGCCTCCCAGGCCAAGGAAAACCACAAAGCATTCTTTAGCTATGTCCACAACCTCAAAGACAATACACAATTGAGTGCAGAGCTCATTATAAATGGAGCCACCTATACTGAGCCAGAAGATATAGAAAACCTCCTGGCTGATAAATTCAGCTCCAACTTTACCCCTCTCTTCCCCCTCCACCTTCCATCAGGAAATATCATCAAATATAACCCCCCATACTATCACTGGGGGACAGGTCCATAATGCCCTCTCTAAGACCAAGAACACTGCATCAATGGGCCCAGACAGTATCCCAGGATTCCTTTTAAATAGCATGAAACATGACCTATCAGAGCCTCTGGAATTATTATTATTTAACTGTAGCCTCCAAACAGGCTCCATGCCTCATGAATGGAAAAAGGCAACAATCATCCCTCTCCACAAAGGTGAGTCGTCTACATACCCTGGAAAGTACAGACCCATAAGTCTCATTAGTCTTATATGTAAAGCCATGGCAATAATTATCATGGAGATGATCAGTAGAGATATAGTAAACCTGCAGACACTGGACTCAACCCAGCTTGGTTTCCTCAAGGGCAGATCATGCCTACTCAACCTGGTAGACTTCTTTGAGAAGATCACAAAAGCACTGGATGAGGGCAAAATTGTTCACACTGCCTACCTTGACCTGGCCAAGGTATTTGATACAATACCCCACTCAGGCATTGTTGACAAACTCAAGAGGTTAGGTACAAACCCATATGTCACCTAGTGGATAGCCAACTGGCTCACAGACAGGACAAAGGAACTTAGAATTGGGGACTCCACCTCTACAAAGAGGCCAGTCACAAGTGGAGTCCCACAGGGATCAGTCCATGGACCGCTCCTTTTTGGTATTTACTTCTCAGAAGTCAAGGCCAATGGCAGTGGTCTCTGGTTGACTAAATTTGCAGATGATTGCAAATTAGGAGCTGTCATTGAATCTTACACTGACACAAATGTTCTCCAGGAGGGGCTGACGCAGAAAAACAACTGGTGTCAGAGTCATGGACTAAAACTAAATGCCAAGAAATGCATAATAGTATCATTTGGGAAGTCATCCATCCCTGGTATCTATCATATTGACAGCACATACCTTAGAGTTGATCCAGTAGTCAGGGACTTAGGGACACAGACAGATAGTGATCTATTCTTTGACCATCACGTGTCTACAGTGGTGAGGAAATCATTCTATGTTGCACAACTTGTAAACAAAGGTATGGGATCTTAGTCCAAGGAAGTCATTGTTCCACTGTATCTGGCATTCATCAGACCTATCATTAAATACAATGCCCTTTTTGGTATGTACCTAACCAGGCATATCCAAGAATTGGAATGTCCACAGAAGTTTCTCACTAAAAGAATACAGGGCATAAGTAAAATATCCTTCAAGGCCCAATCGCTGTATTCTGTCTCCTACAGGCTTTCGAGGGGAAATATATACCTGGTATAGAAGGCATTGTTAGACCCCAGTCTGATGGACTCCCTGCATATCCACAAAACAAACGGCACCAGTATTACCCATTTTAAAGACTTAAACCTTGCCTGTGATATAAATAGGACCTGCTGGAGAGATAAGTATGTATCCCAGAGACCACCCCGTCTATGGAACAGGCTTCCTATCCATGTGAAGAGTTCCTCCCTAACCCAATTCAAGTGCAACTTGGACAATTGAATGGGAAACCGGACATTCATCCCTAGTTTAGCACCTGTCTCTAATGGACACAGGTAACCTGTAAATGGTTCATCTCCCAGGTCCATGCTTACACTTATGAAGGATATCAGAACTTGTCAATGATTTGTGATGCATGGCTAGGTTTAAAAAATCCCTTGTGGTCATTAGCCTAGTAAGCACCTATGAACCTATGATAATATTAGGTAGACATGCGTTGGAGGTCACATGATATAAGTTAGAGGGGTCTATATCAGATAATCGAAGTTTTAAAAGTTCAAACACCATATGGTCAAGACCATATGTTCGAACTCTTAAAAGTTTGAAAATCAAATAAAAAAAAAACTGAAAAAACCTACCTGAAAGCTTAAGCAGGGGGGCAAGCCCCCATGCACCCCACACCTCCCCCGCTCTGTAAATATACCATTTCCGAGATCGCACTACAGTGCAGACAATGGAAAACTTCCATTGCCGCACTGTTCGGGATCTCTGTTGAAACGTTCAAACTTTTAAAAATTTGATCATATGGTGTCAACCATATAACATTCGAACTTTTAAAAGTTTGACAACATGATAAGAACCCAATTTAGAGTGAGGAGATGGAGATGAAAACAATAATATCTCAGAGAATAAGTTCTGCAAGTAGAAGCAATTCTTCCAGGTAAGACATTTGCAGTATAGAAACATTTATCTAGCCTAGCCTGATGAGGAGGAACAATCACCAGCCCCGGAAATATGAGGATATTCTCTCAATCTCACATTGAGGTTTTATAACGGATTTCTCTAAAAGTGAGAGGGACGCTGTACCAGAGTTTAGACACTGTAAATGAGTAGAGGTTTTTACTGAATGTGTGTGCATTAAGTGTGTTGGTTAGGTATAGCTCTTTAGAAATAGATCCCTGAAAGGGTACATCATGAAAAGAGAGGTGTTAAAGAGGGGCATTTGTTATACTGGTGTAATATTACATAAAATAGGTTTAGCTGGGTATACTTAGGTAGTGTACCAGATCTAGCCAGCTGATTTTGATGATGACAATGCAATGGTGTTTCCTGTTAGTTAGGGTGGAGGCAAATTTTGCTACTTTGTTATAGCATTACTCAAGTCTAACCTGTTGAGTTGTACTCAGGTTATTGAAGCTGGGCGAGGTATAACGAATGATAGATAATAGGAAAGTTCTTATTATGGCTCGTTGTTTTTTTTCTTCCATGAGATATGGTTTGGCACATTCCTTTGTCCCTAACATTCGGTGCATTTTCTTGATAGCATGTGTTTTGTGGTGTTCAGATTTTAGTTTGTAATCTATGGGTAAGCCTAATAATATTGCACAGGGAACTGTTTCTATTTTTGTCTTATTGTATGAGTTGGTGGAGAGTTTGTTTTTGTCACCTGAGTAACGTTTGGGAGTGAAGAGGATCGGTTTGGTATGTTTTGGGTTTAGTATGAGCTGGGACTGATTCAGTTAGGCTTTGATGGTTCAGATGGAATCCTATATTATGGATTGCAGTTCTTGTAGAGATGTTGCTTAGTCGATGAGTCGAGTCAGCAGCAAATTGTATTAAGGTGGCATTTTTTTGCTGGTTTTACCAGGTCATTTGTATGTATATTGAATAGTAAAAGTCTTAATTTTGATCCCTGAGGCATGCTGACAGTTATGGGTAGGGAAGGGGGGATTAGTTTTGTCATTTGACAGTCTGTATTCTGATTTTTAAGACTGAGCTGACTGCTAGGTAAAATGTCTAGGGCTGGGTGTTTATGGAGAAGTTTTAGGAGGCCAGGTGTTTATGGAGAGGTTTTTGGTGGGATACCGTATCAAAAGCCTTCAATAAATCAAGAAATATAGAGAAACAAATTTACCTTCATGACAGCTATGGTTCACTTTATTAAGTAAGGTAAGCAAGGTTGTATGTGTGCTGTAATGTGATATACAACCATGTTGGTTTGGCATTAGTGAAACAATGTCTATTGAGCACTCAAGCCAGTGGGAGTGGATTTGTTTTTCTGGCATCCTTGATAATGGGGGAAGGATAGCTATAGGTCCATGATTAAAAATTTTTGTGAAGTGATCCTCTTTGTGCAGTGGCAGAATGTTAAGTTTGCTTCCAAGTGTGAGAGAGGTATCATTCACTTAAGGCTCTGTTAATCTGTATATCAAATAGGTAATCAATAGTATCTGCTGCTAGTTTAAGATATTCCGTCAGTAGTTTGTTTGCTGCTAGTGTTGTAGTTTTTATTTTAAGGAGTTTTTTGCTGGTAGATACTGGTACTAGTTTAAGTGAGAATGTGTTAGGGATGTTATCAGGTGTGTACACTGTGCTCTTAGAAATGGAAGTTTCAGACGAATATGTTATGTCAAGGATAGATGACATGATGGAAGCAGGTGGAGTAGCTGGTTTAATGAGGGAAGTGACTGCATTTATGAATTGGAGTTGGATTTTGGTGGCAACAGTTGTGTCACTTTCAGCTGATATGGGAATTTGGCTGGAATGGCTTGCCTTATTTAAGGCAGTTATTGATTTTGACTCAGAATGTTTTTTTTTTTTTTTTTTTTGGATTATTATGCTTTTTTTTCTTGGAGGTTATAGAATTATTTTTTGTAAGATATAATGTGCTTTATCCTGATTTCTTACAATTGGTAAGGTTGCTGATTATGTTGAGTTTTGGTGGTATATCATATTTTTCTAGCTTTATCCCTACAATGCATGATTAGTTTTGTTCCTATGGATAACCAGAGGGCTGAGCTGGCTTTGGCACTTCTCTTTCTTCATGGTGCTTATTTGTCAATTATGGTAAGCAAGTTATTGTTAAAATATGTTGATGGCCATGTCTAAAGGTATGGTTTTCAGTGGGTTACAGTTGTGTTGCTTAAGAGTGAGAATAAAGATGTCTTGGGAGAATGTTGACAGGTTTCTTATATAGTTAAACTGAGTCAGTTTTTTGGAGTAAAACAGCAGTCTAGCTACATGGGTAGGGTGGTGGTCAATTAAAGTATCTGGCAAGGTACCAGAAGTAAATCCAAATGGTGTGTGTGTGTGTGTGTGTGTGTGTGTGTGTGTGTGTGTGTGTGTGTGTGTGTGTGTGTGTGTGTGTGTGTGTGAGTGTGTGTGTGTGTGTCTGTGCCTGTGTATCTATGTGTTTGTGTGTGAGTTGTGAGAATCCAAATAGGCTTATACTATGAGAAGTGTTATTAGTTGTAGCGGTGGACCTATGATTAAAGTATCTGGCTAATATGAAGACATAACCAGGGCAGGATGTCTTCTAATACAAGGATGTTATTACCAAAGGGGATGTATTGTGCAACTAAGCATAAACTATTGTGTTTGTTAAGCTAAGGTGAGTATTAATAAGTCGGCTTTGTTAAAGCATGACATTTGTGTCAGATGAATTATGACCTCAAATTTGTTCAAATACATAATGACAACACCATTTTTCTTTATTAGCCTATCTGCTCTGAGGCTATTATCCCCTTGGGGTAAAATTTTATCATGTTAGATGTTAGGTTTCCGCCTTGTCTCAGTAATAGCAAGATGTCAGGGGAATCTACAACAACCCCAGGCATGATTTCAGTGATCTGTTTTTCCTGTGCTTCTGATATTCATGTTGTAAAGCTTAAGACCTGTATTGGGAGTGGAATTTTGCTGATGGGGTTTTGCTGGTTATATTAGTAAGTGTAAGAGTTTTTAGGCTGGGATTTGGATACACGCCACCACAGAGGTTTATACTGGAGTAATTTGGGAGGACGGTAGTTGGTGACTTGTTTCTCATATGGTATTGTTGTGGTGGAACCATGGGGTTTAGCTCATCGCTGAGTACTTGAGTTTAAAATAATGTAGGTAAGTGGTATTGTAAAGACTGGTTGATATAGTGGAGCAGGAGTTGAGCTGGTTGTGGTTTAGGCCTTCAAAAGGCAGGAAGTATTTTTTTTTTGCCAATCTTCTTCTTTCGGCTTTTCCCAGTTAGGGGTCGCCACAGTGGATCATCTGTCCACTCATGATTGGCAGAGGAGTTTTACAGTGTTGAGTTGCCAGCCCGGCACCCAACCTTCCACAGAAGGCACACACTCACACCTAGGGCCAATTTAGAGTGTCCAATCCACCTATTGCATGTCTTTGGGATGTGGGAGGAAACCGGAGCACCCGGAGAAAACCCACGCGACCACAGGGAGGACATGCAGACTCCGCACAGAAGGCACCCCAGCCGAGAATCGAACCGGAGAACCTCTTCCTGTGAGGCAGCAACGCTAACCGCTGCACCACTGTGGCCGCCCTGTTTTTTTTTTTTTTAATATGGATATAATAAGTAGAATGAGAAAGCAGAAATAAGACTCTTACTTGTAGGATATGGAAGTACATGTTTGCAGGATAAAGTAACTGTTCTAATGATTTCTAGGAATAGAAGTTGTTAGGGCTAATGATGGAGATGTTTTTCTTTGTGGGTATCCTTGTGAAGTTGGTGGATTGTAATGTGATCGTAGGGGTGGCTATAGGTGATGTAATTATAATGGATACATCACTGTATGATATTGTTTGTAGTACTGTTAAGTGGGGAAATTAGTATAAATTGGATTGGATTTAAATGGAAAGGGGGTTGAGATGAGCTGCAACTATTGCATAATGCGATTGTGTAGGACTGAAGAAGTGATGTTTATATGTAGAGTAAGGGAGAGTGATTGGGAATTGAAGATAGGATATGTAAGTGACGTGATCCCAAGAATAGTAAGGAGGCAAGGAGTGTACCTCTTGTGAGTGTAACCTTATCCAACAAAATAAAATGGAAATAAAGGTAAACATTCTTAAACAAGCTAAACAGCTAAAATAAGGGTAGACAAATATTCCTGGCAAATATATAGTGTAATAAAGGTATTATAAGTTGCTCTTGTAAACTAGAGAATGGAAGAATCCAGATATTAGTAGGAACATTCTGATGACAGACAAGAATATGAGATGCTTAAGTGGCACATGAGGATGTTTTGAAAAGCACAGCCTATGAATCAAGCAATACGAAGATAGCTCTCCAGATGTGCTTGTTTCATAGTTAAGTCTAGGTCTCCCCTACCTTTTATCAAATTGAGGTAGTCATTGTACTCTTTGTTTCTTTCTCAGTTGTCAATATCAAGGTGCAGGTACTCCACGACTATCGAAGCCAACCATCAACCAAAAAAAGCAAAAAATCAAAAAATCAATAAAGAAATTTATGAACAGCAAAAAAACTTTATTCCATGGGTTGTTAGCGCTTTCACGTCTACTCTGGACGCTTCTTCAGACTTTAATAAAACACTTCATCACTTCTGTATTTAAACACTTATCAATTAAACAGTTAACCAATGAAAGCCTTTGTATAAATACATAACTATAAAAAGTCAGAAACTTCTAAATTAATAAAAAGTCAGAAACAAAATTCAACATTGGCACTAAAATGAATGTAGTAATTGATTATTGCTGTTATTAACAATTCAGATGGCAAATAGCATATGAATATTTATTAAAAACACAAGAGCATATAAAAATAGCATGTAATAAAAACATTTCAAGTATATGAAACTACTATAAAACTTATTCCTACTAACACCAAGATATATGAAAAAGTCAAATGTATAGTAACAAATAACTGCTAATGCTTCAGATGATGACTGACTAGAAAGGGTTTCAAAGTAACCCTCTCATCGAGGCCATGTCCTTCATCTGCTTTCATTCTGATGATCCATTTACATTCTTCCCTTTCAGTAAAGTTACTAACATTGCCTAATCTCAATGTGGTGTGTATCAATTCAATAACTAAGAACTCAAAAGTGTGTGTGGTGCCTTGCGATAGAACATGTCTAGCCAGTGCATTCCTGTCATTCTCCCTATTGATCGCATATAAATGCTCTCTAACCCTTTCCCTTAACGTTCTATTCGTCATACCGACATAGAAAGCCTGGCATTTGGTGCAGATGGCTAAATAAACTATGTTCCTTGTCTTACAGTCTGCATAATGATCAAATTTATATAGCACACCTGTGTCCGGGTGCCTAAAGTTATTCCTGCCCAGTATGTATTTGCACTGATTGCAACTGTGACATGGAAAGGTACCCATTCTAACAGTAAGTGGTTGATCTTGAAGTCGCCTTTCATAACATAACATGTTCCTTAAAGATCTAGTATTCTTGTAGGAAAAACTGGGGTGGGGACCTACAAGTGCTCTAAGCCTATCATCCAGGTGTAGGATACCCCAGTTCTTTCTAATAACATTAGTGATACTCTTATTCTTGTTGGTGTATGAAAGTACCATCCTCTTTTCACTTCTAATAAATGGCCTGCTTTGTACCACCTGTTCACTAGTTGCTATCCTGATGTAGGGTCTTGTTTCTTCATTGTGTTCTGTTTGTTGCAGGGCTATCAAATCATTGTTATGGTAACCCCTTGATTTAAAGTCAGCATCTAAGCCCATCAATTCATTCCTATATGCTGAATCATCGCTTGTTAGGCGTGAACAGCGTGCTGCTTGATTCTTGACAATATTCTTGTGTATGTGGGGAGGATGCATACTATCCCGATGTAAGTATGTGTTCTTTCTACAGGGTTTCCTATAAAATTTAGTAGTGAAACACCCATTATGCTTCCTGATGGTGACATCTAAAAAGTCAATTTGGTGACATGATCTCTCCCCAGTCAACCTAAGAAAAGATGTGGTGTTGTAGTAGATAGTAACATCACCACTCTTTCTCAGTTGTGCAGTAGGTGTTGTCCTTTGTCCACAGCCCACTGAGTTGTGTAATATCTCCCTACTGAAATGTCGGCATCCCTAATGTTGAGTGCCAACATACCAGGAAAAAAAATCAGGAAATCCAGGAGTGTAATATCACTGTTCCCCTTTAAACATCTATTCTTCTATGGGGCACGCCCCCTGCACCCCCATTGTGTGTGTGTGTGTGTGTGTGTGTGTGTGTGTGTGTGTGTGTGTGGAGGAGAAGCAGGAGTGTAATATCACTGTTCTCCTTTAAACGTCTATTCTTCTGTGGGGCACGCCCCCTGCACCCCCATTGTGTGTGTGTGTGTGTGTGTGTGTGTGTGTGTGTGTGTGTGTGGAGGAGAAGCAGGAGTATAATGTCACTGTTCCCCTTTAAATGTCTATTCTTCTGTGGGGCACACCCCCTGCACCCCCATTGTGTGTGCGTGTGTGTGTGTGTGTGTGTGTGTGTGTGTGTGTATGTGTGTGTGTGTGTGTGTGTGTGGAGGAGAAGCAGGAGTATAATGTCACTGTTCCCCTTTAAATATCTATTCTTCTGTGGGGCACACCCCCTGCACCCCCATTGTGTGTGTGTGTGTGTGTGTGTGTGTGTGTGTGTGTGTGTGTGTGTGTGTGTGTGGAGGAGAAGCAGGAGTGTAATATCACTGTTCTCCTTTAAACGTCTAT
The DNA here is from genome assembly GCF_019279795.1 of Protopterus annectens. NCBI lineage: Eukaryota > Metazoa > Chordata > Ceratodontiformes > Protopteridae > Protopterus > Protopterus annectens. The sequence goes on along the minus strand of NC_056743.1, from coordinate 1,801,153,892 downwards.
TCTTCTGTGGGGCACACCCCCTGCACCCCCACTGTGTGTGTGTGTGTGTGTGTGTGTGTGTGTGTGTGTGTGTGTGTGTGTGGAGGAGAAGCAGGAGTATGCTGTCACTGTTCCCCTTTAAACGTGGAGAAGCAGAAGTATAATGTCACTGTTCCTCTTTAAACGTCTATTCTTCTGTGGGGCACGTCCCCTTAACCCCCATTGTGTGTGTGTGTGTGTGTGTGTGTGTGTGTGTGTGTGTGTGGAGCAAGCCACCAACTTACTTAGATACAGTAACTTCGAGATCACCATACATCAGAGAAAATGGAATATTCTGAGACATGGCAATCGTGGACTTAGTATATGGAATTCCATTTTTTTTGGCTATTAAGTCTTAACATTATGAGACTCACTAAAGCAGGTCCCAACATTTTAGACGATTACCTGTTGTATCACTAAATGGTCATGTGTAGCAGGGACAGAAGGGAGAACAGACTATTGTAATGTTCAGGGGGAACCCAAAGGCACCACTATCCAAAAATCTCTCTACTCAGTACAATAATCTACAAACATCTTAGCTGATTCCCAACATGAGGGAAAGTAATAGGAAAGGCTCACATTATCTAGCCATATTGCCACACAGCACATTTGATCTTAGGATGTAACTGTCACCTATGACTCAGGTATGTCAATGCTAACTTTTTTGCAGAAAGGCAAAAGTAAGTACTATCTAACAACAGTTGTATCCCCACAGGTGAATGTCAAACAAATAAAGACCTGGGGTCTACCTTATCTAAGGTAATTGCATTATCTTTTTGCTGTGCATAGCACATTAGAAGATGTGCACCATGAGGATTCTGAGGGCTTGGAATCTTATGGATTTTACTGTTTTACAGATGATGGGACTGATGACATCACATAGCTATGGGTGTTTGGAGAGTCATATGGAATTATTTTACAGATTATTGGGCTGATGATATCACATAGTTAAGGGTGTTTGCAGAGTCATTCGGAACTGTTTTACAGATGACAGGGCTGATGATGTCACATAGCTAAGGGTGTTTGCAGAGTCATACATGAGCATGTGTGGCAGATAAAACCAAATGGTATACTGTCAGTTATGATCCAGATTGTGACAGATGGAATACAATCCTGTTTCTAGAGGTATCACCCAGCACTGGTGCACTTGTCACTGTAACTTATAGGTGCCACAAAACAAAAAGCACGTATGCATCTGTCAGTGTAGCTGTTTATATGCCTCAAGAGTAACACCTGCAAATTGCAGCTTTTTCTGTGGCAGTAGGTATTCATGACTACAGTCCCTGACATAATCAGTGAAGTTTTGGGACCAACTGCCACTGGTGATGCACTTGCACAACATGCAGCTATACTGCAGGATAATGCGCTTACCTATCATGTTACCACATGCAAACTGGCATGCACGGAATGCACCCTGATGGTTATGTGCACATGGTGGATTGCAGAACAGAGGTTATATTAGCCATGGTGTAAATACAAACTTCTACTACACCGTTCATAGATCAAGAACACCATGATGTAAATAAGCCTCTAGCCACTTTTATATGACACATTGGGGGTAGAGATACTGGAGGACACTTAATTTTTGCACATCACAACATATAATTACTAGACAGTGATCAGCTACGTATCCCTGGTAGATGCCAAAACAAGCAGGTTTGCAAGATACCAAAGGTATGAGAAGATGACCCAAAATGTATGACAGGCCACCATTCCTCACTGCAAGCTCAGCAGCTGCAGGAAGAAGACTTACTGGTATGATCACTTCTCAGGACAGAAGACAGTCAGAAACAGTATCACAAATGTGGAGCTTGTCCAATTATGTGGCAGACCACCACAAGCCAGTTCAAGTCCTGCAACTATTGGAAGGGAACAAATGCATAGAGTCTGCATTGCCTGTGACACAATGTTTTACAGTCATTGCTTGTGTGAAGAGACAAAGCATTATTGTTGCTCCTTCAAGACATTAGAAACACTAAGGACATGGCATCCATGCACCTGTGGCCGGCAGTAGGAGATGTGCTGTTCTAAGTACTCTGTGATGGATCCCTGCTTAGGTTATGATGACATCCTGTGGGGAGTGAATCTTAATATCCACAGACACACACACACACACACACACACACACACACACACACACACACACACACACACACACACACACACACACACACACATACACACACACAAACAAACAATTCAGTTCAGGGCATATCCAATCTATCCACACAGCTGTTATAGCAGTAGTGGGGTTCACATATGCTGGGCCAAATTGTGGCATACGTGTCCTACTCACCATCATCTAAATGGTGCTGCAGCCCCATTGCTATCCCATTCTATGTCCACATCAGCAGGAAGTTCCAGATCTGTTTATGTTGCAGCCTAGACCACCATGTCCATATCATGCAACATGCTATATCCACAGAAAACAGTTCAATTGGTATTCATTGCAGTGCATCACCAGACCTATCCAGGCAGCAGAAACTCATCTTTGGGTGACAATCTCTGCTCGGTCAGGTTCATATCTATCTATGTACATCAGGGCTTCTCTACCTGAATTATTAGCCTCTGCATTGGTGTAATCAGCTAAAGCTGCAGTGGGTATATGCTAGTGTTCAAAAGACTGCAAATAAGCTCATAAGTGAAGAAGCCACCGGTGGGGAGAATGAATAAGATCCCCAACAATAATATAATATGATACCCCACAATAATATAATACATCAACCTTCTTCTTAAGAATACTGTATATTCCATTTATGCTTTTCTGTGGGGCACATATTTTGATGTTGTAAACTTATGGTTTGGTCAGATGGTATGCCATACTAGAGCCCATTGGAGCAAGGCCTATAGAGATCTCATCTGAGATCCTTGGTCTAAGAAATGCATTGTAACATTGTATGTACTTGGAAAAAGAACAAGTGCTGCATGTATGATTTTTTTTTATTTTATTTGAATTTAAAAAAGTCAAAAAGTGTGTAAAGTGTAAATTACTTTTCCTTCACATTGTAGCTATGTGGGAGTGGGAACTGAACAAAGTTGCTTTTATATTGTCCTAATATCTAGTTTTGCTAGTTTTTGTTATCAACATTTGCTTGCTTAAGATAACTGAGCATTTATTTCATGTACATCAACAGACAAAATATGGGACATATAAACAAAAATATACAAGTTCATGTGTAGATAATTGTCTGATTGACATTTTATATATCAGTGCAGTGGACAACATTTCTGTTACTTAATTGGCCATTAAAATGAACAAGAAAATAAATAACCTTCCTGCTTATTGCAGCTACAGCATGACCAGGTCTGGATCTTTTACACAGATTTCCAGTTTGACTCTGACCTATATTCATGGGTTACCCAGCCACAGGGCACTTGCCAGTGAACATAACTCCTAAAACTTGTTTAAGGGACTGTTCCCAATGTTTTTGCTCCCGACATGATTCTCTTATTCTTTGAAGAAAGTGTCATAGATGCCAGAGTTTTGGCATTTCAGTAGTTCTTTCTCAGTCCTTTTTCCCGTTGCCAGTTTACCAACGGCAATCCCATTCAGAGCATAGGTCTACAGGTCTACAGACAATGTCAAAAATCTCAATGGCAACACTCAGATTTGCTCTGAGTTACAGCACAATGACACTAAATATACAGAACCAACTGATATTGCCAACATCCTGGCAGATAGGTTCAGTGCTAACTTTACCCCCCCTCTCACCCCCTAAAGGGCCCATCTTTATACCGGAAGAATGCAAAGTTCCTGTAATCATGGCTGCACAGGTAAAAACCTCACTCTCCAAAGCCAAGAACACAGCATCCATGGGACCTGACAACATCCCAGGCTGCCTTCTACATGAACTACAGAATGAACTGGCACCCCACCTAAGTACCATGTTCAATCATAGCCACATCTCAGGCTTTGTGCCCATTGAATGGCGCACCGTGACAGTTATCCCACTCCACAAAGGGGGGGCCACAACAGACCCCGGGAACTACCGCCCCATTAGCCTGACGAGCCTCGTCTGCAAGGCCATGGAACGTATCATCATGGAACTCATAAACAAAGACAGTGGAGATCTCCAAACTCTGGACCCCGCACAGTTTGGGTTTGTAAAAGGAAGATCATGTCTCCTAAACCTGATAGACTTCTTTGAAGTTGTCACCAAAGCCATAGATGAGGGTAAGGTGGTTCACACAGCCTATTTAGATCTCGCCAAGGCGTTCAACACCATCCCCCACTCTGGAATTATAGATAAACTCACTAAACTAGATATAAATCCCTATGTCACAAGATGGGTTGCCAGCTGGCTTACTGACAGAACCCACACTGTAAAAGTAGCAAACTCCAAATCAAACTTCAGACCAGTGACAAGTGGAGTACCACAGGGTTCAGTCCTGGGTCCTCTCCTGTTTGGTATCTACTTCTCCGAAGTACAGGCTAACACAGAAGGTCTTTGGCTAACTAAATTTGCAGATGACTGCAAACTAGGAGCCATAATCAAAACTCCTAATGATGTGGACATTCTACAAAAGGGCCTCACTGAGACAGATGCCTGGTGTCAAAGACATGGTCTCAAGCTCAATGCCAAAAAGTGCATTGTCATCCCCTTTGGTAAAAACTCTGTACCCATGAACTACCACATAGGCGGTAGTCTACTTAGTACCGAAAGTGTGATAAGAGACCTTGGGACACAGGTGGACAGTAGTCTCTCCTTTGATAATCACATTGCTACAGTGGTCAGAAAATCCTTCTACGTGGCACACCTCATCACAAAAGGTTTCTCATCCAGAAAAAAAAGAGGTCATTGTTCCCCTCTGCTCATCACTCATTAGAACTATTATAGAGTACAACGCCCCTTTTGGTATGTACCTCACAAGACATCTACAACAACTGGAAAGGCCGCAAAAATGCCTCACAAAGAGGATTACTGGCCTCAAACAGATGCCTTACACAGACCGTCTCAAAAAACTCCAGCTTTACTCCGTCGCATATCGCTTATTCAGAGGCAATCTCTGCCTAACATACAAAGCTATGTCAAACCCAGAGCTGTTGGACATGCTCCACTTAAAGAAATCCCAATCCCTCCAAGCTACACACTCTAGGAAACTAAACCTTGTCACAACAATAAACAGAACATGCTGGACAGATAGATTCCTGTCCCAAAGACTTTCCATAGTCTGGAACAGACTACCTAGCTATGTCAAACAGAGCTCCTCATTAGCACTCTTCAAGAAAAATCTTGATGATTGGATGGGTAATAGGAAATTCACCCCTGGGATCACTTCTGTGGTTCTGCTTGACAGGGGTACAGGAAAATAATTTTCTTGGGTGGTGAAAGCCAGGGTACCTTTTTGGCTAGGCTTGTATAGGCCCTAGGGCTAATAGCCTAGTACCTACCTATGAACCTATGTAGCTCTAGAGATCATTTGAGCAGGAAAATCCTTCAACCATGACAAGGTCTTAAGAGGATTAAAGCAGTGAGGGAAGAAGGTTTTCTAGATACGATTTATATGTATAGGCCAGTCAAGACAATGGATAGCTGTGGCAGTCAATGAAGTGAAGCAGTAGTATAGTTAGAGCAAAGGGGACAAATACCCAGGGTGCAAAGTGTTAGGGGGTACAGTTGGCCAATCCTAATATCTCTTTAGTGCATGCCATCTTTTAAAAGCCAGTATTTCATTTGCAGTCAAACATGAATCCTGTAGTACTCACTATGTGGAATAAACAGTAGCAATTGCTGACCCTTTTTTCTCTTCATTTAAAGAACTGTGGCAGGAGGGAGGGGCATATATTTAGTTCTTTTTTTTTTTTTTTTTTTGCTCTTCAAATAAAGAGTTGAGGAGAAGGGCCCCCAGTGTTGGGATCAGCCCCAGTTGCTAAAACCGCCAGCTACTCCTTTGAAGTGAAGGCTCTGGTATACGAGGAATTTGGAGAGGCTATAGAAAATGGCTTTTAGCTGGCCTCTATACTCATCAAAACCAGCACTGGTAGAGTTTTTAGTAGAATCTAAAACAAAAGCTGATGTTAAAAAGGGATAATTAATAGTGAATATAAAATACAGCATGATAACTATAGGAATCAATCAAAAGAGGTTAGAAAGAACTGGAAAGAGGCACACACACACACACACACACACACACACACACACACACACACACACACACACACACACACACACACATACACACATATGATGTAGATTTATTTACACACAAAACAGGAATAACATAAAAGAAGCACAAGTATTCATGTACTCTCGTAGGTTCTTTTTCAAAGATGAGTTTAGCAGTTTCAGTATTGAAGAATATACAGTGCTTTCCTTAAAGCTGGTCAGCAAACAAAACTGTACTTTTAAAATCAGTTTTGTTTTCTTTTCAGTATACTCTTCATCATCAAACAGGCAGTGATAATGTCACCAGTATTTCTTCAAAGAATAGCAGCTCCTGTTTTTATTTTTAGCTTTCATAGACTTTCTAAAATGCCTTTGTCTTTTATATGTAGCTCCCCAAATACTTTTAAGGTCCAGAGGTCAAGTACTTGATTTGCTTGACAAACCCAAGTGATATCTATTCTGTGTTAGTTGTCACAGACAGCCTCTGCTTATTTTAACTGTCTTCACTGTATTTCTCAAGAACTTTCTAGTTCCTTCCATGGCACTCCTTTTAGTAGATGCAAGACAAACAAACAGTAAAAACAAAACCTTCAGCAGTGTTTTCCCAGGTGCATAAGTATACATTGTGTGTGTGTGTGTGTGTGTGTGTGTGTGTGTGTGTGTGTGTGTGTGTGTGTGTGTGTGTGTGTGTGAGTGAGAACTACTATTTATCAATGAAGTGTGCTTCCATTGCTGCTTTAATTTATGTAGTTAGAGATGGCAGCATGCCAGTCTACTCTATCTATCAGTCTGTCTGTTTAGAATCTATCTAGCTATCAATCTATCTGTTATCTGCCTGTCAGCATGCCAGACTAGTGAAAAACACAGGTTATAAATACTGGTAAGTGCACCTTCATGGTTATGGATAGGGAAGAAGTACAACTTCAACTTTACCTTATGCATTGTAATGAGCATTACCTGCTGTTTTTTATAGTGTAAGAAATATCAGAGGTAGAATGAAAAGATGCCAGAGGGATCAAATACTTTAAATATAAACAGAAAAAGAATGGTTTATTTTCTGCAGTGTTAACAGCAACAGATATGCTTCTTAGGGGACATGATGCAAATGTTTTTGTGCAAAAAATATTGTTGCATTTATTTATGCTATTGGGAAGATTGAGAGCAGGGAATGATATTTCTATGACTCAGAGACGGCCTAGTGTTGACTTTGTGTATCAGCTGCCAGTTAGCAGTATGAAAAGAATGCATTTTATGTTCTTCTCATTGACTCTAATTCCATTAAGCCTATTCCACTGAATGTGTTTTAAGCAATCAGAACCTCAGCAATCACTAAAGCACATACCAAAAACAGCACAACCAAACATCTTGCATGAGCCTACAGCTAATGGTCGCTCAAATGCAAAGAATATAAGGCAAGCAGACACTTTATCTATTATTCTTGTCACTGCCACAGATGCCACACTGACCCGGTTGAACAAGGAGAAGATAACGCTTAGTTGTCTAACTGGAGCCACCATCTGCAATACCACATACATATTTAAGTTACTGCATACCAGGTACCACTGTGGGTGTAAATGATCGGAGACATACGTCACTGGACTATATGAAAACACACATAATGGAACCCGTGGAATATGTGTCACAGATAGGTATGATCCTCGCATTGAGCAACATTCTACCTTCACCCAGGATAACGCCACATTAACAACATAAAATGATTGATTTTAATAATTGCCTTAGTTTTTGGTGTCATTTCAGGGGGATCCAATATCTGTCAGCATTGAAGAACATGGTCCAAAGACCACGTTACTTTTCCCTGATGGGTTGCACCTGTCTCCCCTAGGCTTTCAGATATTACCACCTATTCACCCTTGAGAGCCTTTTCTAATCAATGCCAAAAAGACAAAACTACCAATATATTGAAAAGGTCTACAAGCAGCCTTAGGGTATTACTGCTCAATGCTCAGAACCTAAATACAAAACTCTTTACCCTCCCAGTTCTCCTCACTCAGGAGAATGTAGACATCTGTGCCATGACTGAAACTTGGTTTAAAGACATAGGAAGTGCTCCAGAAGTGCAAAGTTTCAGTGCCATCCACACATTTAGACCAACCACAGACTGGGGCCAAAGGTGAAAGTGCTTCTAACTATATTAGCAACAAGCATACCTCAAGGTTGGTTAAACAGGAAGATACCATGGACCTCATCCATGTCTATGTTACCATAGGTAAGTTTCTTCACCATATCGTGGTGAGATACAGATCACCATCTATGTACCTAGAGTCTCACAAGTCTTAACTAAACCTACTATAGCTGCTCACCATCCAACCAAATACCCTATTAATGGGTAACTTTAACTACACCTCTATAGACTGGGAAATGTAAACTGCCTCAAACTCACAAGCAGAACACTTCCTGGACTTTATTAACACAGACACCCTG
>NC_056743.1:1801025325-1801137825 GCF_019279795.1 Protopterus annectens | reverse complement strand
ACCTTTCTGCTTATTCTGGCTACAGCATGACCAGGTCTGGAACTTTCACACAGACTTCCAGTTTGACTCTGACCCATATTCATGGGTTACCCAGCCAGAGGGCACTTGCCAGTGAACATAACTCCTAAAACGTGTTCAAGGGACTGTTCCCAGTGTTTTTGCTCTAGACATGATTCTCTTATTCTTTGAAGAAAGTGTCATAGATGCCAGATTTTTGGCATTTCAGTAGTTCTTTCTCAGTCCTTTTTTCCATGGCCAGTTTACCAACGGCAATCCCATTCAGAGCATAGGTTTACAGGTCTACAGACAGTGTAGGTCTAGAGATCATTTTAGCAGGCAAATCCTTTCACCATGGCAAGGTCTTAAGAGGATTAAAGCAGTGAGGGAAGGTTTTCTAGATACGATTTATATGTATAGGCCAGTCAAGATAGTGGATAGCTGTGGCAGTCAATGAAGTGAAGCAGTAGTATAGCTAGAGCAAAGGGGACAAACACCCAGGGTGCAAAGTGTTAGGGGGTACAGTTGGCCAATCCTAATATCTCTTTAGGGCATGCCAACTTTTAAAAGCCAGTATTGCATTTGCAGTCAAACATGAATCCTGTAGTACTCACTATGTGTAATAAACAGTAGCAATTGCTGACCCTTTTTTTTCTTTTCCATTAAAGAACTGGGACAGGAGGGAGGGGCATATATCTAGTTCTTTTTTTTTTTCCTCTTCAAATAAAGAGTTGGGAAGAAGGGCCCCAGTATTGGGATCAGCCCCAGTTGCTAAAACCGCCAGTTACTCCTTTGAAGTGAAGGCTTTGGTGTACGAGGAATTTGGAGAGGCTATAGAAAATGGCTTTTAGCTGGCCACTGTACTCATCAAAACCAGCACTGGTAGAGTTTTTAGTAAAATCTAAAACAAAAGCTGATGTTAAAAAGGGATAATTAATAGTGAATATAAAACACAGCATGATAACTATAGGAATCAATCAAAAGAGGTTAGAAAGAACTGGAAAGAGAAACTGGATAAACACATGCCATGGGAAAATTTGCATGTTACTGGATTCTAACTTTCTTTATTTTCATCTCGAGATACTGGCATTCAATATTTCACTATTTCAAGATTTGAAAGTGGAACTATTATATATATATATATATATATATATATATATATATATATATATATATATATATATCTTTATATGGATCTATGAAACTCAAGTTTTCAGAAACTCGAAATTCATATTGTTGAGACAATATGATTGACTTTCTGAAAACTCAAATTTCAGAAAACAGGAAAAGGCTACCTTTTTTATATTTTTGCAGGGGGCAAGCCCTCCTGCAACCCCATACCCCTGCATACTATTTATTCCAACTCCAAGATTGCACTACAGTGGGGAAAAGGGTAAATTCCCCAATCCTCACTGTACCGAGATCTCCATTCAAAACCTTTGAGTTTTTGGAAAATCAATCATATGGTCTCAACCATATCAATTTCGAGTTTCTGAAAACTCAAGCTTCTTATATGGACCTATATATATATATATATATATATATATATATATATATATATATATATATATATAATTTATATATATATATATATATATATATATATGTTTGTGTATGTGTGTGTGTGCATGTATATATATATATTTATATATATATATACACACACACACACACACACACACACACACACACACACACACACACACACACATATATTATGTAGATTTATTTACACACAAAACAGGAATAACATAAAAGAAACACAAGTATTCATGTACGCTCATAGGTTCTTTTTCAAAGATGAGTTTAGCAGTTACAGTATTCAAGAATATACAGTGCTTTCCTTAAAGTTGGTCAGCAAACAAAACAGTACTTATAAAATCAGTTTTGTTTTCTTTTCAGTATGCTCTTCATCATCATCAAACAGGCAGTGATAATGTCACCAGTATTTCTTCAAAGAATAACAGCTCCTGTTTTTATTTTTAGCTTTCATAGACTTTCTAAAATGTCTTTGTCTTTTATATGTAGCTCCCCGAATACTTTTACGGTCCAGAGGTCAAGTACTTGATTTACTTGACAAACCCAAGTGATATCTATTCTGTGTTAGTTGTCACAGACAGCCTCTGCTTATTTTAACTATCTTTACTGTATTTCTCAAGAACTTTCTTGTTCCTTCCATGACACTCCTTTTAGTAAATGCAAGACAAACAAACAGTAAAAACAAAACCTTCAGCAGTGTTTTCCCCAGGTGCATAAGTGCATAAGTATACACTGTGTGTGTGTGTGTGTGTGTGTGTGTGTGTGTGTGTGTGTGTGTGTGTGTGTGTGTGTGTGTGTGTGTGTGTGTGTGTGCATGTGCGTGTGAGTGAGAACTACTATTTATCAATGAAGTGTGCTTCCATTGTCGCTTTGATTTATGTAGTTAGGGATGGCAGCATGCCAGTCTACTCTATCTATCAGTCTGTCTGTTTATCATCTATCTAGCTATCAATCTATCTGTTATCTGCCTGTCAGCATGCCAGACTAGTGAAAAACACAGTTATAAATATTGGTAAGTGCACCTTCATGGTTATGGATAGGGAAGAAGTACAACTTCAACTTTACCTTATGCATTGTAATGTGCATTACCTGCTGTTTTTTATAGTGTAAGAAATATCAGAGGTAGAATGAAAAGATGCCAGAGGGATCAAATACTTTAAATATAAACAGAAAAAGAATGGTTTATTTTCTGCAGTGTTAACAGCAACAGATATGTTTCTTAGGAGACATGATGCAGATGTTTTTGTGTAAAAAATATTGTTGCATTTATTAATGCTATTGGGAAGATTGAGAGCAGGGAATGATATTTCTCTGACTCAGAGACAGTCTAATGCTGACTTTGTGTATCAGCTGCCAGTTAGCGGTATGAAAAGAATGCATTTTATGTTCTTTTCATTGACTCCAATTCCATCAAGCCTATTCCACTGAATGTGTTTTAAGCAATCAGAATGCTCAGCAATCACTAAAGCACATACCAAAAACAGCACAACCAAACATCTTGCATGAGCCTACAGCTAATGGTCTCTTAAGTGCAAAGCATATAAGGCAAGCAGACACTTTATCTATTATTCTTGTCACTGACACAGATGCCACACTGACCCGGTTGAACAAGAAGATAACGCTTAGTTGTCTATCTGGAGCCACCATCTGCAATACCACATACATATTTAAGTTACTGCATACCAGGTACCACTGTGGGTGTAAATGATCGGAGACATACGTCACTGGACTATATGAAAACACACATAATGGAACCCGTGGAATATGTGTCACAGATAGGTATGATCCTCGCATTGAGCAACATTCTACCTTCACCCAGGATAATGCCACATTAACAACATAAAATGATTGATTTTAATAATTTCCTTAGTTTTTGGTGTCATTCCAGGGGGATCCAATATCTGTCAGCATTGAAGAACATGGTCCAAAGACCACGTTACTTTTCCCTGATGGGTTGCACCTGTCTCCCCTAGGCTTTCAGATATCAGCACCTATTCACCCTTGAGAGCCTTTTCTAATCAATGCCAAAAAGACAAAACTACCAATATATTGAAAAGGTCTACAAGCAGCCTTAGGGTATTACTGCTCAATGCTCGGAACCTAAATACAAAACTCTTTACCCTCCCAGTTCTCCTCGCTCAGGAGAATGTAGACATCTGTGCCATGACTGAGACTTGGTTTAAAGACATAGAAAGTGCTCCAGAAGTGCAAGGTTTCAGTGCCATCCACACATTTAGACCAACCACAGACTGAGGCCAAAGGTGAAAGTGCTTCTATCTATATTAGCAACAAGCATACCTCAAGGTTGGTTAAACAGGAAGATACCATGGACCTCATCCATGTCTATGTTACCATAGGTAAGTTTCTTCACCACATTGTGGTGAGATACAGATCACCATCTATGTACCTAGAGTATCACAAGTCGTAACTAAACCTACTATAGCTGCTCACCATCCAACCAAATACCCTATTAATGGGTAACTTTAACTACACCTCTATAGACTGGGAAGTGTACACTACCTCAAACTCACAAGCAGAACACTTCCTGGACTTTATTAACACAGACACCCTGGAACAGATAGTGTATGCTCCAACCAGAGGAAGAATCATACTGCATCTGATACTTACCATCATGGGAGAGTGTTGCACCTCCCTCCCCATGTCACTTCCTTACTAGGATGGTTGGATTACAAAGCTGTCTCATTTGAAGCAAAAGTCAATCAAGAAAATCCAGGTAAACCAGTAACAGTTAGAAACTATTCGGAGGAAAACTACATCCTATTAAGTGACAGTTTGTCAAAATTCAGGGCTCTCCCCAACCCCAAGACCACAGCTAATTATGCAGAATTATTCACAGAGTCATTATACACACATGTGAATGCCTGCATACAGGATGCCATACCTACCAGAAATACACCTGAAACAAACCATAAAAACAAACCCCACTGGTGGAATCCTCACCTAAACAGGATATATAATAAAAGAAGAAAACTCATGGTCAAAATCTGGAAAAGCAAATCTCTTAAAGACAAGTGTTGTCTTATACAATTAAACAAAAAGCTTAGAGGTCTAATTAAATCCAACAAAGCCAATGGTGACATCAGTATATTCTCACAGGCTAAGGACAATCAGAAAGCCTTCTTCAGCTATGTCCAGAACCTTAGACGTAACACCTGGCTGTAAACTATACCACTTATACCAATCAGAGGGACATAGCAAATCTACTGGCTGATAAATTCAGCTCAGTCTTCACCATCCACCCCCACCCCAGCACCACTAGGTAAAATCCCCTCCAACATACTTCCCCCAGCTATCAGCAGAGACCAGGTGCTGGCAGCCAAGAACACAACCTTAATGGGTCCTGACAACTTCCGCAGTTACCTCCTGAACAGCCTAAAACATAACCCATCAGGACCACTTCAGGACTCTTCAACTGTAGCCTCGAAACAGGTTAAAGTTTAACAAGCCCAATATGCAAAGCTATGGAATAAATTATGGAAATGATAAACAAGGACATTGGCAATCCACAAGCACTGCAGCCACCCCAACTTTGCTTTGTTAAGGGAAGGTCATGTGTACTTAACCTAATAGACTTCTTTGACAGGATTACCAAGGCAATGCATGAAGGTAAAACAGTGCATACTATGTATCTTAACCTGGCTAAGACATTGTTGACAAGCTCCCTGAGCTAGGAATAAACCCTTACATAACCAAGCAAAACCACCAAAATTCCTTTCAACGAAACATCCAGTAAGCACTTTCATCTTTTATAAGACTTCATCAGACTGAATGAATCACAGCAACAAGCCCCATTAAATAATCAAAATAATTCACACACAAGCTAATTAAGAAAGACAATTCTGCCTGTGTCAATGCCTGATCTTTCCTCCCCTTAAAAAAAACTTTAAAATTCTCTTTATTGATTAAACTTGGAGGGTTGCTGGCATCTAATTGTACTTGCCAGCAATACTCCTTCCAGTCTAATTCTTCTGCATCAAATCTATTCAGATAATTAGGGACACTATCTAAAACAAAGAATCTGGGTAAACCTTTACAACTAATATTAACATGATGCTCAGCCCAAGCATAGGTTCATAGGTAGTTACTAGGCTATCTGCCCAAGGGTATTTATAAGCCTAGCCAGAGTGTGTCGGCTTTCGCTGCCCCATTGATTAATTAACTGATCCTCTGTCAAGCAGAGCCAATGAAGTGATCCCAGGGGTGTATTTTCCGTTACCCATCCACTCGTCAAGGTTTCTCTTGAAGAGTGTTAGTGAGGGTCTCTGCCTAATGTAGTTTGGAATTTTGTTCCAAAGCATGGGGGGTATCTGTGACAGGAATCTATCCCTCCAGCATGTTCTATTTATTGTTGTGGTGAGGTTTAGCTCACTAGAGCACGTGGCTCGCAGTGACTTGGATTTCTTTAGGTGGAGCATGTCCATCAATTCTGAGTTGGACGTGGCTTTGTAAGTCAGGCAGAGATCACCTCTGAATAAGTGATATGCCACTGAGTACAGCAGGAATTTTTTCAGTCGGGCTGACTAGGACATATGTTTGAGGCCAGTAATCCTCTTGGTGAGGTACTTTTGTGGTCTCCCCAGCTGTTGGAAGTGTCTTGTGAGGTACATCCCAAATGGGGCATTGCACTCTATGATGGGTCTGATAAGTGACGAGTAGAGAGGCACTATAACCTCTTTATTTCTAGATGCGAACCCTTTAGTAATTAGATGGGCCACATAGAAGGATTTCCTAACTACTTTGGCAATATGATTGTCAAAGGAGAGATTACTATCTATCTGGGTCCCCAGATCTCTTATTACCTTTTCTCTAATAAGGGGGCTGCCACCTATATGGTAATTTGTGGGTGTTTTGTTTTTCCCAAATGGGATGACTATGTATTTTTTGTCATTTAGCTTGAGGTCATGACTGTGACACCAGGTGTCCGTCTCAGTAAGGCCCATTTGGAGGATGTCCATGTCAGCTGGAGAATCAATTATGACTCCCAGTTTGCAGTCATCGGTGAGCTTGGTTAGCCATAGTCCTCCTGTGTTTGCCTGTACTTTTGAGAAGTATATGCCAAACAGTAGGGGTCCCAGGACCGAGCCTTGTGGGAAACCACTTGTGACTGGTTTAGAGTCGGACCTGGAGCCCGCCGTTCTTACCGTGTGAGTTTGGTCTGTAAGCCAGTTGGCAGGCAACCCATCTCGTGATGTAGGGTTTTATGTTCAGGCTGGTGAGTTTTCCTGTAATACCCGAGTGGGGAATGGTGTTGAAAGCCTTGGCGAGGTCAAGGTAGGCTGTGTGAACAACCTTTCCCTCATCTATGGCCTTGGTGACTGTCTCAAAGAAGTCAACCAGGTTTAGTAGGCATGATCTGTCCTTAACAAAGCCAAACTGGGTCGGGTCAAGAGTTTGAAGGTTCCCAATGTCTTTGTTAATGAGTTCTATGATGATTCTCTCCATAGTCTTGCAGACCAGGTTAGTCAGGCTTATGGGTTGATAATTACCAGGGTCAGTTGTGGCCCCGCCGTTGTGGAGTGGAATAATTGTTGTTGTGTGCCATTCTATGGCTACATAGCCAGAGAGAGGCTGAGGTTGAACAGTGTGTTTAGGTGGGGGGTTAGTTTGTTCTGTAGTTTGTACAAGCCGCAGCCTGGGACATCATCTGACCCCATTGACGCTGTGTTTTTGGCTTTTGAAAGGGCTATTTTCACCTGTGCATCTGTGATTTCCAGGACACTACACTTTTCCCGTATTGTTGTGGGCCCTTTTGGGGGTGAGAGAGGGGTGAAGTTTGCACTGAATCTATCTGCCAGGATGTTGGCAATATCAGTAGGTTCAGTACATTTTGTGCTATTTTGCACCAGTTCAGTGCATATCTGTGAATTGCCACTTAGATTCTTAACATAGCTAAAGAAGGCTTTGTGGTTATCTTTTGAATCCTTGGCTATTTTTCTTTCAAAGTTAGCCTTTGATGATTTTATGAGGGACCTTAGCTTCTTACTGATATTGATTAGGGATGTCTTTCCTTCTTGGGATTTGCTTTTTATCTGAACTAGTTTCCTCCTTCTGTTGTATAGCCTGTTTATGGCAGGGGTCCACCAGACAGGTTTCCTTCTCTTAGAGGAGTGAATCTTGGTTTTGCTATGAATGGCACAATCCATGCATCCTTGTAGGTGCTCATAGAGTGCATTTGTAAAGGTTTCTGCATCTTGGGCAGCGTTATCCTTTAGAGTGGGGGCTGTGAAACTTACTGCCTCAGTCTTAAGTAAGGTGAAGTTTGCTTTAGAAAAGTTTTTTACTGTGGTTTCCTTAGTTCGGGGTGGTGGTGGGGTGTGGACATCCAGAGTGATTAGTTTATGGTCTGATATAACCAGTGATGGGTTGACCTCTGGTGTGGAACACCTGTCGGTCATGTTTGTGATGACCAGGTCCAATATGTTTTCACATCTAGTAGGGGAGTTTACCAGCTGATCCAGGGTGTTTGCGTTGATGAATTCCAGGAAGTGCTGGGCCTGGGAGTTTGTACTTGAGTAGTTTTCCCAGTTAATGGTAGGGTAATTGAAATCGCCCAATATCAGGGTGTTTAGTAGGACCTTCATGTTTTCCAGTGTCTCCAGAAAGGTGGCGTGGTGGTCCTGGGTCATGGAGGGTGATCTGCAGCAGGCCACAAACTGCATTGCAGATTTGCCCGATGTTAGTTGCACATGGATGAGTTATCACGCTGCCCCACTAACCTGGAGGTGTCGGTATCCTTGATGAATATGGATACACCCCCTCCTTTTGTGTTTCGGTCCATGTTCTGTGGCCAAAACGTGTGGTACAAGTTGTAGCCCTGTAGTGCTGGAGTGCTCCCTGGAGCCTTGAACCAGGTTTCAGTTACTGCACAGATGTCAACGTTCTCCATAGTGTGGATTGATTCGAGCGTGTGCATTTTGAAATTTAAACTCCTGGCATTGAGTAGCATAACCCTCAGTTTTTTTGTTAATTGTGCTGTTTATGGAGGTGGGTTTGACTTTTGAGCCTTGCCTAAAAAAGGCACTATGGGGGCAGTGAGAGCCTTGGCCAGTATTCAAAAGCCTAGGGGTGACAGGTGCAAGCCGTCTCTTGCGAAGCAATGCAGCCTGTCGAGCATGTCGTCCCAGGCTGACAGACACTGGATCCCCTTTAAATGACGCCAGAAGCTTAGCCAATTGTTGAAATTGATCTTTTTTTTATACTAAGGTATCATTCTTGGTGAGGGCAGGATGCTAGTCAGGGTCATACCAGCTTGGGCTACATGATCAGAGAGCTCATCCATGTCTCTTTTCATGCAGTCCATGGAGGTACGTCTCAGGTCATTCACACCAACATGAACAATGACAGAGTCATATTTGTACTTGTTCTGGAGTGACCTGAGTGCTTGTGTTATGTGGCGGATTCTGGATCCCGACAGGCAGCTAACAGTAACCTTCTGCTTGTCCAGCCTAGTGAGTGGGACGTCAGTGTGCCTGACTATAAAGTCACCTATTACTAGTGTGTTGGGTATGTTATTTCGCCTTAAGGGATGTGATTGTGTGGCACACTGATTTTGTGTTTTATGTGTTGTCTGGTTTGTGACGGGAGGTGCAGGTTGTTTGAGTGTCTGCTTTGGAGGCCTTTGATGCTTTTGCAGGTTTTTATTTAGAGCCTCCAAGTATGATTTTGTGTATTTATGTGTATTTTTTGCCAGTGTTGGTTTAGTGGGTCTGTGTGTGGCTGGAGGTGTGGTGCAAGTGTTAACCTTCTCATCTTGACTGTCTGTTCCAGTCTTGGGTGGAGACAGCTTAGCCTCCAGTTTGTCTGTATAATTGCATCTCTCACATATGTTAGTGTTTTATGGTAGGAGGAGAGAGTTGTCTGTATACATGAGGCAGTTGTAACATTACCTAAGGATACCCAGATTCACTGTCTGGACTGGACAGTACACCTGAAATTGTCCTTTGGTCATGCCTGAATAGTAGGGTGAGCTGCTTAGTTGCTTGGTTGGTGAGGGGTGAATAAAGAGCCTTGACCTGCTGGGCAATCAAGTGTCAGGGTATATTAGTGCTTGCTATTAGGTTTGAGCAAGTGATGGGCTGTAGGATGCTTTTTGAGTGCTTAGGTTAAGAGTTAGGCTAGTTTCAAGGGAAAAACTGAAGAGGAGACTTAGTGGAGCTGGGAATAATTTAACTCTAGCTAACCGGCACTGCCTGGCGTGCAAAACTGTGCAAACACGTTTTTTATAGCAGGGAAATGAAAGATAGAAATTAGCCTAAAATGGCCAATAAACTACTTACTTCTGGGCTGGAACCACTCCTCCAGGGACAGATAGACTGCTCAAAGCTCCCCTCTCTCACAGGTGAACAGAGAAACTTCCTTCTATCCAAGTAAGGTATGGGCAACTCAGAAACTTGTAACACAGCCCTGAATTCAGATTGAAAAGTGGACTATACTAGCTTAGAAAGGTGGGAAACAAGGAATCTTTTTTTGTTTTTTAGAAAAGATAAGGCAAAAACAGTAAAAATACACAGCTTTAAACAACTGTAAATGATCAGAAAAGCCTATTGCACTTTAGTGTGTAGCCTACAACAGTTAAACAAATTATTTAAACAAAAAACAACTTTTTAAAAGTGCAGGCAGTCAAATAAGTACAATATGTGAAAAAAACAAGCATTCCTCACATCTCCTATTTCAATTGCATGTAAATGCCCATAAATCCTTTTATGTAAGTCTCTTGTTGTCCTTCCTACATAATAGGCTGGACAAACTGAACAAAAGGAAAAATAGACCACAAATTTAGATTTGTAGCAATAATAACTTTCTCTAATGAGGAAGTTTGTCTTATTATGGAAATGTTAGACGTTATTTTAACTTACAGTTATTTTGAGTTTAATTCATCCTTTTTCCAGCAGGTCAATGGTGTGGCCATGGGAGCGGCCATGGCTCCCTATCTGTGTGAATATTTTAATGACTGCTTGGGAAAATTGAGCTGTTTTGAATAGTGGATTTTTGATAGTATTTTATATTATGGACGCTTTATTGATGATTTATTTATTATTTGGAGAGGTGATTTTAAAAAATTGCTTTTGTTTTTTCAGTATGACAATTCTGCCTGTGATTATTTAAAATTTGCTTTTGAATATGATCTTCAAAGAATTTGTTTTTAGATGTGGAGGTTTTTAAAGAAGGAAACAGGTTAAAAACAAAATATATAAGAAGGAAGTTCAGAATAATTCCTATTTAGAATGTAGTAGTATGCATCCTAGTGGGATGAAAAATAACATTGTGAAGGGACAATTGTTAAGAGTTGATGAATTAACTGAGGTTGATAATTTGTTTCTAGAGGAGGGGGCAGCCTTATGTTCTAAATTTTCAGTTTGAGGTTACCCAAATAAGTTAGTAGAACAGAAGTTTGATGAAGTTATTAATATGAGGGGGGACAAGAAGGGTATATTTAGAGAATGTGTAAATCACAATGTGACTACAAATTAGAAATGTTTTTGCAGTATTCATTGGATGCCAATGGCATTAAGGCTCTTATTCGTAGTGACTGGAAGATGTTAAGTAGTTTCCCTAAAGTTAAAGAAATTGTAGGGGAAGGATCAGTATTTGTTAACAAAAGAGGGATGCGTTTTAAAGATATGTTTCAGAGTAAATTAAGTGAGAAAAATACAGCCCTAAATAAAAAAGGAATGTATAAATGTTATAGTTGGAATTATTGTCGATATTTAAAAGTTGAAGGGAATGATGTGATTGCTAATGGTAAAAATTTTATACACAACATTACTATTGCTGTAAATCTAAATTTGTGGTCTATTTATCCTTTTGCTCAGTTTGTCCAGCCAATTATGTAGGAAGAACAACAAGAGAGTTACGTAAAAGGATTTATGGGCATTTGCATGTAACTGAAATAGGAGATGTAAGTAATGCGTGGGCTGAGCATCATGTTAATATTGGTTGTAAAGGTTTACCCAGATTCTTTGTTTTAGATAGTGCCCCTAATTATCTGAATAGAATTGAGGCAGAAGAAGAATTAGACTGGAAGGAGTATTGCTGACAAGTACAATTAGATGCCAGCAACCCTTCAGTTTAATCAATAAAGAAAATTTTAACTTTTTTTAAGGAGAGGAAAGCTCAGGTGTTGACACAGGCAGAAGTGTCTTTCTTAATTAGCTTGTTAATTGATGTGTGAATTATTTTGATTATTTAATGGGGCTTTTTGCATTGATTCATTCAGTCTGATGAAGTCTTGTAATAGACAAAGTGCTTACTGGATGTTACATTGAATAAAATTTTGGTTGTTTTATAGGTTCATAGGTTGGTACTAGGCTATCGGCCCTAGGGCCTGTACAAGCCTAACCATAACAATTCCCTGGCTATTTCTTCCTGCAATATTTACTTCCCTGGACCCCTGTCTAGCAGGGTGACTGACATGATCCCCGGGGTGAATTTCCTATCTCCCATCCAATCATCAAGTTTTCTTTTGAAGAGGACCAAAGAGGCGCTCTGCTTGACATGTATGGGCAGTGTATTCCAGAGTTTGGGGAGTATCTGGGTCAGTAACCTATCCCTCCAGCATGTGTTGTTCATTGTGATGACAAGGTTTAGATCCCTGGTATGTTAAGCAGAGATCGCCTCTGAGTAGACAATATGCGACAGAGTATAGCTGGAGTTTTTTTAGACGATCAGCACAGGGCATCTGCTTTAGGCCTGTGATTCTTTTAGTGAGGTATTTCTGTGGCCTTTCCAGTTGTTTCAGATGTCTTGACAGTTACATGGGGCATTGTATTCTATAATGGGTCTAATGAGGGATGAGTACAGTGGGACAATGACCTCCTTTTTTCTTGATGAAAAGCCCTTAGTGATGAGGTGTGCCACATAGAAGGATTTCCTGACTGTTGTGGCAATGTGGTTATCGAAGGTGAGACCACTGTCCACCTGTGTCCCGAAGTCTCTTGTCACACTTTCAGTGTTTAGTGTACTACCACCTATGTGGTAATTCGTGGGTACATGTTTTTGCCCAAAGGGGATAACTATGCATTTCTTGGCATTGAGCTTGAGCCCATGGCTCTGCCACTAAGCATCTGTTTCTGTAAGGCCCTTTTGTAGAATATCCACATCATTTGGAGAATCAGTAATGGCTCCCAGCTTGAAGTCATCAGTAAACTTTGTTAGCCAGAGTCCCTTAGTGTTGGCCTGTACTTCAGAGAAGTAGATGCCAAACAAGAGCAGTCCCAGGACTGACCCTGAGGTACTCCACTTGTCACTTGTCTGGAGCTGGATTTGGAGTCAGCTACTTTTACAGTGTGGGTTCTGTCAGTAAGCCAGTTGGCAACCCATTGAGTGATGTAGGGATTAATGCCCAGCTTAGTAAGTTTATCTATGACTCCAGAGTGGGGGATGGTGTTGAAGGCCTTGGTGAGGTCCAGGTAGGCTGTGTGGACCCCCTTACCCTCGTCCACGGCTCTGGAGACTGATTCGAAGAAGTCAATCAGGTGGGGTCCAGTGTTTGAATGTTGCCAATGTTTTTGTTCATACGTTCCATGATGGTAGCTTTTTTAGTTCATTTCCTTTTTTTTTGAGTTCATTTTTTTCCATTTGGTGTATAAAACGTTACATAACTTGCTGGTTTACTGTGTAGCTCACAGACAAGTGAATTACCTCAGGTCTCTGTGCTGGGACCACCCCTGTTTGGATCTACTTCTCGGAAGTCAAGACTGATGTTAAAGGCCTTTGGCTCACCAAGTTTTCAGATGACTGAAAACAGAGAGCTGTTATAGATTCCCCCAAGACACAAACATCTTGCAAATGGGTTTAACACAGACAAATGGCTGGTGCCAAAACCATTGCCTAAAAGTTAGTGCCAAAAAATACATTATAATACCCTTTGGAAACTGTCAACACAAGTTAATTACTTTATCGATAAAACATGTCAAAGAGTCAACCCAGTAGTAAGGGAGCTGGAAACATATAGATAACAACACTAGAAACACTAGATCTATGGATCTGAACTTTGCTTGTGACACAAACAGAACATCCCGGAAAGACAAATATGCTTCCCAAAGGATCCTTACACTACAAAATAGGCTCCCTATCCATGTAAAACAAAGTTCATCCCTGAACCTATTCAAACAAAACCTTGGAAATTGGATGAGAAATTGTAAATTTATCCCTGGTCTAGTCCCCATGTCCCTTATGGACAGAGATTGTCAATAAGAAAAGTATTATCCAAACTAACACCCTCCTACAAATACTTAGCTACCTTCCTACTAACATGCCCCCCATATGATACTTGGGACCCAAATGGTTTGGGGTGTGTAGCTAGGTTTGTAAGAGCCCTAGTGGTCATTAGCCTAGTAACAACCTATGAACCTATGAATAAGTGAAGTGAAGCCAAGTCCCCAGTGCACACCTCCTTAACTAATGTAACCTACACTAGGTTAGATTAATCTTGGGGTGAGTTAAAAACTTTTACTGCATTGAACCACTTCCATGAAAAGGATCAAGCATGCATCAGACAGACCAGTTATCACTGCAGCAGTAGCATCTTCTGTGTTTCTGGCATTAGTAGTAGCCAGGCAGTAGCCATTCATGTGACTCCCCTCCTTTCATCATTCTTGATAAGCTAATTCTTTATTTTTCAGTAAGTACTGCTTGATTTATTTCTAACTTCAGAATATCTACCTAAATACTTCATCCTTAAATTTTCAGAGTCTACGTATTAATTTTCCCTCAATTGTTTGGCAGTGCTCTGTACAGACTCAGACACCTTGAGTGAGAATGTATAAGGAAACAGCTCCAGTACTTAGTAATAATGACCATCCCTCCTGGCATATCTAAAGGTCAGTTCCCTGTGCTTTCTCCTATTAACCTGGTGAACTTGGGCATTCTGAGGCAGTGTAGCAACTGCCTCATGTACACAGACAATCCTCTCCTCTTACCTCCCAACACTCAGACTTGTGAGAGATGCACTTATATCACCAAATTGGAAGCCATGCACTCTCAAGCCAAGACGGGAATAGCTGGTCAAGAGGAGAAGGTCAACACCTGCAACATACCACATGCAACATATAGCCCTCCAGAACACCCACCATCACAGCTCTCACATAAAAACACAAACAACGTACCCACCTTCTTGGAGGCTCTCAAAAGAAATCTATCCAAACAGCAGAGACCTCCAAGGCAGAAATGCACTCGACCACTACAACACAGCACAAACCACAAGCCACATAACTCATCTACAGAGTGTGCTTCTCAACCTAAGCGCCTAAGGCAAAACAGCTTGCCCAATACACTAATCATAGGTGACTCGATAGT
Organism: Protopterus annectens; assembly: GCF_019279795.1. Taxonomy (NCBI): domain Eukaryota; kingdom Metazoa; phylum Chordata; order Ceratodontiformes; family Protopteridae; genus Protopterus; species Protopterus annectens. The sequence continues at coordinate 1,801,122,972 of NC_056743.1, read as the reverse complement.
GAGTCACACTGATGTCCCACTCAATAGGTTGAATAAGGAAAAGGTAACAGTCAGCTGTCTATCAGGTGCCAGAATCCTACACATAACACATGCACTCAGGTCACTCTACAACAAATACAAGTATGACTCTGTCTCTGTCCATGTGGGTGTGAATGACCTGAGACACACCTCCCTGGATTACATGAAAAGAGACATGGAGGAGCTCTCGGATTATGTGGCCCAGGCAGGTATGACCCTAGCCCTGCACAGCATCCTACCATCGCTCAGAATGATACCGCAGTACAAGCAGAAAATTACTGACTTTAACAATTGACTAAGTTTCTGATGTCATTCTAAGGGGATCCAATATCTGTCTGCTTGGGATGACATGACTGACAGACCTCGATGCTTTGCCAGAGATGGTCTGTATCTGTCACCCCTGAATTTCCATATACTGGCTAAGGCTCTTTCCATCCCTATAGTGCCTTTTTTAGGTCATGTTCCAAAGACCAAATTACCACTGTAGCAGCTGTAAATAAATAAAATCTGAGGGTCATGCTGCTCAACACTAGATGTCTAAATCTCAAGATGCACTTGCTCGAAGCACTCCTCAAAATGGAGAACATCGACATTTGTGCTGTAACGGAGACCTGATTTAAAGCAGCAGAAAGCACTCCTGTGCTACCAGGCTATAACTCATTCCACACCTTTTAGGTTCATAGGTTCATAGGTTCATACTAGGCTATCTGCCCTAGGGCATTTATAAGCCTAGCCAGAGTGTGTATGGCTTTCGCCACCCATTTTAAATTAATTTTGCTATGCCCTTTTTCGAGGTTAGTATACTGTGCCTCTGTCTAACAGTGACACAGAAGTGATACCCGGGGTAAACCTACGATCTCCCATCCACTCATCAAGATTCCTCTTGAAGAGAGTCAATGAGGGCCTCTGCCTAACCTGGACTGGGATTTTATTCCAGAGTGAAGGGAGCCTCTGGGTTATGAATCTGTCCCTCCAGCATGTCCTATTTATTTCAGTGCTGAGGTTCAAGTCTCTCGAGCACGTAGCTCAATGGGATTTGGATTTTCTGAGGTGCAGCATGTCCATTAATTCCGGGTTGGACATGGCTTTATACGTCAGGCACAGATCGCCTCTGAGCAGGCGGTATGCCACTGAGTAGAGCTGGAGTTTCTTTAACCGGGCAGCATATGGCATCTGTTTGAGCTCTTTGATCCTCTTGGTGAAGTACTTTTGGGATCTTTCCAGTTGCTGCAGGTGTCTTGTAGGGTACATCCCAAAAGGGGCATTGTACTCAATTATGGGCCTGATGAGGGATGAGTAAAGAGGCATGATGACCTCCCCTGTTCTAGATGTGAATCCCTTCATGATTAGGTGGGCTATATAAAATGTTTTTCTAGCCACTTTGGCCACGTGGTTGTCAAATGAGAGATTGCTATCAACTTGGGTCCCCAGGTCCCTAATGACTTCTTCTGTAGTTAATGGATTACTACCTATGTGGTAATTTGTGGGCACTTTGTTTTTGCCAAAGGGGATGACTATACACTTTTTGGCGTATAGCTTGAGGCCATGGCTCTGGCACCAGTTGTCTGTTTCTTTGAGGCCCTTTTGGAGGATGCTTGTGTCGGCTGGAGAGTTGATTATGGCGCCCAGTTTGCAGTTATCTGCGAACTTGGTCAGCCACAGTCCTTCTGTGTTGGCCTGTACCGCCGAGAAATATATACTGAACAAGAGAGGTCCCAGGACTGAGCCTTGTGGGACGCCACTTGTAACTGGTTTGGAGTCTGACATGGCTCCAGCAATTCTAACCATGTGGGTTCTGTCCTTGAGCCAGTTTGCAACCCATCTAGTGACATAGGGGTTTATATTTAAGCTGGTGAGCTTATCTATAATGCCCGAGTGGGGTATTGTATCGAAGGCTTTTGCGAGGTCCAGGTAGGCTGTGTGGACCAACTTCCCCTCGTCAATGGCCTTGGTGATTGTTTCAAAGAAATTGACCAGGTTTAAGGGGAGGATCTGCCCTTAACAAAGCCAAACTGGGTAGGATCCAGTGTCTGTAGGTCCCCAATATCTTTATTTATGAGGTCCATGATGATCCTTTCCATAGCTTTGCAGACCAAGCTAGTCAGGCTTATGGGGCGATAGTTTCCAGGATCCGTTGAGGCACCACCTTTGTGGAGAGGGACCACTGTTGCTGCACGCCACTCTTTGGGTACATATCCTGTAGTAAGGCTATGATTGAACAGTAGTTTTATGTTTGGGTTAAGCTCTTCTTGGAGTTCATGTAGGACGCAGCCCGGGACACCATCTGGTCCCATTGATGCTGTGTTTTTTGCTTTGGAGAGGGCGGCTCTTACCTGAGCATCTGAGATGTCAGGGGGGCAGCACTCTGTTGGGATAGATATTTGCCCTTTTGGTGGGGAGGGGGGAGAAATTTGCACTGAACCTGTCAGGTAGGATGTTGGCAATGTCTGTGGGCTCGGTGTATTTTTTGTCATTTTGGACTAATTCTGAGCATATCTGGGAATTCCCACCCAGGTTCCTAACATAACTAAAGAAAGCCTTGTGATTATCCTTAGTATCCTGTGCAATTTTTCTCTCGAAGCTGGCCTTAGACGATTTTATGAGTGCCCGTAGTTTTTTGCTAATACTGATCAGAGATGCCTTCCCTTTTTGGGATTTTGCTCTATCATGTAGTAGCTTCCTCCTTCTATTGTACAGTTTGTTTATGGCTGGGGTCCACCAGACAGAACGTCTCCCTTTGGAGGATTGGGTCTTGGTTTTATTTGGGATTGCATGATCCATGCATTCCTGAAGGTGTTCATAGAATGCGTTTATAAAGGATTCTGCGGTCTGGGCCGTATTTTCCACAGGCTCGGGGGCTTTGAAGGATTCTGCCTCGGTTTTGAGGCGTGTGAAATTTGCTTTAGAGAAGTTTTTCACTGTTGTTTTCTGGGCAGGGGGTGGGGTCGGGATGTGAATATCCAGTGAGATTAGTTTATGGTCTGATCTTACCAGTGAGGGATACACTTCTGGTCTGGAGCATAGTGTCCCCATGTTGGTGATGATCAGGTCCAGTATGTTTTCCCCTCTTGTGGGAGTGGTAACAAGTTGTTCCATAGCATTTGAGTTTATAAATTCTAGGAACCTTTGGGCTAGGGTGTTGGAGCTAGAGTAATGCTCCCAGTCTATGTTTGGGTAGTTGAAGTTGCCCAATATAATGGTGTTTGGAGAGACCTTCATATTTTCCAGTATTCTCAGGAAGGCCGAGTGGGGTTCCTGTGTTTGGGAGGGTGGTCTGTAGCAGGCTATAAACTGGAAGGCAGTTTTACCCACTGTTAGTTGCACATGGATAGTCTCTGATGCTTTGCGCTGTGCCACCAACCTGGAGGTGTGGGTATCTTTGATGAATATTGATACTCCCCCTCCTTTTGCGGTTCGGTCCAAGTTTTGGGGCCGAAAAGCATGGTAAGAGGTATAACCTGGTAGTGCTGGGGTGCTCTCGGGAGCCTTGAACCAGGTTTCTGTTACTGCACAGATATCGATGTTCTCCATGCTAAGGAGAGTTTTGAGTGCGTGCATCTTGAGGTTTAGACATCTGGCGTTGAGTAGCATTACTCTTAGTTTCTTATCCCTTGTGATACCTATGGAGGTGGGTTTGTCTTTTGAGCCTTGCCTAAAAAAGGCACTATGGGGGTAGCAAGAGCCTTTGCCAATATCCGAAAGCCCAGGGTGACAGGTGCAAGCCGTCCCTAGCGAAGTATCGTGGCTTGTCGAGCATGTCATCCCAGGCTGACAGGCATTGGATCCCCTTTGAATGACACCAATACTTAAGCCAATTGTTGAAATTGATCATCTTGTCTTCATATTGTGGCATCATTCTTGGTGAGGGTAAGATGCTACTCAAGGTCAGGGTCATACTGGCCTGGGCTACATGCTCAGAGAGCTCCTCTATGTCTCTTTTCATGTAGTCCAGGGAGGTACGTCTCAGGTCATTTTCACCAGCATGGACAATGACTGAGTCATATTTGTACTTGCCTTGGAGTGACCTGAGTGCTTGTGTTATGTGGCGGATCCTAGCGCCCGACAGGCAGCTTCTCCTTGTTCAGCCTGGTGAGCGGGACGTCAGTGTGCCTGACGATAGAGTCACCTATTACAAGTGTATCAGGTGTATTGCATTTTACACCGAGCTAATCGAAGGAAGGACACTCAGCAAACTCGGAGCTATAATATATAACATTAAGTATCCTGTTTTTTGTTTATTTTGTTCTTTATTTCTTTGTTATTTATAGCACTTTGTGTACTGTGTATTTTTTCTAGCTAGTTTCACTGTGTGTGAGGTATTAACTGGAAATTGTCCACTCTTATTAAGCATCTGTTGGGTTGTTTGTTTATGATAACTTGTTGCAGTTAAACTCTTTTTTCTAGTGGCTCCTTCAGCTGTTTAAAACTTTCATTTAAAGGCCCACTGCTGCTTTTCAGCTGTGAGTAACATTTCTGCAGTTTGTTTCACACCCTCCCTCCCTGTTGGCATAGTGTTTTTATAGTTGGTGGCTTTGCAGTTGCCCGCCCCTAGTGTAAATTTGATCTGGGACCCTCCTCCCAGTCTAGTGTCATTACCTTTCTACCCAGTACAGGGAGAGCATTTGAGAAGGCCAGTCAGTTTAGTTTCTGCTACTCCTTTCTCTCTTTCCTTTCTCTCTTTCCAAAAAAAAAAAAAAAAATGTATCTGCTTTTACTGTATTTGTGTTTTTTCCTACTTTATTTTGCTTTTGCGTCATCTTAAAAGTACTCAATTGTATTTATTACTGCTTGGTGTAACTCATTCTAAGCCTTTTAGTTTAAGCACCTGGGCTTCAGACCAGTTTTACATTAAGAAGGTTTGTGGTCTGCACTGTAGTGGCAGAACAGGTAGCTTACATCCTTCTAAGTTGGGAACTGCTGATTGAGGGCTCAGTGTCTGTTATTCTAAAAGTGTATTAGTTCTGGTTTAAGCACTTGGGCTTCAGGCCAGTTATTTTACATTAAGAAGGATCGCGGTCTGCACTCTTGTGGGAGGAGAGGCTGGACTCTGCCCTTCTGAGCTGGGAATTTCTGGTTAAAGGCTTATAGTGCCTGCATATTCTAACTGTTTCTTACTGAAATTGGTACACCTTGTTTGCTGTAGCATAGACTAGATCCAGGCCTGCTGAATTTAGCTTTGTTTGTATGCTTGTTGTTTGTTTATTTCCCTGAAACGGTAATTCTACCTAAAACGCGGCCTTTTAGCACTTCTGTGGATCCCTAGTGATATCTGCATTGTTTACTGTACTTATTTCCTTGTTTCACTTGAAAGAAAGTTACTGTTTGTCATTTTTGCATTTAAGTTACCTGTAACACATTGCATTTAAGTTACCTGGCACTTGCTCACTAAAGCAATTATATAAGTCAGCTCTAAAAAATTAAAAGCACTACACCCTTCCAAACTCCCCTTGAGTACCTTGTTCCCCAATGGCCCTTTTTTTCAATTATAAAGGAATTCCCAATACTATTCTAGCATGTCCAAAGGTCAGTTGTCAATCTCCTCTCCGGTCCAGCTGGTGAATCTGGGAATCCTGAGGCAATGTTACAACTGCCTCATGTACACAGACAACCCTCTCCTCCTCCCAACAAATTCCAACACATGTGGGAGATGCAACCATGTAGCCAAACTGGAGGATAAGCTCTCTCAACTCAGTACTGGCGTAACCAGTCAGGAGGAGAAGGAAACCACACTCAGTACAATTCCAGTCTCGCATAGACCTACCATGACAACAAACCAAACACATAAACACACAAAAACATACTCGGAGGCTCTAAATAAAAATCTGCCTAAGCAGCAGAGACCTCCAAAGCAGACACCCAAGCAACCGCTACCCCAAAACAAAACACGTGCAACACATAGCTCACAAAGCCAGTGTGCCGAACAGTCACAGCCCTTAAGGCTGAACAACACACCTGATACACTTGTAATAGGTGACTCTATCGTCAGGCGCCCCAGAACATGGACCGAAGCTCCAAAGGTAATGGCTTCACCATATTCATAAAGGATATCCCACACCTCCAGACTAGTAGCCCAGCATAACGCATCTGAGATACTTCAGGTACAACTAACATTGGGTAAGACAGAGGTTCAGGTTGTAGCCTGCTATAGGTCCCCAACTATGTCCCAAGATGCTCACTCCACGTTCCTAAGCACCCTGGAAACTATTAGGGTCCAACACAGCACTCTCATAGGTGACTTCAACTACCCCTCCATCAAATGGGAAAACTACTAATGCACCAATACACTGGCCCAACGCTTCCTGGAATTCATCAATTCCAATCCCCTTGACCAGCTCATTCGTACCCATACTAGAGGAAGCAACATCCTTGACCTGGTTATTACTAACATGAGTAATGGTTGCTCTGCACCAATAGTCAATTCCCACCTGGTTAGACCTGACCACAAACTAACCATCATGGAAATTCACATTTCACCCACACCACCCACAAGGGTAACCACTGTGAAAAACTTCTCCAAAACTGACTTTGGGCTCCTAAAAACAGAGGTGGCTAACTTCCCGGCACCCATGTCAATGGAAAATAGATGCATGACTGCCAAATCATACACCAATGCATTGTACAAACATGGCTCTACTTGAAAGAGGCACTGGGAACTAACGTCGGGTAGCATGATGCCAGGGCACTTCTATGGGCTAGGCTTGTAAAAGCTCCAGGGCCATTAGCCTAGAACACACCTATGAACCTATGAAATAGTGAAGTAGTGGGCTTTATGGATAGTATAGTAGCTTACTGGTAAGCCCAGGGCTTTGCAGTTGTCAATTTACCAGTTAGTCACAGCACCAGAGTCCAGGGGTTCAATCCTGGCTTCAAGCAACTGTCTGCAGCTTGTATTTCTCCCTACATCCAAGAACATAACTGGCTACACTACATACACACAGACACACATACACACACACACACACACACATATATATATATATATATATATATATATATATATATATATATATACAATTTTATATATATATATATATATATATATATATATATATATATATACAATTTTATATATATATATATATATATATATATATATATATATATATATATATATATATATATATATATATATATATATATATATATATATATATATATATATTATATTATATTATATTTCTCCTTGGCCTGGTGGCCAAGGTCATGGCTAAAAAGGGCCTAAAAATGATGGGCTCACTTATCCAGTTAACAAATAGATTAAGGTAAATTAAATGAAATATTGAGCACCAAACTGTCTACATAAGCCAATGGAATCTTCAAGGTGGGCTGAACAACATTATCTTTCTCTGCATGCTGAAATGAGTTGCCTTGCAATAAGTGCATAAGCGCAGTCTTTTAAAGATCTTCCTTTGTCAGTTCTTGCTGCATATGTGAAAGCATCTCTTGCAGATATGGTACACTGATGGTTTTCAATGTGGGACTGCTCTGTACTTTAGCTATCAGGAGTGAGAAGGGATAGTTTGACAAATGACCGCTTGCTGTGTTTGGACAGTGATCACACTATTTACACTGAATTGGATTGTTAGCTTCTGATCAGGCTGTTATATTGTATATAGCCTCTTTATATGAGCACATCAGCGAAAGGATTTGACATTCACTGACTCTACTGTATTAACATCTGTAGAGCATATGTGTAGGCATTTTGCCTGCATAATCAGTCCATGATTCAGTGCATAAAGTAGTTACCTAATGATAGGTGGTAAGTAAATATTTTTTTTAGATATTTTTGGTTTCTAGTAGCGGACCATTGGCTGCTCCCTAGCGCCTCTCCTCGGTCGCTGGGTCTACCTTGCTTTCCTTTTCTTCCTTTGACTTACTCTACTAGCATGTGGCCAGCAAGAATGTCGAGGTGCAGAGACATACTGCTGTGTAGGGAATATGATTTTCTTTCTGCATTCCCCACTCCATGTGTGAATGTGAGGCAGCCAATTATGGGACATGAATGGGTGTCAATGTTGGCCAGCCCCTCACGTCTACAAGGGACTTGATGTCAGCAGAATGCTCTGTCCACCCCTAGAGCAGTACTAAGTGCTACTGTATAACTCATTGAAGCCTATAGCACTATTTTTTTGTATATTTCCAGTTAACAACCATAGCTCCTTAAGGTGTCCAGAACCTTTTTGGGTCTGGCTTCTTTAAGTAAAGGATTTACCAGCTAATAATGGCCAGTATTAGAAAGGCCAAAGACTTATTAACAAAATAACACTAAGATTGTACTACTCCAACTCCACACATCTACTCACAATGCAGATTTCAAGAAAAAAATTCCTATGAAGGAATTTGTACACTTGGCAACTGAAGTCTGTCATCTTGAACTTCTCACGATCAAGACAAGAACATCTAGGCTCACCTCTTCATATACTATATGGTTGAAATTCAAAGAACTACTGGGTAAACAGACTTTAATAATTAACTAACAGCTACTCATCACATTTCTTTTTCTGTTTAAAAACTTTGTTTTATAGTAGACACCATTGTAAATAGTTATTTTAGTTATTATTGTTCTTTTAGATACGTATATTTGGTTTATAATATTTCTATTATCATACATTGTTTTGCTGTTAAAATTTTCAAAAAAACAATTGCGAAAAAAAAAAGAAAACCTCCTAATACAACCTGAGACACTACTCACAAGCCACACCAACTCTCATTACCCCTAGAACCAAACTCCACCACCCTGCACAAGCTTTCTCTTCTCAGGCACCTACTCTTTGCCAAGCTCTCCACTTGGACATAAAGGAAATCATTACTTATTCCAAATTCAGAATGCAACTCAAAAAGCACTTCTTCATCCAAGCTAAATGCTCCTGCTTCAGCACAGGACATATCACCTAACCTATCTTCTTTCCAAGTCTCTTCTCCTCTCTAAAAATTCACTGAAGATTAACCCACTTTAGAAACTAATGTATATAGGCCACGGTGGTGCAGCGGTTAGCGTTGTCACCTCACAACAAAAGGTTTGCCCATTTGATTCTCGGCTGGAGCACATTTTGTGTGGAGTCTGCATGTCCTCCCCATGGTTGAGTGATGGTAAAGACATGCAGGTTGGTGCATGTCTGAATGGGTGTGCCTTCTTTGAAGGTTGGGCATCAGGCTGGCAACTCGCACAGCTATGGAACAACTTGTTACCACTCCCACAAGAGGGGAAAACATACTGGACCTGATCATCACCAACATGGGGACTCTATGCTCCAGACCAGAAGTGTATCCCTCACTAGTAAGATCAGACCATAAACTAATCTCACTGGATATTCACATCCCGACCCCACCCCATGCCCAGAAAACCACAGTGAAAAAGTTATCTTAAGCAAATTTCACACTCCTCAAAACTGAGGTGGAATCCGTCAAAGCCCCCGGGCCTGTGGATAATACGGCCCAGACCACAAAATCCTTTATAAATGCATTCTATGAACACCTTCAGGAATGCATGGATCATGCAATCCCAAATAAAACCAAGACCCAATCCTCCAGAGGCAGACGTCCTGTCTGGTGGACCCCAGCCATAAACAAACTATACAATAGAAGGAGGAAGCTACTACATGACAGAGCAAAATCCCAAAAGGAAGGCATCTCTGATCAGTATTAGCAAAAAACTATGGGCACTCATAAAATCGTCTAAGGCCAGCTTCGAGAGAAAAATTGCACAGGACACTAAGGATAATCATAAGGCTTTCTTTAGTTATGTTAGGAACCTGGGTGGGAATTCCCAGATATGCTCAGAATTAGTCCAAAATGACAAAAAATACACCAAACCCACAGACATTGCCAACATCCTAGCTGACAGGTTCAGCGCAAACTCCCCCCCCCCCCCCCCCCAAAGGGCTAATATCTATCCCAGCAGAGTGCTGCCCCCCTGACATCTCAGATGCTCAGGTAAGAGCTGCCCTCTCCAAAGCAAGAAACACAGCATCAATGGGACCAGACGGTGTCCTGGGCTGCGTCCTACATGAACTCCAAGAAGAGCTAAACCCAACCCTAAAATACTGTTCAGTCTTAGCCTTACTATAGGATATGTACCCAAAGAGTGGCGTACAGCAACAGTGGTCCCTCTCCACAAAGGTGGTGCCTCAACGGATCCTGGAAACTATCGCCCCATAAGTCTCACTAGCTTGGTCTGCAAAGCTATGGAAAGGATCATCATGGACCTTATAAATAAAGATATTGGGGACCTACAGACACTGGATCCTACCCAGTTCGGCTTTGTTAAGGGCAGATCCTGCCTCTTAAACCTGGTCGATTTCTTTGAAACAGTCACCAAGGCCATTGACAAGGGGAAGGTGGTCCACACAGCCTACCTGGACCTCGCAAAAGCCTTTGATACAATACCCCACTCGGGCATTATAGATAAGCTCACCAGCTTAAATATAAACCCTATGTCACTAGATGGGTTGCAAACTGGCTCAAGGACAGAACCCACATGGTTAGAATAGCTGGAGCCATGTCAGACTCCAAACCAGTTACAAGTGGCGTCCCACAAGGCTCAGTCCTGGGACCTCTCTTGTTCGGTATATATTTCTCGGAGTACAGGCCAACATGGAAGGACTGTGGCTGACCAAGTTCGCAGATGACTGCAAACTGGGCCATAATAGACTCTCCAGCCGACACAAGCATCCTCCAAAAGGGCCTCATAGAAACAGACAACTGGTGCCAGAGCCATGGCCTCAAGCTAAATGCCAAAAGTGTATAGTCATCCCCTTTGGCAAAAACAAAGTGCCCACAAATTACCACGTAGGTGGTAATCCATTAAATACAGAAGAAGTAATTAGGGACCTGGGGACCCAAGTTGATAGCAATCTCTCATTTGACAACCACGTGGCCAAAGTGGTTAGAAAAACATTTTATATAGCCCACCTAATCATGAAGGGATTCACATCTAGATCAGGGGAGGTCATCGTGCCTCTTTACTCATCCCTCATCAGGCCCATAATTGAGTACAATGCCCCTTTTGGGATGTACCTTACCAGACACCTGCAGCAACTGGAAAGACCCCAAAAGTACCTCACCAAGAGGATCAAGGGGCTCAAACAGATGCCGTATGCTGCCCAGTTAAAGAAACTCCAGCTCTACTCAGTGGCATATCGCCTGCTCAGAGGCGATCTGTGCCTGACATATAAAGCCATGTCCAACCCGGAATTAATGGACATGCTGCACCTCAGAAAATCCAAATCCCAATTATTTCACCTCTATTAATGGGGACCCACCAACTCAACAAGATAAACAATATATATTGGAATCTGCTTATAGAACTACATCTTCCATTGTCTGGAGACTTTATACATGGAAATTTTTACATAGATCTTTTTATACACCTTTGATGATGAATAAAATTAATAATAAAGATAATCTATGTAAGAGATGTAATGTAGAAATTAATGCTGACTGGGCTCATATGTTTTATGACTGTATGAAGTTGAAAGAATACTGGAAGTCAATTAATGAATTTTTGCAGGCTCTTTTTACAGATAATTTCATTATTTTTAAGTCTCTTATATTATTCAACACACCGGTACCTCAATGTGTTAAAAAGATTAAGCTTCCCTTGTTATGGTCTATCCTAGCAGTGGCTAGGAAAATAATAACTAGAAATTGGATTTCAGATACACCTCCTTCGTTCAATGAATTTAAAAATGTTATGAATATAATGTGTCATATGGAAATAAGCACAATTAGAATGAGAACAACTAGAAAAACATCACATTTTATTGTATGGGATAATTTACAAAATTTGTTAAAAAAATTCTAATTTCAATAGCACAGTATTTTAGTTTAATTAATTGATCTGATTGTAGTGGATGTCTTTGTAAATACTTTAGTTGTTTTGTTGAATATTATAATAATACCTATTTTTAATTATTTGTATAAAATTGTTATGATATTTCTCTTATATGTTAAAACAATAAACTTGTTTTGAAAAAAAAGAAAATCCAAATCCCATCGAGTTACGCACTCGAGGGACTTAAACCTCAGCACTAAAATAAATAGGACATGCTGGAGGGATAGATTCATAACCCAGAGGCTCCCTTCACTCTGGAATAAAATCCCAGTCCATGTTAGGCAGAGTCCCTCATTGACTCTCTTCAAGAGGAATCTTGATGAGTGGATGGGAGATCGTAGGTTTACCCCGGGTATCACTCCATGTGTGAATGTGAGGCAGCCAATTATGGGACATGAATGGGTGTCAATGTTGGCCAGCCCCTCACGTCTACAAGGGACTTGATGTCAGCAGAATGCTCTGTCCACCCCTAGAGCAGTACTAAGTGCTACTGTATAACTCATTGAAGCCTATAGCACTTTTTTTTTGTATATTTCCAGTTAACAACCATAGCTCCTTAAGGTGTCCAGAACCTTTTTGGGTCTGGCTTCTTTAAGTAAAGGATTTACCAGCTAATAATGGCCAGTATTAAAAAGGCCAAAGACTTATTAACAAAATAACACTAAGATTGTACTACTCCAACTCTACACATCTACTCACCATGCAGATTTCAAGAAAAAAATTCCTATGAAGGAATTTGTACACTTGGCAACTGAAGTCTGTCATCTTGAACTTCTCACGATCAAGACAAGAACATCTAGGCTCACCTCTTCATATACTATATGGTTGAAATTCAAAGAACTACTGGGTAAACAGACTTTAATAATTAACTAACAGCTACTCATCACATTTCTTTTTCTGTTTAAAAACTTTGTTTTATAGTAGACACCATTGTAAATAGTTATTTTAGTTATTATTGTTCTTTTAGATCATATATTTGGTTTATAATATTTCTATTATCATACATTGTTTTGCTGTTAAAATTTTCAAAAAAACAATTGCGAAAAAAAAAAGAAAACCTCCTAATACAACCTGAGACACTACTCACAAGCCACACCAACTCTCATTACCCCTAGAACCAAACTCCACCACCCTGCACAAGCTTTCTCTTCTCAGGCACCTACTCTTTGCCAAGCTCTCCACTTGGACATAAAGGAAATCATTACTTATTCCAAATTCAGAATGCAACTCAAAAAGCACTTCTTCATCCAAGCTAAATGCTCCTGCTTCAGCACAGGACATATCACCTAACCTAACTTCTTTCCAAGTCTCTTCTCCTCTCTAAAAATTCACTGAAGATTAACCCACTTTAGAAACTAATGTATATAGGCCACGGTGGTGCAGCGGTTAGCATTGTCACCTCACAACAAAAGGTTCGCCCATTTGATTCTCGGCTGGAGCGCATTCTGTGTGGAGTCTGCATGTCCTCCCCATGGTTGAGTGATGGTAAAGACATGCAGGTTGGTGCATGTCTGAATGGGTGTGCCTTCTTTGAAGGTTGGGCATCAGGCTGGCAACTCGCACAGCTATGGAACAACTTGTTACCACTCCCACAAGAGGGGAAAACATACTGGACCTGATCATCACCAACATGGGGACTCTATGCTCCAGACCAGAAGTGTATCCCTCACTAGTAAGATCAGACCATAAACTAATCTCACTGGATATTCACATCCCGACCCCACCCCATGCCCAGAAAACCACAGTGAAAAACTTATCTTAAGCAAATTTCACACTCCTCAAAACTGAGGTGGAATCCGTCAAAGCCCCCGGGCCTGTGGATAATACGGCCCAGACCACAAAATCCTTTATAAATGCATTCTATGAACACTTTCAGGAATGCATGGATCATGCAATCCCAAATAAAACCAAGACCCAATCCTCCAGAGGCAGACGTCCTGTCTGGTGGACCCCAGCCATAAACAAACTATACAATAGAAGGAGGAAGCTACTACATGACAGAGCAAAATCCCAAAAAGGGAAGGCATCTCTGATCAGTATTAGCAAAAAACTATGGGCACTCATAAAATCGTCTAAGGCCAGCTTCGAGAGAGAAATTGCACAGGACACTAAGGATAATCACAAGGCTTTCTTTAGTTATGTTAGGAACCTGGGTGGGAATTCCCAGATATGCTCAGAATTAGTCCAAAATGACAAAAAATACACCAAACCCACAGACATTGCCAACATCCTAGCTGACAGGTTCAGCGCAAACATCCCCCCCCCTCCCCACCAAAAGGGCTAATATCTATCCCAGCAGAGTGCTGCCCCCCTGACATCTCAGATGCTCAGGTAAGAGCTGCCCTCTCCAAAGCAAGAAACACAGCATCAATGGGACCAGACGGTGTCCTGGGCTGCGTCCTACATGAACTCCAAGAAGAGCTAAACCCAACCCTAAAACTACTGTTCAGTCTCAGCCTTACTACAGGATATGTACCCAAAGAGTGGCGTACAGCAACAGTGGTCCCTCTCCACAAAGGTGGTGCCTCAACGGATCCTGGAAACTATCGCCCCATAAGTCTCACTAGCTTGGTCTGCAAAGCTATGGAAAGGATCATCATGGACCTTATAAATAAAGATATTGGGGACCTACAGACACTGGATCCTACCCAGTTCGGCTTTGTTAAGGGCAGATCCTGCCTCTTAAACCTGGTTGATTTCTTTGAAACAGTCACCAAGGCCATTGACAAGGGGAAGGTGGTCCACACAGCCTACCTGGACCTCGCAAAAGCCTTTGATACAATACCCCACTCGGGCATTATAGATAAGCTCACCAGCTTAAATATAAACCCCTATGTCACTAGATGGGTTGCAAACTGGCTCAAGGACAGAACCCACATGGTTAGAATAGCTGGAGCCATGTCAGACTCCAAACCAGTTACAAGTGGTGTCCCACAAGGCTCAGTCCTGGGACCTCTCTTGTTTGGTATATATTTCTCGGGAGTACAGGCCAACATGGAAGGACTGTGGCTGACCAAGTTCACAGATGACTGCAAACTGGGCGCCATAATAGACTCTCCAGCCGACACAAGCATCCTCCAAAAGGGCCTCATAGAAACAGACAACTGGTGCCAGAGCCATGGCCTCAAGCTAAATGCCAAAAAGTGTATAGTCATCCCCTTTGGCAAAAACAAAGTGCCCACAAATTACCACGTAGGTGGTAATCCATTAAATACAGAAGAAGTAATTAGGGACCTGGGGACCCAAGTTGATAGCAATCTCTCATTTGACAACCATGTGGCCAAAGTGGTTAGAAAAACATTTTATATAGCCCACCTAATCATGAAGGGATTCACATCTAGATCAGGGGAGGTCATCGTGCCTCTTTACTCATCCCTCATCAGGCCCATAATTGAGTACAATGCCCCTTTTGGGATGTACCTTACCAGACACCTGCAGCAACTGGAAAGACCCCAAAAGTACCTCACCAAGAGGATCAAGGGGCTCAAACAGATGCCGTATGCTGCCCAGTTAAAGAAACTCCAGCTCTACTCAGTGGCATATCGCCTGCTCAGAGGCGATCTGTGCCTGACATATAAAGCCATGTCCAACCCGGAATTAATGGACATGCTGCACCTCAGAAAATCCAAATCCCATCGAGTTACGCACTCGAGGGACTTAAACCTCAGCACTAAAATAAATAGGACATGCTGGAGGGATAGATTCATAACCCAGAGGCTCCCTTCACTCTGGAATAAAATCCCAGTCCATGTTAGGCAGAGTCCCTCATTGACTCTCTTCAAGAGGAATCTTGATGAGTGGATGGGAGATCGTAGGTTTACCCCGGGTATCACTTCTGTGTCACTGTTAGACAGAGGCACAGTATACTAACCTCGAAAAAGGGCATAGCAAAATTAATTTAAAATGGGTGGCGAAAGCCATACACATTCTGGCTAGGCTTATAAATGCCCTAGGGCAGATAGCCTAGTATGAACCTATGAACCTATAAACATCCACTGCCAATTATTAGCGAACCGGAGTTCCGCTGTGGCGACCCCTAACTGGGAAAAGCCAAAAGACTTTAGAAACTAATGTATATATTGTGCACTGCACTCTGATTGTACATTGATCTATGCTTGTCCATTATAATGTTTATACACATTTTTTCCTATCAAAATAGTCTGAACTACTCTGTCGCTACTCACATTTCAGTATTTTTTTGTTTGTGAAATGTTTTGCACTTTACCTGGGCTGAGCCTGAAATTGGTCAAAACTGATCAATGCACCACCTTGAAAAACAAATTTATTTTATAATTTTATTTATTTTACATCTGTTGACCGGGATAGTCCAACTGGATATATGTCCATTTTCAGTGGAGGCCCGGGGAGAAAAGCTCCACATACCAAAAAAGAGACAGTAAGCACATATCTGAGTCATAAACTCAGGCAGACATGTTTAGAAAAACATAGACAAAGAATACAGGCAGATATCAATATACACAATGTGCAGACTTATATCTGATTGGCAAAGACGTATCAGAAAATGTGAACATAGAATACAGTCAGATCTCATAATTCACAATGCTTGTATTAGGAAAAATGTATTTAACTAGGTTTTTGGCACCAGTGCTTTCATCTGAAGAAGTCTGTGTCTCAGACGAAAGCGCTCATTAATTCAGCTTTTTTAAGTTATTAAAATAGACTGTTGCACTTTTTTTGTGGCACTGGACTCTTGTTCGTTTCTTTGGATTTGATATTAGTTATTTTGGTGATTTTATTCGTTTAATTGGAGCCAGTGTCCACATCTAAGTGGTTGGTCTACCTGTACTATTAGCATTGGTGCCATGATGAATATTTCTCAAAACGATTCTTCCACGTTGGTGGAATGTGAGTATTCGCATCTTGGATCTATTGATGGTATTCACAATTAAGTAAACCAGATGCGTAGGGAGCTGAGTTCGGTGAAAGGTGACTTAACTAGGCTCATTAAACTGTTGAGCCAAAAGGATCCAGTAGATGGCACTCCTGTTTCTGGTGAAGAGGTTTCTTCTGGTCATGTCGATGGTACTGCCGTGATGACGTCGTCTCCACGCTCGAATATGGAGAGTAATGTGCACGAACGCGAACGGGTAATTTCGGTGTTAGCAAGGAGAATACATTAGGAACGATTACTGCTGTGTCTATGAAGCCAGTTTTGAGGCAACGATTTAATTCACGGCATGAACACGATTCTTTTAAAAAAGATACTGTAATATCTAATACACAACGTGTACTAAATGATTTTAATGGTGGTTTAAACGCCTCTAGCTCTAATGTTGCCACTAATTCCACAACAGTTTTAAGCTACAAAGATGTGGTAACTAAGACATTTAATTTCGAACGTAAACTTCCTTCATTGGCAGTACATTATGTATCGGAGGCGTCAAAAGGGAACTCATTGACATTAAAAGAAATGATTTTTCTCTTGGAGAAAAAACTTTTTAAATTAAAGCGCCTACAAATTGACAATAACTATTTAAAGTTTTGTGTGAAAAACAACATTATACCACAAGGACTAAGGGTATACAAATATCCATTTGGTATCTTGTATTCTGAAGAGGTGATTATAGAATGGAACAGTTTCTTTGATGAGTGTGGTAAAAGATTGGTTGAAAGACTTATTAAAAATAACGACTGTACACTGCTTGATTTGGAAACTGAAACTAACACATTGAATGCTGATATTACAAATGATTTATTGTTTGGTGAATATGAGGATTTGTATAATAGAATTTTGACTAAGATTGATAAAAAAGTGTTGAATGTTTTTCAAACTAAACAAAGGAAATACGCTCGAGATAAGAGACAGTATGAGCTAGGGACGGCATACCCAGGTCCGCCTAAAATTAAAGTGAACAGTGAAGATAAAGGTTATATTAGGAGAACACATTTTGAGCATGATTATAATGAGAGGTATGACAAAGGTATTGTTAATAATGGTCCATATAGAGTAGACAGGAATACACATAGACCATTAGATGAATTATATTCATTTAATCAGGAGGATGAACCTTTTTTAGGACCCAGAAGATCAGAAAGGCTAGCAAGCAAAAGCAGATTTCCATCAGACCCGGGACTTTCCAGCAGCAGTTATGGGAAGCAATACGAGTGGAAAAAAGTGGTGAGGAAAGGGAAATAAGTATTTCTAATGATTTCGAGGGTATTATTAATGAATATAATGGATTCAAAATTTTTAATTATACATCTTGTACTTTGACCAAATTACATTTTTCATTATTTTCAAAGGGTTTCAAATTTGTGAAATCACAATATGGTGATATAGCTAACCATCTAGTTGATTTAAAACTATATTTAAGGAAATTAAATTTAAAAATCTTGTATAATAATGAAGCCGGAAATAATGGTGGTCACTATAACAAATTAGTAAGGAGTAGTACATTTAACCCCCCACTTCACCCAGTATTACTTATGTTTGAAAAGATAGTTACAGAAGAATTATATGATTTATATGTCCAAAAAAGATGGCAAACGAAAAATTCAAACCTGACTAATGAGGAAGGAAGATTGTTGGAAGAATTAAAGACTCAGGACATTTTTCATATCATGAAGCCGGATAAAGGTGGGGGAGTGGTTTTATATAACAAAGAGGAATATAATAATGTAATTACCAACATTCTTTTGGACAATAAAACTTATGTACCTGTTTCTATTAATGAGATAAATATTGGGTAGAGCAGAATTGATTTTTTATTAGAAGAATATCTTATTGAAAATAGAACTGATGACAAGACCTACAAGTTCTTGAAACAAGAATACCCTGTTATTCCCAATATATTTGGAATACCTAAGGTACATAAGTCAATTTTTGAACCCACATTTAGACCAATAGTATCAGCAAAAAATTCAAAGACGCACCCTTTAGCAGTGTATATTGATCATCACACTAAAGATGTTATTAGCAGGACCACACATTTGGTAAAAGATTCATGGGAATTTCTTAGTAAAATTAATGACAATTTATGGAAAGAAGATTGTATATTCTTGACTATTGATGTTAGGGATCTTTTCACATGTATTCCTAGGAATGAAGGGCATGAGTATTTCGGGGACAGTTTGACTAAGTATTCTACTTTACCTAAGGATAAAACAATTTTAATTTTGGAACTTATGGAAGTAGTATTAGATTCAAATTATATCCATTTTCAAGGAGAATATTACCAACAAATTAGCGGAGTTGCAATGGGTGCGGCTTGTGCACCCGTGTTCGCCAACTTGGTTCTCCTTGAATGGGAAAATAGATATGTGTTTGATTGTCCTTTCTTTTCAAATATTGGACTATATTTAAGATTTTTGGAAGACATCTTTGTCTTATGGTATGGAACATCAGATGGTCTAGAAGATTTTATGTTATATTTGAATTCATGTACATCTTTTTTAAAATTTACACATTATTCCAATGATGTGAGCATAAATTATTTAGATGTCACTATTTGTAAAACCTTACAAGGTTTTAAGTCCAATATTTATAGAAAAAACACATGGTGCAATAGCTACCTACATTATTCAAGCAATCACCCCACTGTGCAAAAGAAAAGTATTGTTAAGGGTCAGGCGGTGAGGATCGCAAGAATGACCTCTGAACATGGTGACCTCAGGGGGGCCTTTACCTTTCTTGGTAACATGTTTGTAGAAAGGGATTATCCCATTAATATGATTAAGGAAGTATTAAATGAGGTATATTCAGGGTGGGGTGTTAAATATAAGGCTCTTTTGGGGCAACCATTAACAGGTAATGCTGAGGTGATAGAAAGAAAAAATTTCAAAGGAGCTTGTATCATACAATATGATACTTTTTCAGATGTGTTCACACAAACTTTGAATTCACATTGGAACATATTTAAAACTAATAAAGAAGTGTTTAATGGGGTGGGGAATAAACCTATATTTACATATAAAGTTAGTAGAAATTTCAAAAGGACATTTGAGCATATTAATACAAATTCTATAATTTAGAGCAACTACTGCCTGTGGAAATTGCAATATGTGTTCCATGATTTATAGTGAACCTACAATAAAGTTAAATAATGGATTAAATAGTTTAGTTAAGTTCTGTAAAGGGAACTGTAAAACCAAAATGATTGTTTATTTAGCTTTATGTAAATCATGTTGTGCATTTTACATAGGGAAAACAGAAAGGTCCTTAAAAGAACGTATGTACGAACACCAATATGACATTAAAACGGGAAAAGTTACCAATGCTTTATATAAGCATGGTTCAACCTGTCCGTTTTTTAATGGTTACAGGTTTGGTATTATTGACTTAGTAAAAGAAAATAATTTTAGGGGAAGGGGTAATTTTAAAACTTTTTTTTTTTTTTTTTTTTTAATTCTTTTTATTGATTTTTAGTCATAACATTACAAAACATACTTTACAACTTGACTAAACGATAAGTACAGACAAAAAATGTCTCTATATACAATAACTATATACAAAGCCCATCTATGTAGAACCTCCAGACCGGAGATTCGAAAGTAGAGTGATTATGTTAAAATTCCTTCATAAACCAGTTTCCAAGCTTCCCTCCGTGATGGATTTAGCCTCATGGAATACCACAAATATTTATGAGCAGAGAAATGCTTCCCAATTATCTGTCTGAGTCCTTCCCAAGATAGGGCTGATCTATCCTTCCAATTTAGGGTGATATAGTATTTAACCAACATAAAGGCTGTTATTAGGAAATACGCGTTCTTAATGTCCATGCCCACCGGGGGTATGTGAAGAAGGGCAAATTGCCAAGACAGGGTAGATTTTCATAGCCCATTTTTTCTAATTTGACTCTGAGGGCACACCATAGTTTGTAAGAGCACTTGCAACTCCAAAAGATGTGGATGATATCTGCTTTCATCATAGGGCAGAATTGGCAAAATGGTGGGACTTCCTTGTACATCTTGTTTAGCAGAGCGGGGGTGTAATATGGCGTTATTTACAATCATAAGTTGGGTATATCTGAACTTTAATAGAGGAATAGCTTTGGAAAATTTTTGAGTGGCTTGTGCTATGGATTTGGACGAGATCGAGGGGTCTTGTTTTATCCAAAAGTCAGAATGGATAGCCTCTTTCGTGCACCTAATTTCTGATATTAACTTGTAGGAGTGAGAGATCATTTTCTTTTTACAAGTTAGTAGATTCCAAAGTACCTTACACAACTCTATTTGAGGATCGGGAATATCTGTATCTCTCCAGTACTTGTTGCAGATGTCCATTAATTGTCTAAGCATAGTGGTATAGTTGATCGAAAGCTTAAACTTGCTTCTGATAGAAGAAATGTGTTCCAACCTGCATAAGAAGAGGTCCAGCACAGTTTTATTTTTGATCAGTGGAAACAAATTCAGATTAACCAAATTTTCGTTTAATTTAATGTTAGGATTAAGGTGTAAAGGTTGGAGGAGATGAAAAGCAGACTGTAGTTCAAGGGATTTAAACAAGTTTTGTGTACACCTGATTTGAGACCATAGGTCATTTTGAATTTTGTACTTTCTTTTGGCAGATATGTCTAAGAAAGGTAGGGCCATGGGATTAACGTAAAGAGATTTAATATAATTGTAATAAAGTTTGACCCACTTTGGGCACCAAGCATTAGATTCCTCTCTGAAAGTTGCCACCTTGATTATTCTACTGCTTCTGTTTATTTCATACAAAAGTCTAAAATCTGGAAGGCTTAGACCCCCCTTCTCTTTAGGGTATATAAGTTTATTATAGCTTATCCTGATGGGTCTAGGGTGCCAAATAAACTTCAAAAGAAATGATTGGATTTTATTAAAGACTTTATTATGAATCAGGGTGTTGGTAGCATTTAGAACAAACAGAAGTCTTGGCTGAATGTTCATTTTGATAATGGCCACTTTCGATAGAACCGGGAGTTTTAGTTTTCTCCAAATACTCGAATTATAAGGTGAATTTAGATAAAACAACGATCTTTCCAATTAACATTTACTCGCAATTACCCAGTGAAAGATCTATACCTACCATAAAAGTCAATGACCATTTGCAATACCTAGGAGTATCCTTCCAAACAGATGGAAATATACATCATCAAGGGGACTTCTCTAGATGTTGGGGTGGGATTCAAAAGGGTAATTTTAAAACTTTTTTGCTTAATAAAGAGCTTAAATGGCAACTTAGGCTTAGGGCGAATATGCCACCAGGTTTAAATGAATATATAAGTATCAAATCTATTTTAACAGCTAGAGCTGATTGTATTGGATGAACAATAGCATGCATTATAAGGTGGATTTCAAGTAATACATGTTAGATTTTATTTGATGTTTTTATAACATAATATTCTTAAATTTTAACAGTTGGCTGTTCATTATGTCTATTTTACTTTAATAAGCAGAAGAGATGTTTGGAATTTAATATGCAGTATAATGCAATACATATATTTTCTACTGAGAGTAGATGTTTGAATGTTTCTTTAAAAATTTATTTGGAAGGTGTACTGTTTAATTGATTGGCAATTATTGTATTAGGAAAAATGTATTTAACTAGGTTTTTGGCACCAGTGCTTTCATCTGAAGAAGTCTGTGTCTCAGACGAAAGTGCTCATTAATTCAGCTTTTTAAGTTATTAAAATAGACTGTTGCACTTTTTTTGTGCCACTGGACTCTTGTTCGTTTCTTTGGCTATAAGACATAGATACTTAGCTAAACAGCAGGTTGGTTAGCAAGACATGCAAATAAATAAATAATGTATGATGCTTTGCAGTAGAGAACTTAAATCACTGTTTACCAGTTATTACTCTTATTTTCCGATTTATATTTGTATTTTCATAACTGACAGTGCATGTTATTGAGGTGTATGCTGGTGGGAGACAGGAAAATTCATTGTCAATGTCCATTTATATCACACTACACTAGAATTATAGATACTTGTTTATTAGTAATCGTGAAAATAAATAACATTTCCATCTGTACTTAATACTTTAAAAAAACAGCTGACTTTCAAAGTATTATATGGCATCAGATGAAACCATAGATGTTGTTGAAGAAACCTGCCATTGATATTCACACTGTAATTTGCACATATGTAGAATTATTCTGTGTTATAGAGATAGCTAATTATACAATTAAACATATGCTTTCATATTTCTGTAAATATTGCAATATATATGCACTCAGACAGCAATTTCTTCTTGTCTTGTGAAAGCTTACATCTGGTTAATGTAAATGTTCTAACAATATAAGTCTAGGATGCCAAACAGTAAGAGACTCCTGGGTTCAATTTTTGGCTGGAGTGCCTTCTGTGTGGAGTCTGCATGTCCTTCCTGTGGTCGTGTGGGTTTTCTCTGGGTGCTCTAATTTCCTCCCACATGCCAAAGACATGCAGTAGGTGGATTGGGCACTCTAAATTGTCCATAGGTGTGAGTGTGTGTGAGTGTGTGGTGTGAAAGAACTGCCGTGGCAGGGCTAGCCACCTGATGGTGTAAACTTTGGCTCTAGATGATTGTCATTGTTGAAGTGTCACCCCAACCCTATGTGCAAAAATGAAAAAAGAGGTTGTGGATGGCTGGATGTACAGTTTCCAATATATGACAATTTGTGAAAGTTAAGCAAACAAAACAGTGTAATTCTGGGTGTATGTACATTATAATGCATTATAGTACAGTAAACTCTCAGTTAAACAGAACTCAAGCAACTGGCACTTTCAAGCAACCAGTAAAAAATATGGAAGAAATACAGTACAATTTTCATGTGTTACACTTTCTGTTTTATTCCCACAGAAATATACCTTTTGTTTTTAGAGTTTTAGAGTTTAAAAAAGGAAGACAGGAATACATTCCCTCTCTCCCCAAACTGAGAACAAGTCAAACCAAGCAAATAGTATAGGGTACAGTGTTAGTCAGGCCTGTTTTAATAGTATCTCTTAAGCAAGCAGTATCTACAGTTATTCGCCATCTACCAATCCCCATGGATGCTGGTTAACTAAGAGTTTACTTATTTATGGAACTATTATAGATACGTCTCATACCTCTCAACCATACTGAATTCCTCAGTATTTATGGGAAAATAATAGGGTGCCACAAATTCCTGAGTGTCCCCTTTAATTCCCAATTGTTTTTAATTTTTTTTTTTTATATATACAACTTTACATTTATAGATGATGTCACCATGCATCACCAATGTACAGGGATGTGCGTGATGACTGCCTATCAGACTCTTGGAGATGCAGGACTCGGAGATTTCAAAAAATAAAAAAAAAACTTCAGTTGTGCACAGCTGCCGACTTGCAGGCAGCTTGTGGGGAGCGCTCACTTTAACTGGACTTAAGTTTAGCTTGATCAAGCTGTAACAATGGTGGTAAACGTAGGATTGTTATCAACTTTCTTCCTGTTGTCACTATCAGCTGTGCATAGCTGGAGTAAAGAAGGAAGGTTGTTTGCATTTTCTGCTCCTCTGAGAGTACAGTGCTGTCTTTTCTCGGAAAGGTATCAGGAGTTGGAGTTTGATGTCACGTGTAGGGATTCTGTAGCTCTTCTTATTTTGTTTTTAAAAGGGATATTTTATTTTAAAACAAAGTAATTAATGCTAATTGTGTTGACTGCTGTAGCTAGATGGGGGGGGGGGGTGCTTGCAGTTGCAGATTTCAGATAATCGTATATTTTTTTAGAAATGGTATGGTGGATTAGTCACAACACCATCACATTTGACAGTCCACTGCTTGTGTCTTGATTTTTTTGCCTGCTGTTTTAAACCTGTATTATATTTGGTTTCAAAAGGTAAACCTAACTTACCAGTGTCCCCAGCTGCCCTCGTCTGTGGCAGCTGTTGTTATGTTCTTTAAAGGTAATGATCTGGCAGTACCACCTGTTGGCAATTACAACACTGAGGAAGTTTTCATTACTGTGCACAGACAGGATCAGGAAAGTTTCTAATGGATTGTTGGCATGTGTTTGTCAGTGCTGACAAAATGCTGACTTGTTTAAAAGGCAGATAAAAATAAAATGAGTACATTTGAGGGTAAGTGATTTTCCCGAAGCTCAAATGTTTTGTATAGTACCAACTACGGCAGCACTACCATCACTAGTAGTTCTGCATTTACTGGGTTAGACAGGCTATACACTGTATTTTAGTAATGCCAGGTTTAGTGACTGCTTTAATGTTCCTAGAGTGACGTATTGGAAAGGGATGTCATAAAAAATAAATTATTACTGTTCTACAGAGCTTAAATAGAGAAACAGTTGTTCCCTGTATAACATGATTTGAGGGTGAGGTAGGTGGTGGTTGTGTAGGGAGTCTTGAGATAAGCTACAAGGATAAATAGCTGTTTAGGCAGTTAAAATACCTGTTACTTGTTAACGTTTTCTTGAGAGTTATGTTGGGATAGGGAAGACAGACATGAAGGAGTAGGGTTATCAGTGACATCACAAGGTGGGCGCTACACTACAG
The DNA here is from genome assembly GCF_019279795.1 of Protopterus annectens. Lineage (NCBI taxonomy): Eukaryota > Metazoa > Chordata > Ceratodontiformes > Protopteridae > Protopterus > Protopterus annectens. The sequence continues at coordinate 1,801,097,696 of NC_056743.1, read as the reverse complement.
TAGGGGCATTACTTTGAAACCGTCCCGTTGTAGCCATGACTGTTTATAATCGATGACACAATATTAAGGGCAGTGCAGTGGTGCAGCGGTTAACGTTGTCATCTCACAGCAAGAGGTTATCTGGTTCGATTCCCGGCTGGGGTGCCTTCTGTGCAGAGTTTGCATGTTCTCCCTGTGTTCGCGTGGGTTTCCTCTGGGTACTCCAGTTTCCTCCCACATTCTAAAGACATGCATCTGGAGCATCTCTTCCCAGGCCTTCGCTAAAAACAGGCTTTGTGGAACCTAGTCGGACTTTCCCAGTCAACAAATGTTAAATAAATAAATGTGTCTACATTGCATTTGTTACAGAAAGAATTCAGTAATGTTAATCAGTTGTCAAGGTATAATAACATAGCTTTGGTATTTTTATTGTTACTAGGGAATGTTTAAAATATTCCTTGAAAAAGGGGTTGGCTTTGCTCTATGTTGGGAGGTGAAACTATCTAGGTTGCAGTTAATTTTACAATAAAATGTGTTATTTTTACCTTGTTCTTGTGGACTGATTCTTTTACAGCAAGAATGCTTAACTGTTAAATTACATAATTGTAGAAATGAAGTGTTCTGCTTAGACAACTCAGGGTGAGAGGGCAGATGTCATAGAGCAGTATTGTTTTCTGAATTACTTTTGATGTGCTTACACTGTGTTTTCTTATTGCTGTCAGATCATTGTTTGTTTTAATCAGTGGCTGCTATTATAGTACTTTGAAAAAAATAGATTTTATCCATGGCATACCTCTCAAGTGTATCCCATTACAAGGAACGTTCCTCACTCTGGGTCTTAAAAAGTCCATGTTCCTCAAAGTTCCACATTGAAAGGGTCTATCACACACACATTCAGTTTTGCATATTTTTTAAATAATATTGCTGGTAAATAGTACTGAAGCACATTAATTCACCCAAAGAACTTTTTATAAGTGTAAAGTAGGTAGCGCATTTTAACCATCCTGTGACCTTCCTAGATGAAGTTGGTAGTAAGTTGTTGGGAGGTGTTCCACATTTTGCCTATTTACTGAGGCAGTGTTCCATATTTAGGAGATGGAAGGTTGAGAGCTGTGTATGAATGTTGCAATGCTGATGCGTTCGTTTGGAGTACTGGTTGATGAAGTACACTGATTTCAGAGTTTGGGAAAGGATGGCAGATGGATTAACATTCCTAGCCAGATTTCAAGTTGTTTTGTTGTTGTGCAGTCATAGTACTAAATAAGCAGAATCACCTTTACACATATGACATGGCGCAGTCTTCTTAGGGCTGTATTAAAGTTTCCAGTTATGTACATGATTCATAAACTGCTATAAATGCCATCAAATCTCTCAAGTGTACCTCGTTATGAGGAACGTTACACACAGATAATTGCTAGAATAACAGATTTTGCATTATTATGTATTTTCTGAGGGATATGAAGTCTGAAATTCAAATGCCTGCCATTATTTATTGTTATTTAGTGACTTAAATTTTTATGTTGGTATCCCACAATTCTGCTGGAGTGGGTGGGGTTGCATAATTATGTATGCAGGTTTTATGTTAATCAGCATCCCAATTTGTGGCCAGTTGCACCTACTTTTCATGGGCCTTTGTCCACATTTTTCATGTGTCCAGGTTGAGAGGCATGCTACTTCTTACTGACAGCATTGCTATTTGTGCAGTTTTAATACTATTTATTGTTTACAAAATATTTAAATGTGTTTATCTTATGCTTTTTCAGTTGATTTTTCAGAAAATCCTCTGGAATGCAAACATGTGTGAAGGCTTCTAGAGGTGTGATATTCCACACCACATAGGTGATAATGAGATAGTTGTAGGTGTGTCAGTGGTGCAACAGGCAGCATAATTGCCTTTGCTGCTGGAAGACCAGAAGGCTGTGGGCTCCAGTCCCATTCCAGGAAAGTGGATTGCTGACAGTGCAGTGCAGCATTGAGGGAGTACTGCACTCCTGAGTGTGTCATCCTTCAGATGAGATGATAACCAAGGTCCCACCCGTATGAGTTGGTCAAGTGAATGTAAAGGATATCACAGCACCTATCTAAAAGACTAGTGGAATTTCCCTGATGTCTTGGCTAAATTTCCCCTAGTAGTATAAATATCACCTCAGGTCTCCACTGAAAAGAGGCCACAGGCCTAGTACAACTAACCTGGTTAACATTTAAGAAAAAAAAAAAAATGTTGTCATCTTCATCTCTACCCGACAAAACAAGGCAATAGTGTGGCTTGATTTGCACCCCTCCCACCTTAGGCAAGCTCATCTTCCCCATCAACGCAATCAAGTGCCCGAGAAGAATCAAACTCATGTCATGTGGGTCATAGTTAAGGCTGTATCTCTCCATGCCACCAGTGTGGGTACGATAAATAAATAATTAAAAATGTCATTGTCCAGATCAGCAGCATGTGACAGGATCAAAAATGGAAAAAAAATGCCTTTGGAGTAAGTCTTTGATGCTCTAAACTTGGGACACAGTTTATCATCCATATTATTCCATGAACTGCTCTGTAAATGACTGGTCCATTTTCCAACCATGACCCAGGGTCAGGCCGTAATGGCAAATACAACTGATATGGTCAATTTAAAGTGGCCCATCATCCAGCATTTTATGGAAAGTGAAAAGAAACTAGAGTAATTTATACAGACTAAACACACACACACACACACACACACACACACACACACACACACACACACACACACACACACACACACACACAGCCATAAGTCAGGACAGAATCTGTGACCCTGTAGCTGTAAGGCAGTATTCTTACCGCCAAGTCACTGTACGGTCCAGCATTTGGCAACTACAGGCAGACTGAACTTCTTAACCTTTTTTAAAACACTGAGACCATTTTTATTTCTGGTCAAAAGAAGCTTAATGAGGATTTCTGGAAACTTCGACACCAAGGCTTGCTTTCCCATCTTTTGTTAGAAATGGACTTTTTTAAGACTAGACTTCTTGCTTTATTGTACAATTGGCCTAGGCTGTCACTATTAACTTCTAAAATCCTCATTTGATTGTATGTATGCTACTGCCCATCATCTTGACTGTACTCAGTTTTAAATCATTAAAAGTAACTGGGACTTGCATAATAGGTTTCCTTCAAAGGATTTGTGCCCACCTTCCCTATATATGGGTGCTGAAATAGTCTATGGACTCTATCCATTTCATTTGTTAACAAACTGCACATGTAGTGATTGTTTCATTTTGCTTCATTATATTTGCCATTTCCTTTTTCTTAGACTATTATGATATCAACTGCTTCCAATAAAGACTTGTCTATTTTTATTAGTCTCAGATAATTTGTACATGACAACCAAGATTTTCTGCAACATATTTAAGAGCTTCAGTCCAGATTACTTGCTGCAACTTTATAAGCAAAAAGTGTCTGCATTTGGAAAGTTTTAGAAGTTATTCATTTTAAAGCAGTCATGAGTTCTGAATACGTGCAGCTAAGTTATTTATGCTCAGTTCTAAATGTGCCATAAAAATTGTATTTAAATTAGTAGCACATTTACATTTAATTGGCCCTGGAATGTTCCAGTCATGGATAAATCCTGCTATCAACCATAGCTGGAATGTCTACCATACTGAGTGCTAGCATAGAGAGGGAAAAAATAACTGACTTTAAAACATATGCAGTACTATGGTATTAAAGTTAAAACACTGTTCTTCCTATCCTACGTGTTCAAATAAAATCCACATTTTATACAGAAATGTACCCTTAAAGCAGAAGTATTAGTTTTATCTGAGTTTTAAGTGTTCCCTTAGCTTCCTTTCAAAAATAACTTCCTGAATGTTATGCAGGCTTTATTTCAGAGAAGCTTGCACTAAGATCAGACATCATTACTAGAAACCAACTAAATATTGAGAATTAGGTGCTATCTTTATGGATTTAAAATAAAAAAAAACTTTTAAAACAGTTTTCAAAAATGTCATGAAATTTTTAACACTACGAAATCATGATTGGTTACCAAAGAAACCATTCATTCATCATCCAATAACCTATAGTAAATACAAATCCTAGTACGACCAACACAGCTGTAAAAGTAATAAAACTTTATTCACGAAAAAGGAAGGTAAGTGTTTTCGCAGTTAAAAACTACTTCTTCAGACCAATAAAACAAACTACAAAAACAGATCTAAAACTTTAAATAGCATAAACCATCCAATAATATATTTTAGGATAAAATATTCAAAACACTTACTCTCATAAGCACCAATAAAATTAGCACAACGACCTACCAATCAAAGTACGATTCATCTAGTAACCCTTTCATTATTGATCTATCAGACCACTGTTGTCCAATCCTAAAACACTAAAACATATAAGACTAACTAATGTTGCCTCTAGACCTAACAAAAGTCTACATTGATAGGTCCAAATTGTCAAAAATATCCAATAAAAGACCCCATTGATATAACAACTAATACTAAATATCTAACAAAAACTAACATTACATTAGGGAACTTATAAATAAAACAAACCTAGTGCTAATACAGAACATCCCTCTATCCTCAACAAGATGTTGCTCGACACGTGTATTAAAATAAGTACTTTTACACTCTTTATACCTTAATACAGCAAGTTCAGCCTTCATTATTAAATCATGTGTAAATACTTCAAAATTAAAAATATTAACACAACACCATAAAGATTCCAAAATACTACTAAATATAGTGGTGTCACTACAGGGGTTTAAAATACAATTCAACAACTGTATTATATCTATGATCATCACTGGTCCTAGTTCCTGTCTTCTTCAAACCAATAGAACCATACATAAAAAGCGACTATCCTAATAGGTCTGCATAACTAATGGTATCCAATGAGAGATAAGCTCATACAGTATACGAACAAAAGCAAAACAAACATCTTACATGAAAAATAATAACAAAATTGTCCCTGGCAAACTCTGGAAAACCAACAGGATAGTAAACTCCAGAATTCGAAAAATAACAATGACCTTTTGTTTCTACATCTAAGATTCTTTTTTCATCTCCGTGGAGTGAAATACCAGCAGGTGACATTGTTATTTTTCGAAACATTTTACATAACTAATAACATTTATACCAAACAATCATAAAAATAATAAAAATATCTAATGTTTCAGCTGTTGGGCTTCCAAAACAGGTTTCAGTGATGCAATGTTGTTCAATCCAGGAGGAGTATCCACCTTAATTTTTTTTGCTGATCCTGGTCCGGATTTTACCTGCATACCAGCTTGTTGAGTCATCCAATAACCTACTTAATCCAATTAAAGATTGATGGGAACCTGAGGCCTATGCCATCATACAATTAGTGCAAAGCAGAAAAAAATATTCCTAGGAGTGGCACCAGACTATCTCAGGATACACAAACACATGCACTCATAAACACCATGCACACCGACTGTCAAGTCAAAGGATTGCTGATTCACCTATGGATCTGTCCCATTCAGTTTCAGTTTCCTTTATCACCCCCATCATAAGCATCTTTGTACTTTCTCTTGTACAGCCTTCCTTTGTGACTCTAACATTCTGGAAAGTAAATTAACCTTTTCCCCGGAATGGTCTTAGTATGATATTGAATCAGGTTTAGTCTGTCAAGTAGTTCAGAGATCACTTTCTTATTTCTTAACAAGAGTCCCCCTTACCCGATGATTCTTTGACTTAGCAGGCAGTGGTCAGTATTCTTGCCTCACCAAACTATCAGTTTGTGCCATTAAGTAATTATAGAAGTGTGCACTTCTTTCCATGGTTTTAGAATGTTGATATGGTATATCTGCTCTGAGAGTCTCTTACCAGCCGGTCTAACCCTGTATATTTAATCATTAAAATGTTTACTATTTAAAATGGACCCTGTTACTTAGTCAAAATGTTGTTATCCATGGATGGGGATCAAAACTAACTACCTGTTGTGTTGTTTGGGCGCTTTCCATGTGCTACCATACAAAGGACATTGCTACTTTCAATCTGTCTTTTAAGTTGATGCAGTGTTCTATGACACTTTTAAATTAGGTGTTCTCTCCTTCCCAGGTTTCTCTGGCAATATCTAACAGTTCACAGTGATGTCTGCATATAACTCAAAGGGACTGTATCCTGTTAAGGCTTATGATACTCCTCTAACAGCAAACATGAGATATGGTATTAGATGGTCCCAATTTTTCCCTTGATCCTCAATAATTTTTCTCAGCATAGATCTTATTGTTTAGTTATAATGCTTCACATATCCATCTGTCTGGAGATGGATACACTGTGGTTTTTAACTGATTGATTGCTTGATCTTAAAGCACTGGCTCAGTTGGTACATTATTCTGGACATGAATGGGCTCATGTGGTTGGTAAGACATTCCTTAGATATCCTATTATTACATAGGGGAACAGCTTCAGGCTACTTATCATACCTCTCAGGTGTCCAGACTTTTGCAGAATGTCTAGATTTTTGCCTCTTATTTTTGGTTTATTCCTCATAAAATTTGTGGTCTTCTGACAAATCACTGGAATGATCTGAGAATTGAAGTCACTAAAGAATGACATACATTTGAGTTTCAGACTTCAAATCCTTCAGAAATTGTATGCTAACACAAACCAAGTTACTGTAGCAACATTCTTAGTTTATAAGAGAAATATTTAAAATCTGCCCCAGTTTTTGGGCCTTTATCCCCCCATTTGTCAGGCTTTGTCCAGATTTCTTGCACTAAAAGTTCAGATGTAGCACCAGTGGTTGGTAGTACTTACCAACACTCCAACAGTCATTATCTTTCTGACAAGGCACATACAGATGCACTCCACATAGAAGCTTCCAACAAACCACAAAAATGTTGTCTGTCTAGCTGGGAAAAATATGCTTAAAGAAATGGATTTTGTACATATAATGGAAGGTGTAAGTTCCAGATTAAAACAAAGCATCAAAAATATGCATGTGGCATCGAACAGTGTGGAATATACAAATACAGTACAGTCCGTTTTTTCTTAAAAACAATGCAGTTTTATTAAACACAGCAAAATGCTGGTGCAAGCTGTTCTCAAGGGTACTGAACCAACTTACATAGCAAAGCAAGTGTTCTGTTAAAGTTTCAAGCAAGAGTCCACAATCTCTCCTGTAGATTCAAACAAGGTCCAATGATGATTTCCTTCTTCTGGATTTCTTGCAGGAAGATGCCTATATGTTTTTCAAAGAACTTCACAAATTCTTGCCTTTACTACAGCCTTTCACTAAGGTCACTGACCTAGGCACCCACATTCCCCATGCACAGCAGGCTACTTTCTCTGTAATTGAACTTAGGTTACCATCTAAAATGAAGAACAATTACAAATGCTTCTTTAGCTATGTTATGAAACTTTGAAATAACATCCAATGCTGCTCTGCCTGTATTCATAGTGGTACCACCTATTCTAATCCAGTACCCACTGTCAATATCCTGACAAACTAACTGAATGAAAATTTTACCCCCGAGATGACTATCCAAAGCTCACTTATCCCAAAATCTCTCAGACACCCATGATTACTATAGACGGTAGGAGGTTAGCATAATGGTTAAGGTGTTTACCTTACAGACATAAGGCACATGGTTTGATTCTCACATGGGGTAATTGGCTAAGCTTAAAAATAGCCCACAAGAGCAGTTAGTCTAGTACTAATCTATGAACCTATGAGAACATGTACTGAAAGTATTTCCTCAATCAGACCTGACAATATACCTGGCTGTTTAATAAACGGTACCAAACAAGCCCTGGCAGAGACATTCCAACTGCTTAACCTACCTGAGCTAAATTATTGGCTTTGTCCCTGAGGTTTTTCACACAGCAGTAGTGAAGCCACTTCATAAGGGTGTCCCCACCACTGACCTCAGGAATTATAGGCCCATCAGTCTGACAAGTCTTATTTACAAAGCCATGGAACATATTATGCCTGACCTAATAAACTATGATATTAAAAAATCTCATCTAGCTGGATGTAGAGCAGTTCGGCTTTGTCAAATGTTGATCCTGTTTAACGAATCTTGTTAACTTCTTTGAAAAGGTAAAACAGGCTGTTGACAGTTTGATCCTGTGCACATGGCATATGTTCAGCTGGCCAAGATGGTTGACACTTACAGCATAGTTAGCAAGCTTAATGTATTTTAAATAGATCCTTGTTTATTAAGATGGACAGCAAACTGGCTAAAAGACAAACCCCATATAGTGAGAAGAGCACGTGTCTTATCACAGAGTATGAAGGTAACCAGTTGTGTCCCATAGGGCTTAGTGTCTGGACTTATTTTTTTTCAGCATCTACTTTTCTGATCTCCAGACCATGAACCAAGACATCTGGCTAATCAAGTTTGCTAAAGACCTTAAAGTGGAAATTATTATCAATTCCTCCTCTAATGCCACAGTCATTCAATGAGAACTGAAGGCTCAAATCAAATACTAAAAAGTGCAATATTGATACATTTGGTAATCAACCCCACCCCCAACACACAACACTAGAGAACATCCCACTATAATAACAGAATGTCCTTTTACTTAATACAGTAAGTGCCTAAGAAATGTCATCCAGATCTAATCCCTTATATTCAGCATTGGGTATGCCTGTTTTTGAATACAATGGCCTCTTTGGGATGTACCTGACTGGCTATATCAAACAACTAAAAATACCACAGAGGTTAATAACTAATAAGTTCACTATCAATACAATGACAGGATCAAATTCTACTTGAGGCTTATTGCTGACATTTTTATCATTTGGGAGGACACAGCGTAAAATCTAGAAAAAAGTATATGCACACATTAGTAATTCAACAGACGTTTTAAGATTCACAGCACATCATGGCAGAGAAAGGGTAAACTTCCTGAAGTATCTATACACAAAAAGACAGAGATGGGGAACTCAGCAATGATCTACACAGGGAACCCAGCAGGGTAAATCTTGTGTCTCACACACCACCATTATGCATCCCACACTACAAAATAGAATGTCATCAAATCACAAGAGAATTGTATGGCCTGAGTTACCAGGCACCTGGTGAGATTTTTAATCAACTTTAATGAGCTCCAAAAAGACCTGCTTGAAATGTGCAAGGTTATAAAACACTGAGCAATATTCTTCAAGAGGTTAAGGAAGTGAAAATTAAGGAGCACAATATAATCTATGAGCCCCTGAGGTGGATCCATAATTCCTTAAGGAGCATGTAGTCTGACACATAAATAGAGATGCTGAGCAGATGCATAGCACTACCCTCTTCAGGGATGCACAGGAAACTAAGAAGGCCATGGTGGACAACTGTGACATTATTAAAGGAAACAGACCACATAGCAGATAACTTGACCCAGAACCTACCTTTATTTTCAAAACAGGCAAGAACATCCAGAGGTACCTAGAATCAAAAGAACATTTAAGCAACCCAGAAGACAATAGGATGTTCATATGTTCACATGTGGACCTACAAAATGTGTATTCATGAGCATAAAGAACTACTTTACTTGTCTCACCACTATATTTCAGCACACATAAAAGCAGTTACAATAATGAACTAGTCAGTTACAGGGTCCAGTGCCTGAAATGTGAAGGATTTTACATAAGCAAGACAATTAAACTAAAGAAAAGAATGTCTCAGCATTTATCTAACATTAAGCTCCACAAAAGTAAAGAACATGCTTGAAAAGTATGCTGCAGAACATACTGGACACTCCTCATTAATTTTTCATGTAGTGGACTCAGTTGAAGCAGACCCATTGAAAGGAAATACCAGTGTACCACTGAAGAAAAAAGTGCTGGAGTGGCAGATTAAATGCAATGCCTGAAAAGAACCTGCAATCAATATCTCTTTCTCCATTAATAATGTACTCCAGTTCAGAAGGGTCAACCGCCACTCCTTTAACTAAAAAGTGATCCTCAGGAGGATTGAACTCATGACATTATCTTGTCAAAAAAGGCAAAGAACATGGCTTGATCATTAATAAAGTATATGATAAAAATAGATTAAATGGCGTTTTAGTGAAAATGTCATTTTAAATATGCTTGGGACTATTTATACTGGCATCTTTAAGTTGTACATATTCCTTAGTGTCTAGTTTATTAAAACATCTAGCAGAATTTAACAAACATGTAGGTCTTGAAAATAATTTTCAGTCCTCCCAACCTTTTTCATTTCCTGACTTAGAAGTAGCATTAGTCATGTATTTGTTTTTTTAGTTTTAATTTTACTTTAACTTCTTGGTTCACTGCTAGCATGGCTATGCTGTGATTAAATGTCTTAGACCTCTTTATGTAGTCATGGGCATTTGCTGCAAGTATTTGCTTCATTTCACCAAGTCAAAAAAACTGCAACTTTCTCCTTTCCCATTTCCAGGCCTAGATCTAATTTGATTAATTTTTATATATTTTTTTAGTTATATTTAGCGATATTAGATGGCTGGCTTTAATGTTTTGGCTTACTGGAAATGCCGCATATAGTATCAATCCTGTCAATCTTTTTTACATGCAGACTACTCAGAATAGTTGATCTGAAGAATCTCCATTTAGCAAAAATGCAAATTAACATGTCACCCAAACTTGCTAGCTTAATAGTAACTAATTACTTTTAACCTTTTAGTTTATTAAAAGTACAGCATAAATTAGCAACCCTACAAATGGTTCTTAAATCTCTGCCCTTATAGGTCACCCAGATGTGGTCATTTACAATTTATATTACAAGACCTAGTCTGTCATCCATATACCTCACTGGTTTAAGCAGGACAACACAAAGCACAGAATGGGAGAGGTAAAAATAAATTGGTTTGGAAAACCATTAAGGATGGCATTCCCTCCAGATGGGTTTAAAATGTAAACCATTCGTGTACATCTAATCTGAAAATCACTGAAACACATATTACATCTCCAGTCTACTTGTAGCCACAATATAATGCAAATACCTAACTAGCCCTTAAAGCTTCTACACTTTATAATAAATCCATAGTGCAATGTATGAATATGACTCGTTAAACAGGTTTTCATGTAGCACAGGAAGAAGAAAGCCTCTCCTGAAAAATACAGTTAGCTGCAATTGTCTCCCTCTTAATACCTTAAATCCCAGCATCGTAACATAATAAAGCACACAAGAAAGTGAGGAATTGCAATAAACAAAGAAGCATGCTCATGAGTCAGTTTCTTAATTTAAAAATACAGTTAACAATGAATACTTCATCCAGGAAAGCCAGAAGTAACAACACTGTCATTAGATATAGAAAACTCTAAAGGATTAAATATAAATAAAGATAATATGCTTTGGAGAATGGGATTTTAATTTCTTGGAGTTTAACTGTTTGAAGTTGATTTTAAAAATTGTGCTAAAGTCCATAAAAGCAGACGTTAATCCTTGAGAAAACGTTAAAATAATCAATGACTTACAAATGTTAAAACAAGGGCAAAATCCCATAAAAGACACAAGATACTTAATCTCATTTGAAAATATGGCTCACAAAAGGAATCAGTTGTAAACAGCATTGTTAATAACACATGATGTGAGCTGATACAGTGATTTTAAGAACTACATGTAGAAACTAAGTGGTCTAGCTTTAAGGAAGGAGTGGGAGGCTCTAGTTTACTGCCAAGAAAATCCTGACATAGTGTCCAGTCATGGACTAGTGTGTATTTAAGATGTAATAGCCAGCTATCACTCATACAAATCTCATTTTCAGCTGATTGGCCAAATGTATTACAATGTAGAAATTGGCTTTTTCTGATTTCCTGCTCCTCTCTTATCCTGACTGTATAAATGAAGTAGTAATGGCAGAGAAAAAATTAGATCTGATGAAGTCTCTTGATGAAAGTGATTATAAATCCAGTAGTTATTTTTTGCAGAAAACGTGGAGAAAGACTAGTCCTTTTCTGATTATTTCGAAATAATAGCTCCTCCTATTTCAAAGATCTGTTTATGGTTCCCTGAATGAAAAATTTTAACAACTGCTTTTACAACTTACAAAACAACAGGTTACAGGATCTCATAGTTTTCCCCAACCTATTATAGTTATTTTCTCAAAATAAATAAACAAAATAAGGGTTTCTGCTGACTTACCAAAGTAGAATTCCTGCTTTTTCTGTCTTGCAGTAAAATTGATGGTATGAAGTTTACTGCAGACTACACAAGTGACTGAAAAGGATTGTTTCTGTACATTGGTATGGACAAGTAGCAGTTTTCTTCCTTGGAGTAGTCACGCTTTTTAAGAATGTGTTTCAGTTTGTACCATCCTCCGTGATGCATCCGAGAATTTGCAGAATAGGGAGGGATGTGGTCTCAGAAGTTGACTACTGGGGCCTGGAAAGGAGACTAATATGAGTTGGAGATGATAAGTATAGCCCTTTAGGTTAAATATCACCCTAAGTCAAGGGATCTCTGATGCTTTGTGCTCCCCCCTGCACACTTCTCCCCCTAGTAACCCCCATTTCCTCCATCTAAACCACCCCCACACTATCACAATTATTTTATTTATTTATTTTTTACTTTTCTCACATGTTGTTTTGCTCTTCACCTTTCAGTGTTCAACACACCATTAATAGCAAAGATTGCACTGTACTAACTGTATAAAAATTAAGTCAGTTAAATCTGGAGTCTGGAGGCCTAAAGCCATGAGATTTTAGTTGCTCTAATGTACATTTTACATTTTAAAACAACCTTTTGATCCAGTGATGACCTGATCAAAAACATCATGACTAGGGAAACAAAGACTTACTATTCATCACTGTTTGTTTCCAGCATCCTTTCAACAGACCCTAATTAGACAATACAGCCCTGCAGTAAATGTGAAATAAAAATCAAATAAAGCAGGATATGGGCACCATTAGGCCCTTATAATTTATTTTCTAACCTTTTGATCCAATGATGTCCTTAACAAAGCACATGAATATCTGAGGAACTTTTTTTATTTTTTTAATTCGAGAAAGAAATAAGTTGTCTGACAAAAATAGCAGTTAACAATAAAAAGAGAAGACAATGGTTTACAATAATATATAAATCAGATCTTACAGTACAGCTTGCCTCCACCCAAAAAAAAAAGATCCACCTTCTGTGTATTCATCTGTTATTAGACTGGGATGAAAGATAAGGCACAAGTGGCCAAAACCATACATTTTGAATGTCTGCTGTCAAACATATTCAGCATAACCCATCACGCCTACCTAAAAATGACAGCCACCTTCTCTGTACTACTCTAATGTCAAACTGGGACAAAACTGAAAGGACAAATATAAGACAGTAACAGATATATGTCAACAACGTGCCTCCTTACTCCTACCCCTAAAGAACAGACAACTAAATACATGTCTGATGTTTGATTCTGAGAAAAGTAATGAAATAATTACAGTAATGCCTTGTAATAATCCTGTAACATTGCTGTTTAATGCTAATTTATAATGAAAATTGTATAATATATTGGAGCTTTTCTCCCCGGGCCTCCGCTGAAAAAGGGCTCTTCAGCTCAGTCGGACAATCCTGGTCAACAAATGTAAAATATATAAATAAATAATAATTACAGTAAGATATGTTACCTTTTTGCTCCTAAATAGTACACTGCCCCTTAAACATGTATTAGTGAACACACATTCTGATACTGCCCCTGATAAGATATATTTCAAAGTACACAAACATACATGCTGCACACTCACTTACAAGTATTTTGGTAGAATGCCAATTCCCTTACGACATGTCTTCAGGGTGCTAGAGGAAACTGGGTGCATGGATAAAACTATACAGAAACGTGGAGTTCATGTAAACTTCATGCAGAAGAAGCCACAGCCAAGAGCCTAATCAAGGCCAAGGCTAATGGTAACACTACTCAATGCAATGTAATATATTTAAGTGCTGTTCCATGCACACAGCAGCTACACAGTAAAGTATTCTAAGTTCCTTTGTGCAAATCACATTAACCCTAAAAAGCTGAAATAATGTGCATATAACAGCAGTTAATCAAAACCCAAGCAACTATAACTACTTCATCTGTACCTCTCAGATATCCAGCCCTTAGAAAATGAAAACAAATAAACAAGGGCCACAAATTAATATATTCAGCTCATAGCTCTCAACTGCTTAGCAAAAGAAATGGGAGAAAAATAAAAAATAATGGGGATGGCAAAGTTCCCAAAATCAGAGACAGATTTTAAACATTGCTGTTATACTTAGAATGTTGATATAAAAACAGGTTTTTCTGAAAGATATGAAGACTGAAACTCAAGTGTTATTATGTAGCATTTGTGATTACAACCTTTAACTTTCTTCCTCAGTAATTTATCAGAAAACCACATGATTTATGAGGAACAGTAAAAATAGGGTCTATATTAGATCAGCGAATGCTTAAAAAAGCAAACGCTGATTGATCGAACTTATTTAAGCGAATGTTTAAAATATCGACGCAACAGAAACCTGAATTTTTTCCTAGGGAAAGAATTCGGTTGCCTGTTTCTGTTGCTTCGGTATTTTCAGTGCTGTGGTGGAAAGTTATGGGTCAGATTCAGGTAAGTGTGTGATTGTGTGGATGTCAGTGTTAGGGTGGGTTATGTGAGTTAGGGTTAGGGCGTGGGTTAGGTATGTGTGCGATTGTGTGTACGTGAGGGTTAGGGCGGGTTAGGTGAGTTGAGTTAGGGAGCGGGTGAGGTGAGTGTGCGATAGTGACGGACCTTAGGGTTAGGGTTTGGGTTAAGGTAAGTGGATAGTTAGTGGTGTGCGTATAGTTTAGTGTAGGATTAGGTGTCAAATTTTAGGTGTATGCGTGTGGATTGCTGTTTGTTTGGTGTGCTTGTGTTGTGTCTGTGTTTTGGATCAGCGATTTTTTTTGCTAGGATCTGACAGTTCGAGATTGTAAGCTTTCGCTTACATGAGTTCGATCAATCAGCATTCGCTTTTTTAAGCGTTTGCTGATCTAATATAGACCCGTAAAAATAAGAGTAAGATTAGGGACACTGAGAGGCATGAAACTCCATACACCAAGTCCAACCAGCAACCACATTAAAAAAAAAGACAGAAAAGAAAAAAAATAACTCATACTCTTGCCAGCTGCTGCTGTTTGCTGGCTGGTGAGGCATGCTTTCCTAATTGTTGTAATATTATAAAATAATTTTAATCATATCTTATATGCTTCTTCTGTTAAGAATTTTGTAATCACCTGCCTCAGTGCTGAATACTCCATCGATCTGTCACTGCTCTTACACAGAGTTTGTAGAGTTATGTTACTTATTTATTTATTTTTGAAACAGTTACTATCATTTTCTTTTGTCTTTTGGTTATATAGAATGTTAAACCTTTATTTATTCCTTTCAGACATTCACTTTTTCATTCTTCAATGCCTACTTTATGCAATTCAAGGTCATGGGAGAACTGTAACCTATCCCATCATTCACTGCGTGCAAGACAGAGAAAGTGATCCCACACCAATAGCTTAAATAGGGAAGGGGAAAAGGGAAAGCTGCCCCGAGCACAGGGTGTTAGGGGGTGTGATCAGTAATTGCCAATAAGGTGTGTGGCCCTTATTTATTTTTTATTAATTTTTATTTTCTAAGCATTGGATATCCGGAATGTGCACAGGTGACATAACTAGAATTTGTGGTGTTTTTGAGGTGACTGATGACTAACTGTTGTCGCCTGCACATTATTCTAGCTTTCCAGGATTAATGTAATTTGTATGAAGGAACTTGGAATACTTTATTATGTGGCTGCTGTTTCTACAAAACAGAATAAATGAATGCTGATACTGTAACTGTGGTCAGGACTGAAGCATTTCATTGATGGTATTCTAATTGCAACAAGCCACTTGTTACATTTGTAATAACTGGTCAGTGGATAAGAAGTTACTGGTAATGTTACAGAAAGGGTTTTTGTATGGTCAGGTGTAAGGTTGTAATTAGGGGCAGGGTTAGGGTCAGAGTTAACATGCATTATAAAGGACATTACAGACACCATTTTACTAATATATGCTTACTCCACCCCTGACTCCTGACAGAACTTTACAGCTTACCTTCTAAAAACCTTTTCATAACAGTACCACTACAAAAGACTCAGATACATACCGTAAACAACACAGCACTTGCAAAATATTTAATTTATCCTCTAATCTAGCCCTTACTGTAACCCCAACTGTAAACACTTACCTTCCATTTACACACACACACACACACACACACACACACACACACACACACACACACACACACACACACACACCACAAACACTTCACATGCACATGCACTGCAGAAATGTATCCCCTTCCATAGTTCTTACTCTAACCCACCTGCAAACACTGTCACACACTTGTGGCCTGTAATACGATTTTTCATCTCTGTAAGACTGTAGTTTATTGTATCTTATAAAGAAAGCTTTACTTAGCATTTCCAGAGTTCATTAGTTACTTTGTGTGGTATCTCGCACAGAATAGGCAGCTGATTTCTAGGTGTCTCCTTTAATTAAGCATACATTTTGTACCTAATCCCTTTTTTTGGTGAGCTAACTAAAATTATGCATACAACTGGCAGTGAATTTTTGGGGATCAAAGAAGCAGTTTCTTTTGATATTATTTTCAAGTGCCATTGTTTGTGGAGAGGGTTGAACTGCTAAATCAATGTCTGAATGATATCACTTTAATACTTAATCAGCTGGTGTTCCTATGTTTTTGTTATTAAGATTCCTCATTCTTGGATGCCTTCTTTCATTTGATTTATATATTCCTGTCTTCTGAGTGTCTGTACTATATTCACACAATAGTCTTACAGTGTTTCCTAGAAAACAGACAGGAAATATCAAAACTTACTGATAAATCTGAGATAGTGAGTCAAAATATAAAAATAACGTTGCTTTTTTATTTTTAGTAATACAGAACATTGAATATCAAGCTGTTCAAATGTTTAGAGGAAGCTGCCCACACACACAACACAGACTCCCATGTTTCACACACAGCATAGAGACCTAGTGTTTCACACACAGCACAGACTCCCATGTTTCACACACAGCATAGAGACCTAGTGTTTCACACACAGCACAGAGTCCCATGTTTCACACACAGCGTAGAGTCCCAAGTTTCACACAAAGCACAACACAGAGTCCCATGTTTCACACCCTGCATAGAGACCTAATGTTTCACACACAGCACAGAGTCCCATGTTTCACACAGCGTAGAGTCCCAAGTTTCACACACAGCACAACACAGAGTCCTATGTTTCACACACAGCACAGGCTCCCATGTTTCACATACAGCATAGAGTCCCATGTTTCACACACAGCACAGTCGCATGTTTCACACACAGTACAGAGTCCTATGTTTCATACACAGTACAGAGTCCCATGTTTCACACACAGCACAGAGTCCTATGTTTCAAACACAACACAACACAGAGTCCTATGTTTCACACACAGTACAGAGTCCCATGTTTCACACACAGCATAGGCTCCCATGTTTCACACACAGCAGTGTCCCATGTTTCACACATAGCAGAGTCATAGGTACACAGGTTCATAGGTTGGTACTAGGCTATCGGCCCTAGGGCCTATACAAGCCTAGCCATAACAATTCTTTGGCTATTTCTTCCCACGGTATTTACTTCCCTGGACCCCTGTCTAGCAGGGTGACTGATGTGATCCCTGGGGTGAATTTCCTATCTCCCATCCAATCATCAAGGTTCCTTTTGAAGAGGGTCAAAGAGGCACTCTGCTTGACATGTATGGGCAGTCTATTCCAGAGTCTGGGGAGTCTCTGGGTCAGGAATCTATCCCTACAGCATGTTTTGTTCATTGTGATGACAAGGTTTAGATCCCTGGAGCATGTGTCTCTGAGGGATTGGGATTTCTTTAAATGTAGCATGTCCAACAGCTCTGGGTTTGACATGGCCTTGTATGTTAAGCAGAGATCTTCTCTGAGTAGACGATATGTGACAGAGTATAGGGGGAGTTCTTTTAGACGGTCAGCATAGGGCATCTGCTTTAGACCTGTGATTCTTTTAGTGAGGTATTTCTGTGGCCTTTCCAGTTGTTGCAGGTGTCTTGAGAGGTACATACCAAATGGGGCATTGTATTCTATAATAGGTCTAATGAGGGATGAGTACAGTGGGACAATGACCTCCTTGTTTTCTGGATGAAAAGCCCTTAGTGATGAGGTGTGCCACATAGAAGGATTTCCTGACTGTTGTGGCGATGTGGTTATTGAAGGTGATGCCACTGTCCACCTGTGTCCCTAAGTCTCTTATCACACTTTCGGTGTCCCATGTTTCACACACAGCACAGAGTCCCATGTTTCACACACATTACAGTCCCATGTTTCACACGCAGCACAGAGTCCCATGTTTCTGCACCATCAGCACTGTGTCGCACTTCACACAGATGAAGTTAGTGATGTATACTTACTGTGGTAATCCTAGATTTACATTTCAAACTGGACTACAGTTGGTCATATTTTAACACTAGGCCTGAATGACCCTCTCTAGGTGTCTGTGTAGACAGATGATGCAATCAGCAAATAAAGGAGAGCAGTATTGCTGGAACTAAATTCATCCTCAAGTCTTGGTGAGTAGCTTCATGGAGTGGACAAGATGACACTGACCTATAGACTGTATTTTATATAGCATATACCATGGAGAGAGGTAAGTTAAAACAGAAAAAGGGTGCACAGGTACTAGATAAAAAAGTGCCCAATCCCAGTGTATGCACTGGTGCCTGGAATGGAAGAAATAGCAGTGTAGAATTCTCAAGACATGGAAACATTCCTATAATGTCATAGAAGGAATTAGTAGTCCATAAAAAACACAAAAAACTGACAGTCCAAAAAAATTCCATAAAGATGACAGAGTGGATTAAGGACAGGAAATAAATTACGTATTGCTACTATTATGCAAGAAGCCTGGAATTTTCAGATTGAACATAATTTAGAAAGATTAAGAGAGCAATTAGAGGAACTAAAAATACTTGCACAATGAAAACTGTGCAAAGCTTCAAATTATTTTTTTTTCATTAATACAACACATCTACGAAAAACATTACATAGATGAAGAAACTCTGGACAACATAGAGAAAGAAACAACAGAGGAAGTCGAAGTGCAAAAATATAAAGAACATAACCCAGAGATTTTTGACATTTTTATTAGTTAAAGAGAGCGTAACATATACACTTTGGACTGGGAAAGGTATAACACATAAAGGTGAGTAATAAGATTTGTCGATTTCTTCTACTGTAGCCATCAGCTGAGGGTCAATGTTACCTTCCGTAGGATAACAGCAGTGGCCTAAACGGTAGAACTGAAAAGTGAATTGTTGCTATTCACAGAGAGTGTGACTGTGTGCCAATCCTGCTATCTGACACAGCATTACAGTACAATTATCGGGCTACTAATTACCCAGAAGACACTGAGCTGCCAAAGCAGTGTTACTAGTGTTACCAAGGCCAGACTAAAAAACAGATCCCAGATGCACTGAGGTCCACTCACATAAAAACTTAGAATAATAAACATTTATAATTACTGAGTCCAGACCTCTTCATGTATAGATATAGGTGCACACATATATGGGCACACATGTATCATAAACTGGGCAACAAGATAAATCCAATCCAATCTGTAATCTGCTGTCACTGCTGAAAATGCAAAGCTGCTCAGCAGGAGCAGCAACAAGCCAAGGTGAGCTGTACTGCCCTCAGTACATCCAAAAGGGTTAAGTAGCACAGCAGGAAAGTGACAATAATCATATATACAAAAGGGTTACGTAGCATAGCAGGAAAGTGACAATAATCATGTATACAAAAGGGTTACGTAGCATAGCAGGAAAGTGACAATAATAATTTATACAAAAGGGTTATGTAGCACAGCAGGAAAGTGACAATAATCATTTGTACAAAAGGGTTATGTAGCACAGCAGGAAAGTGACAATAATAATTTATACAAAAGGGTTATGTAGCATAACAGGAAAGTGACAATAATCATTTATACAAAAGGGTTATGTAGCACAGCAGGAAAGTGACAATAATCATTTATACAAAAGGGTTATGTAGCACAGCAGGAAAGAGACAATAATCATTTATACAAAAGGGTTACGTAGCACAGCAGGAAAGTGACAATACTCATTTATACAAAAGGGTTACGTAGCACAGCAAGAAAGTGACAATAATCATTTATACAAAAGGGTTATGTAGCACAGCAGGAAAGTGACAATAATCATTTGTACAAAAGGGTTACGTAGCACAGCAGGAAAGTGACAATAATCATTTGTACAAAAGGGTTACGTAGCACAGCAGGAAAGTGACAATAATCATTTATACAAAAGGGTTACATAGCACAGCAGGAAAGTGACAATAATCATTTATACAAAAGAGTTATGTAGCACGGCAGGAAAATGACAATAATCATTTGTACAAAAGGGTTATGTAGCATAGCAGGAAAGTGACAATAATCATTTATACAAAAGGGTTATGTAGCACAGCAGGAAAGAGACAATAATCATTTATACAAAAGGGTTACGTAGCACAGCAGGAAAGTGACAATACTCATTTATACAAAAGGGTTATACAGCACAGCAGGAAAGTGACAATAATCATTTGTACAAAAGGGTTACGTAGCACAGCAGGAAAGTGACAATATTCATTTGTACAAAAGGGTTACGTAGCACAGCAAGAAAGTGACAATAATCATTTATACAAAAGGGTTATGTAGCACAGCAGGAAAGTGACAATAATCATTTGTACAAAAGGGTTATGTAGCATAGAAGGAAAGTGACAATAATCATTTATACAAAAGGGTTACGTAGCACAGCAGGAAAGTGACAATAATCATTTGCACAAAAGGGTTACGTAGCACAGCAGGAAAGTGACAATAATCATTTATACAAAAGGGTCACGTAGCACAGCAGGAAAGTGACAATAATCATTTGTACAAAAGGGTTACATAGCACAGCAGGAAAGTGACAATAATCATTTATACAAAAGGGTTATGTAACATAGCAGGAAAGTGACAATAATCATTTGTACAAAGCAGCAATGAGACACAAATCAGGAATGGTAGGAACAGATAATGAACCAAATGCGGCTCATTTTTCCAGTTCATTTTTCAGTCCATCCCTTCAAACTAGTCATCCTGCCTTGTTATGTACTGGTGTATGGCTGTCTGCCTGGAATGTATTGTGCAACATAGAAACACAACGATACACTCATGAGTGTGTGTGTTTCTGTGCATATATCTGTATGTGTGTGTGTGTCTGTGTGTCGTGTGTGTGTGTGTGTGTGTGTGTGTGTGTGTGTGTGTGTGTGTGTGTGTGTGTGTCTGTGTGTCTGTGTGTGTGTGTGTGTGTGTGTGTGTGTGTGTGTGTGTGTGTGTCTGTGTGTCTGTGTGTCGTGTGTGTGTGTGTGTGTGTGTGTGTGTGTGTGTGTGTGTGTGTGTGTGTGTGTGTCTGTCTGTCTGTGTGTGGTTCATAATGCAGAAGCATGGTCTTTTTCCATGCTTCACCTCATGGCAAGCTGTTTGATTCTAAGGAAACATCTATGTTGCACAAATTTGATTGTCACATGGTGTGATGCACTCTATTTTTTCATTAGTGTGTTTCACAGCCCTGTACTCACATCAGTGCAGTAGTGAAGGGCACACCAGTTGCCCTGCTGTGTAGTCTTTCTTTTCTGTGTTGAGTGTAGCATAGCCAAGTACTCACAGCAGTACAAAAGTGCAAGCCACACCAGCTGCCATGCAGTGCACCATTTATTTTCTATGTTGCATTGTCCATCACATACAGTACTACAGCAGTGTACAGCACACAGCCTGCCATGCTGTGCACTATTTTTCTCAGAGATCTTGGAGGTGTGCACCCTTTACTTCCATGCATTATTGTTCCAGTGTTTACAATACAGCAAACCTGCAGAATGTGCAGTTATTCCATGCATCACTGCAACACTGATTACAGTACTACAGTACTGCAAGTTGTGCAGGCTGTTGCTTTTTGACATCCAGTGATTACAGTATAACATTACTGCAGGGTATGTGGGCTGTTCTGTGACATGCAGCAATTACAGTACTGTAGTACTGCAAGGTGTGGGGGCTGTTGTTCTTTGATACCAAGTGATTACAGTACTACAGTACTGAAGAATGTGCAGGCTGTTGTTCTGTGACATTCAGTGATTACAATACTGTAGTACTGCAGCATGTGTATGCTGTTGTTATGTGGATCATTGCTTCAGCAATTACAGTACTACAATACTTCATGGTGTGCAGGCTGTTTTTCTGTGGCACCTGGTGATTACAGTACTATAGTACTGTGAGGTATGCAGGCTGTAGTTCAATGACACCCATCAATTACTGTACTACAGCATAGGCTGTTTTTCTGTCACACCCAGTCATTACAGTAGTGCCATACTGTGGAATGCATAGGTTATTGTTCAGTGACACCCAGTGATTATAGTACTACAGTACTGCAGGGTTTGCTAGCTGGTGTTCTGTGGCACCCAGTGATTTCAGTACTGTAGTACTGCATTGTGTGTGGGCTGTTTTTCTGTGACACACAATGATTACAGTAATAGAGTAGTACATGGTGTGCTGTTGTTTGTTCTGTGTCATCCAGCAATTACTGTACTATAGTACTGCAGGGTGCATAGGCTGTTGTTCTGTGGCACTCAGCAATTACTGTACTGCAGTACTGAGGGAAATACAGGCTGTTGTTCTGTGGCACCCAGAGTTTACAGTACTGCACTACTGCATGGTGTGCAGGCTGTTTTTCCCAGTAAATACAATACTGTAGTATTGGATGGTGTGGAGGTTGTCATTCTGTGTCACTCAGGGATTACTGTACTACAGAACTGCAGAGTGCACAAGATGTTGTTCTGTGAGACCCAGAGATTACTGTACTACAGTATTACAAGGGTGTACTAAGCCCATGCACAACCTACCACAGATTTCACCGTACATCTTCTTCACCTCACACTGACAGATGTGTGATTCTGTTTATCTAATGTACACGTCTATCCAGCAAATGACTCGCACGTACTGTGTCTGCTATTCAGAGTGGATGATGATTAAGTCAAGTCACCTATCTATCTTTTCATAACATTGATAAACTGCCTATACAACTGGTTTATAGGTTCATAGGTTCATAGGTAGATACTAGGCTATCTGCCCTAGGGCATTTATAAGCCTAGCCAGAGTGCATTTGGCTTCTGCCTCCCTATTAGATTAGCCTACTCTGCCTCTGTAAAGTAGGTCACAGAAAGTACTCTTTTAAGATTAGTTTACTGTGCCTCTGTCTAGCAGGGACACAGGAGAGATCCCAGGGGTGAATTTGCAATTTCCCATCCACACGTCCAAATTTTGCTTGAAGAGGGTCAGCGAGGGGCTATGTCTAACATGAAATGGGAATCTATTCCAGAGTGAGGGGAGCCTCTGGAAATGAATCTGTCCCTCCAGCATGTCCTATTTATTTTTGTGCTGAGGTTTAGGTCCCTGGAGCATGTAGCTCTAAGGGACTTGGATTTTTTGAGGTGGAGCATGTCCATTAATTCTGGGTTTGACATGGCTTTGTACATCAGGCATAGATCGCCTCTGAGTAGGCGGTAAGCAACTGAGTATAGCTGGAGTTTCTTTAGTCGAGCTGCATAGGACATCTGTTTGTAGCCCATGATCCTCTTGGTGAGGTACTTTTGGGGTCTCTCCAGTTGCTGCAGGTGTCAGGTAAGGTACATCCCAAAGGGGCATTGTATTAAATTATGGGCCTGATGAGTGACAAGTAGAGGGGCACAATGACCTCTCTTGATCTAGATGCGAACCCTTTCATGATAAGGTGGGCTATATAGAAGGTCTTTCTAACCACTTTGGCAACGTGATTATCAAAGGAGAGATTACTATCTATGTTGGTCCCCAAATCTCTAATTGCTTCTTCTGTACTTAATGGATTACCACCTGTGTGGTAATTTGTGGGCATCTTGTTTTTCCCAAAGGGGATGACTATGCACTTTTTAGCATTTAGCTTGAGGCCGTGGCTCTGTCACCAAGCATCCGTCTCTGTGAGACCCTTTTGGAGGATGCTTGTGTCAGCTGGAGATTCGATTATGGCCCCCAGTTTGCAGTCATCTGCAAACTTTGTCAGCCATAATCCCCCCGTGTTAGCCTGAACCTCAGAGAAGTATATACCGAATAAGAGAGGTCCCAAAACTGAGCCCTGTGGGATGCCACTTGTGACACTTTCTGTGACCTACTTTACAGAGGCAGAGTAGGCTAATCATCATGTTGATGATTCGGACATGGCACCTGCGATTCTGACCATGTGGGTTCTATCTCTGAGCCAGTCTGCAACCCATCTTGTGATATAGGGGTTGATATTTAAGCTGGTAAGCTTATTTATGATGCCCAAGTGGGGTATTGTGTCGAAGGCTTTTGCGAGGTCCAGGTAGGCTGTGTGGACTACCTTGCCCTTATTTATGGCTTTGGTAACTGTTTCAAAGAAATCAACTAGGTTTAAGAGGCAAGATCTGCCCTTAACAAAGCCGAATTGGGTAGGGTCCAGTGTCTGGAGGCTCCCAATGTCTTTGTTTATGAGTTCCATGATAATACGCTCCATAGCTTTACAGACCAGACTAGTCAGGTTTATGGGGCGATAGTTTCTGGGGTCCGTTGTGGCACCACCTTTGTGGAGTAGGACCACTGTAACTGTACGCCATTCTTTGGGTACATATCCTGTAGTAAGGCTAAGTTTGAACAGTGACTTAATGTGAGGGTTCAGTTCTTCTTGGAGCGCATGTAAGACACAGCCTGGGACACCATACGGTCCCATAGATGCTGTGTTTTTTGCTTTGGCGAGGGCAGCTTTCACCTGTGCATCTGTGATGTCAGGGAGGTTATATTCAGTTGGGATAGGCGTTTGCTCCTCTGGGGCGGAAGGGGGGGGGAGAAGTTTTCACTGAATCTGTCTGCCAGGATGTTGGCTATGTCTGTAGGTTTGGTATATTTTGTACCGTTATGCAACAATTCAGAGCATATCTAGGAGTTTCTGCCCATGTTCCTGATATAACTAAAGAAGGCCTTGTGATTATCTTTAGTGTCTAGGGCAATTTTTCTTTTGAAACTGGCCTTTGATGATTTTATGAGGGATCGAAGTTTCTTGCTAATACTGATCAGAGATGCCTTCCCTTTCTGGGATTTTGCTCTGCCATGTAGTAGCTTCCTCCTTCTGTTGTATAGCTTATTTATGGCCGGGGTCCACCAGACCGGCCTCCTGTTTTTGGAGAAGTGAGTCTTGGCTTTATTTGGGATAGCACGATCCATGCATTCCTGCAGGTGCTCATAGAATGCATTTGTAAAGGATTCTGCGGATTGGGCTGTATTATCCTCTGGCCCAGGGGATTTGAAGGATTCCACCTCAGTCTTGAGAAGTGCAAAGTTGGCTTTTGAGAAATTCTTTACAGTGATTTCCTTGGCTGTGGGTGGGGACAGGATATGAATGTCAAGGGAAATTTGTTTATGGTCTGATCTTACCAATGAGGGGTTTACCTCTGGTGTGGAACATAAGACTTCCCATGTTGGTGATGACCAGGTCTGATATGTTGTTCCCTCTTGTGGGAGTGGTGACCAGTTGTTCCATTGCGTTAGAGTTTATAAATTCAAGGAACCGTTGGGCAAGGGTGTTTGGGCTTGAGTAGTTTTCCCAGTCAATGTTTGGGTAGTTGAAGTCACCCAATAACATAGTGTTTGGAGAGACCTTCATATTCTCCAGTGTTCTCAGGAATGCCAAGTGGGGTTCCTGTAATAGGGAGGGTGTTCTGTAGCAGGCAACAAACAGAAAGGCAGTTTTGCCCGCTGTTAGTTGCACATGGATGGTTTCTGATGCTTCATGCAGTGCCACTAACCTGGAGGTGTAGGTATCTTTGATAAATATAGGTACTCCCCCTCCTTTTGTGCTTCGGTCCGAGTTTTGGGGCCGAAATGCATGGTATGAGTTATAACCTGGTAGTGCTGGGGTGCTCACAGAAGCCTTGAAACAGGTTTCTGTTACTGCACAGACATCAATTTTCTCCATATTGAGGAGAGTCCCGAGTGCATGCATCTTGAGGTTTATACTTCTGGCATTGAGTAGCATCACCTTTAGTTTTTTTATCTTTGGGTTGTCTATGGAGGTGGGTTTGTCCTTTGAGCCTTGCCTAAAAAAGGCACTATGGGGGTGGCAAGAGCCTTGGTCAGTATACAAAAGCCTAAGGGTGACAGGTGCAAGCTGTCCCTAGCGAAGCAACGTGGCTTGTCGAGCATGTCATCCCAGGCTGACAGACACTGGATCCCCTTTGAATGACACTAATACTTTAGCCAATTGTTGAAACTGATCATTTTGTCTTTATACTGTGGCATCATTCTTGGTGAGGGCAAGATGCTACTCAAGGTCAGGGTCATACCAGCCTGGGCTACATGGTCAGAGAGCTCCTCTATGTCTCTTTTCATGTAGTCCAGGAAGGTACGTCTCAGGTCATTCACACCAGCATGGACAATGACGGAGTCATACTTGTACCTGCTTTGGAGTGACCTGAGTGGTTGTGTTATGTGGCAGATCCTGGCACCTGACAGGCAGCTTACAGTGACCTTCTCCTTGTTCAGTCTGGTGAGCGGGACGTCAGTGTGCCAGACAATAGAGTCCCCTATAACAAGTGTATTTGGTGTGTTGTTTGGCCTTAAGGGCTGTGACTGTGAGGCACACTGATTTTGTGAGATATGTGATTTGTGGGTATTGTTGAGGGGTGGCTGTTGCTTGGATATCTGCTTAGGAGGTTTTTGCTGTTTAGGCAGATTTTTACTTAGAGCCTCCGAGTATGTTTTTGTGTGTTTATGTGTTGGGTATGCAGATGCAATAGGTCTGTGTGAGACTGGATTTGTGGTGTGGGTGGTTACCTTTTTCTCCTGACTGACTGTGCCAATCTTGGGTTGAGAGAGCTCTACCTCCAGTTTGGCTGTGTAACTGCATCTCTCACATGTATTAGAGTTTGTTGGAAGGAGGAGAGGGTTGTCTGTGTACATAAGGCAATTGTAACATTGCCTCAAAATTCCCAGATTCACCAGCTGGACTGGAGAGTAACCTTGAAACTGACCCTTGGACATACCAGATTAGTATAGGGAACTGTTTTTTTACTGATCAGATTAGGGAAGGGAACTGATTTTTCACTTGATCAGGAAGAACCAATCAGGAGTCTAATACTTATAAGAAGTCAAGGAGGGTGTAGTGCTTTAGTTAGTTAGTGTTTCCTTATAAGAGCTGAGCAAGTGCAGGGCTTTAGAAAGAGAATAGAGTGATTACTTTGAGATTTTGAACAGTTCTAAGGGAAAAAGTAAACAGCAGACTTTGTGGAGCCTGGAATAGTTTAAACCTGTTTAGGCGGCGTTGCCCGATGCTGCTCAGTGCGTAAAACCGCGCAAAAAGAGAGTTGTAGGGTTTTAAGCGAGAGAGATCAAGGAGTTTAGAATTGACCACAAATGGCCAATAAAACTACAGCTTATAGGTAGTAACCACTCCTCCAGGGACAGGCAGGCTGTTCAGTGTTAATCACTCCCACTGGTGAACACAGAGACTTCCCTTTAGCCCAAGCAAGCATTGGCCTTCTAGAAACTTCCAAACAGTTCAGTACAGCAAATCTGTAACTGAACTTTCTTAACTTTCAGAAAGTGGGAAAAAAGCAAGATTTTTTTTTTCTTTTTGTTGTAGTTTAAAGGTAGCAGAGATACACAAGCAGCAAAATAATCACAACAGTGCAATAAATGACCCCACACTTGAGTGCTAGGCCAAAATCAGGTAAAATGCAGTTTTTGGAGAAAAAAAACGATTTTAAATTAAGTGCAACACAGGAAATGCAGTAAACAGGCTCTAGATTTGTTCCAAGTACTGCTACTGTTACAGATATAAACTTTAGCAAGCCGGAAAATGCCAAAAAGTAGGCGGCAAAGCAGTAAAACTTAACAAAAAAATTAGAAGAAAATACTTAAAATCACAAAAGTGGCTCCTTTTCTTCTCTCAGCGTTTTCTCCCCTTGGTAGGTGCTTCAGCAACAACTAGCAAGCCTGGAAAGATGCCAAAACCACAAAGCAGCCGGGTTTTAAGAGAGATCAAGGAGTTTAGAATTGACCCAAAATGGCCAATAAAACTACAGCTTCTAGGTAGTAACCACTCCTCCAGGGACAGGCAGGCTGTTCAGTGTTAACCACTCCCACTGGTGAAACTGAGACTTCCCTTTAGCCCATGCAAGCACTGGCCTTCTAGAAACTTCCAAACAGTTCATTACAGCAAATCTGTAACTGAACTTTTTTAACTTTCAGAAAGTGGGAAAAAAGCAAGATTTTTTTTTCTTTTT
Organism: Protopterus annectens; assembly: GCF_019279795.1. Lineage (NCBI taxonomy): Eukaryota > Metazoa > Chordata > Ceratodontiformes > Protopteridae > Protopterus > Protopterus annectens. The sequence continues at coordinate 1,801,069,414 of NC_056743.1, read as the reverse complement.
GTTGAAGTTTAAAGGTAGCAGAGATACACAAGCAGCAAAATAATCACAACAGTGCAATAAATGACCCCACACTTGAATGCTAGGCCAAAATCAGGTAAAATGCAGTTTTTAGGGGAAAAACGATTTTAAATTAAGTGCAACACAGGAAATGCAGTAAACAGGCTCTAGATGTGCTCCAAGTACTGTTACTGTTACAGATATAAACTTTAGCAAGTCGGAAAATGCCAAAAAGTAGGCGGCAAAGCAGTAAAACAACAAAAAATCAGAAAAAAATACTTAAAATCACAAAAGTGGCTCCTTTTCTTCTCTCAGCATTTTCTCCCCTTGGTAGGTGCTTCAGCAACGACTAGCAAGCCTGAAAAGACAACAAAACCATGAGGCAGCCTGGTTTTAAGAGCGACAGATCAAGGAGTTTAGAATTGACCCAAAATGGCCAATAAAACTACAGCTTCTAGGTAGTACCCACTCCTCCAGGGACAGGCAGGCTGTTCAGTATTAACCACTCCCACTGGTGAACACAGAGACTTCCCTTTAGCCCAAGCAAGCACTGGCCTTCTAGAAACTTCCAAACAGTTCAGAACAGCAAATCTGTAACTGAACTTTCTTAACTTTCAGAAAGTGGGAAAAAAGCAAGATTTTTTTTGTTTTTTTTTGTTGTAGTTTAAAGGCAGCAGAGATACACAAGGAGCAAAATAATCACAACAGTGCAATACATGACCCCACACTTGAGTGCTAAGCCAAAATTAGGTAAAATGCAGTTTTTAAAGAAAAAAAGATTTTAAATTAAGTGCAACACAGGAAATGCAGTAAAAAGGCTCTAGATGTGTTCCAAGTACTGTTATCTCAGGATATACACATTTCTCTTCTAAAATGCTGTTCCCTTATTGCCAAAAATCTGCCATTAATGTTGTGTACTCTCTTATTTTGGACCAGCAAAAAAAACAGAAAAAAACCACAATCCATAGCACCACGGAGAATGAGACATCCAACCAAAAAGTTGTTTTGTAAAACTAGCTTTAATCGTTAAAAGTATAAACACTTTCATTTTTGTGCACCAAAAACGTCTTCAGATACATTTAAAAATCCAAATAGAACTGTTTAAATCTCCCTCCATAAAGTTAGAAACACACCCACAATCCATTACATCAGCCAGAAAGCTAAAGACAGAAATTTAAAGGCATATACACACCATAACAAAGGGAATATGTACAAATACAAATAGCATTTGTTGCACTTGTCCTAAAAATAATCAAAGAAATTATAAACAATTAAACGGATAAGTAAAATATATATATATTGCAATAATTAGTTAGTAACATTCCAAAGATTTAAGTTTTAAAACTGGAGCTATACTAATCATATTCAAAACTGGGTGCCTGTAGGCTTCTGGCCTGATCTGCCAAATAAGCTCCCGTTACTCTAAGAAAGTTGACTACGAACCACCCCTCGGACACTTCTCCACCTTCTCTAATACACTAAACTTGAAGTCATGTAAAGGGCATTGGTAATTTTTTTTCTTTCTCATTTCATAAACATACTCATAAATGCAGTTGTGCAACTTTCGCTCAGTTCTTCTTATATAATAAGCCTCACACTGTTGACATCTAGCTCTGTAAATAATGCCTGCTGCCTGATAGTTGTATCTCCCTATAACAGAATAATCTTGATTCCTCAAATTAATGCTGTACCCCTCCAGGCAAGAGAGCCCGCAGGATTTGTTGCAGGGGTATGCAAACTCAGAGCCCCACCCACACAGCCCCACCCCCTCGGCCCACACAGCCCCACCCCCACGCAGACATTACAGGGTCCCATTACTTGGCTATTTCTCCCCAGTTGCAATAAATACTGTTCAAAATTCTCAGTGTGGATACTGTTTTATACTTCACTTCTGCAATGATTGCATATATCTAAATTTAATTAGGAACCTGTGATATGTTTTTTTACATACCCCATGTTACCATGTACATTGCAACTAACTCAAGAGAACTTTCAGCTGGCAGCCCTTTTGAATTATGATTAAAAAGGCTTGGCTGTTCAGTTCTTTATACTGAAATAATTTCTCATTCATTGCTAATAATCATTTTATTTACTTGGGTGCTAACAGAGTTTTCCTTTTTCCTTTTTACCTACCATAAAGACAAGGGGCAGGATTCACAAAGCCTCCATGTAAGAGTTACAAGGCTTACACGGAGGCTGCAGTTAAACGGTGTGACGTCAGCATGTCATGCATATGCATGAGGGCATGCTGAATCACACCTAAGGCTAACACGGTCCGTGGAAGACAGTAGGGGGCGTGTCCTTAGGCCGAGCCCTGCAAACGGACACACCCTCAGAAGAGTAAAAGTCCCGAAAGTAACCCCCCACGACAGAGCCCGTGTAAATGTGAATAAACACAACACAACACATGCCCCCCCAGACTACGAACATAAAATGTAGAAATGAACATCTTATAATTTTTTTTTAAATTGTAAAGATGTTTACCCGTGAGTGCGCTCGTTTGCGCGGGCGTGCCCGTAGCTTAGCCACAGTTAGCAGTCAGTGGAAAAGCATATAAGAACTAAATATGCAAAGTAAACCAAGAAACAATAGCGTAGTGGTAGAGACATCGGCTGAAGAGCAGGCAGTCATGGTTCGAGTCCCCCCAACATCAATTTTTATTTTTAGTGAAATAAGCACGAAACAAGTCCCTGACATATATGTACACATATAAAATTATATTTTATGTAAAATGTAATGAAATGGGCCATATATTTTGAAGAAATGTGAGATAATAAAAAAAAAATGTCAGATGTGCCTATAGCTGAGCTACAGTCTAACAAGTTGAGTACATCTGCCCGTAGGTGAGCAGTGGTTTAACAGGTATAAAATGAGTGCCCGTAGGTGAGCAGTGGTTTAACACACTGAAACTGTGTGCCCATAGCTGAGCTGAGCGTAATATGCATGCTGACAGCCAAATGACGCGTAAACCAGCGTAACCCATTTGCGTGGAGCTGCGCGCCGCGCCAACAAGCTAACCGACGGGCAACGTTGAGCAAGCTGTAACAAAACTGCCTTTACACAGACACACCTCCTATCCTTTGTAGACAGTCATAAAATATAAAAAGCAGTGGCCAGATTCGAACCCAGGATACCATGCACCATAGTCAAGGTACTGACCCACTAAGCCATGACAGTTACACTTAGAAATGCAGTAATAGCATATATATAGGAATGAATAGAAAGAGGAGCATGACAAAGCAGGTTTTGTGAAGCTGATACAATTCCAAAATGGCCAATCACAGATAAGTGCGGGAAAAACGGCATATATAAGCCCCATAGGCGGGAATACACAGCATAACCGATTGTAGAACCGACTTGCAGCCAGAATATCAGGTGTAGGTGAGGGTAGTTGCTTTCGAGCACAGAGGTGGGGCATTGAGGATTCCAAATATATGGTTTGGCTCCTTGTCCACAATCATGAGGCCCAACTCATGCAGGGCCAGGTCCTGTTGGGAGCATATAGGGCTGAGGCATGGGACCGGTTGGCTCATGATCTCACCAGTGCCATAGGGATACCAAGGACTGGTGAGCAGGTCCGTCACCACCATGCGGACCTGAAGAGATGGAAGCAGGACCAACTGAACCATTGGATCCAGGAGGTCCGGCAAATGCCCAACGCCCCACTAATGAGTAAGTTACACGTAATTATTTATGTAAGAAATTAACCTAGCTGATATTATGGAGATGTGTATTCCAATATTACTTTATTTATATTACAGCTGCAGGTGTGCATTCTGCAAACCATAGAGCCTATGGTGATAGGCTGGCACAGTTGCGCCACCAGGCAGGTCAGTAATCCTCTCCCTGTAACTGTAAATAAATATATAAGTATGACAGTTAGCAAAAGAGTGCAGTGTAGTCACTAATTAATAAAATGTGCAAGTAACAGTGTAAGAGGGTTTGCAAGTATTGCTTGATTACAAAAGTGTGATGCAGCCTGTAATCCAAACATAAAAATGAAACAAGTCTGAAATAAAGATGTCCCACCTGTAATATAATAGTACATAACCTGCAGCAGGCTGAAAAGTACATCTGCAGAAGCTGAGTAAAACACGTGTGAAATATATCCCTGTTGAAATACAGAAACATGACAGAAGTGAGACTGTTGGAAAGGATTGTTAGAACTACAGGTAAAACATGTCAATAAAGCCTAGAATTAAGTACCATCCTGAATTGTAAAAATAAAACAAGTGAGAGAGTGTGAGAAAGAGTTATGAATCCACCAATAAAGTAGTACTAACTCCTGAATAAAGTATACTGCAGTCAGTACAGAATGAAATGAATGTGACAGGCAGAACCAAACAGTAACATGTGCTGAAAATGGTACCGCAGCTGGAATGTGTATCCCAAAATCTGGATATGTTACTCTCAGTCTGCAATGTGCAGATAGTATGGTTGTCTGAAATACCAAACATCCACAGTTGTCTATAGCTATATAAAGCAAATGTAGCAGGATGATGTAGCTGAACAGAGCCAGATATGAATGTGTATGAATAAAAATGAAAATGTATATTGATGTAGCAGTAACATTCCTATCACCAACTTAAAGTAGTTATCACATAGGAAACTGTAGGCAGAACTGTAGTGTGTATATATCTGCAGCTATTAGAAATGTACAGCATATGTATTGGTATTTGAAGTTGTTAATTAAATTTTCTTCACCCTACCCTATAACCACATATAATCCATTCCAAGTGAAATTGGTATGTACAATCACAATTAACACCCCTGGACATTTGTCCTGTTGGTTCATACATATTTGCATGTATGTTGATGCATCTGCCCTGTTCATACATCCAAACCTGATGGCCTGTTGCCATCAATCAACCCTGCATGTTGTTGGACTGTGTATTGCTGTTCAAAATATGCATGTGTTATGCTTGCTGTTCAATGGTTTGACTATCTGGGTGTTTGGTTAATGGGAATACTAATGCATGCTGTTACAAATAATTGTGAATGGTATTGTACGTTACTAACCCAAACTGTCATGACATAATGCAAAACATAGGGCGACAGGGAAGGTGGATTCCAGTGGACCCACCTCTCCCTCCTCAGCTGGCGAGTGCACCTGGCAGTAGTGCCCAGGCCGGACCCTCCTCTGGTGGCCCTGTGCCACCTGCGGGTGGAAGTGCTGCAGAGGATGGGGCTCATCCCCCCTCTGCAAGTGTGGCCAGAGGAGAACATCCACTCACCCTCCGTAATGTCCAGACTGTGGTGCGTAGGGAGATCCGGGACACTGTTCTTGGGCCCCTATGCCAGCTTGAGGCACGGGTGGCACAACTAATGGGCGTGCCTGCTGCCCAGCCTACACAGCCCCCACCACAGCCCCATCCTGGGCAGTGAAGGCACAGTGGCAACTGCCCATGGGTGGGGATATCAGTTCCACTGTTGCCATCTGTGGGCTCATGGGCTCTAGATATCCAAACATCCGTCCCCGTCAATTGTGTAACCCCCCCCACATGTGTCATGCACCGCCCCTGTATGCGTCTTGCTTGTCTTGTCTGTTAACCTACCCAACCTACCTCCCCAGCTATACCGACTTCCTGTACCTGACATACCACTCTCACCTGAAAAAAAAAGGGCACTCTGTACCCACAAAAAAATTACGCCCCATACATAGCTTCCCATTTCGCACACATGTCTGCTAGACATGGAAACTGTCAATTACAACTGGCTGTACAACAAGTATTATTGTTGTCCTTACACCTCTCTCAGGGGTGGAAGGTTTCAAATGTCACACCAAATTACAAACATATGCACAGCTGATGCTGATGAAGAAATGGGCAGCTATGGGCCTTACCTACATCCCTCCTGCAAAACCCGAGCTTGTTTCCCTACTGTCTTACCCTCTTTGTGACCCCTTTTTCACCACTTTCCTGTCTCCCCATTTTCATTTCTTTCAAAGAAATTAGCGCGGGTGTGCGCAAGAGTAAGCACTTTTAAGCAGTTGTAAGCGGGTATGCGCGGAGCTGAACACCAGTGTGCATGTGTGAGCTCTGCGCAAACCAGTGCTAACCCAGTTACAACTGCTTAAAAGTGCCTTAGTCACTCTGAATGACAAGGCCTGTAGTCTGCTCAAAAGCAAAATAAAATCCCACTGTCAGTCCCGAACCCAGGAAACAGTAGTCTGCATGACTTACCACTAAGCCATGACTGTTATATAAGAACATTGTGCTACAATAAATATATCATGTAATAGTAGGAATGAATGTAAAGGGAATATAGGATGTGTAGTACACAAAGCATGTCATGTATATTTACTGTCAAATGTAGTGGATTTCTATAATAGTAGTGTGTGAACAGAAACAGCCATGCTAGTTGGTAGCTAGTAGGTAATAATGTCACTGTAGCACCTTGCAAGCCACACACATACTCACAGCAGGATAATCACTGCCCATACCCCACAACCTCTTACAGCAACACATCCGGACTAAGTAATAAAAAATGTGGAGCAAAGGCCCAAAAACAGGGACACATTCCAAATATTGCACCAACAAACTTAGACAGTTGAGAGAGTAACAGGTTTCGCATTATGTTGGATGTTTGGAAGGGTATGAAGTCTGAAACTGAAATGTTTGTCACTATAGTCTGACATGAGCCCAGAGTGATTTGCCAGAAAGAGCTGTTTATGAGATATGGACCAAAATATGAGGCAAAAATGTGGACATCCTGCAAATATCTGTACGCTTGAGAGGTCTGACACTGCCATATTTGAATAGTTAAGAGCCTAGACATAGCAACAGTGACTGAGTTACAGGGATGCCCCACAGACTCCCTGTGAAATGTACAAACAGTAGGCAGAAAGGTGTTACAACACATGCAATGGTAACTATGAAGTACTGAAAGTATGCACCACTTGCACGTTGGAAATAGTGTAGTAATACATATGCTCATGCTAACCCACAGTCACAACTGCAGAATACCAGGCAATTTAATGGGTGTACCCCACTGATATGTACCATTCCATGAGGCAGATAAAAGATGCACCTGAGAGTCTCTGGAGCCTGCTCAGCAGCATACTCAAATACCCTAATAGATGTCAAGGCCCACACCATGGCCAGACCAGACTGCATGCAGTAACACCCTAGCAGATATAGCAAGCATTCCAAGGTGTGAATGTACATGGAAAATAGGAAAGCCACAGCAACACACTACAGTCAAGACACCTAGCAGGCATACAAGTAGTGAATGTAAAGGGCAAATATTGAAGCCATAGCAACAAAGTGCAGGAGCCACTGCTATATACCAGTTACACCATATGTCCCACAGGAAAGCACACACACCCACATTAACAGTGTACATACACACTTAGTACAGGAAACTGGAGAAATGAATGGAGAAATGTTAATCTACAACACAGCCAGAAATATGAGAGAGATACTAACCTTTACACTCACAGAACAGTGTCCACAGCATACCAGCATGGTCCCTGCCCTTAAACTCTGAAAGGGCTACACCTATCTCACATACCTTTTTATAGCACTGTCCTGGAATCACAGTGAGAACTGCAATCAGTACACAACTGGCTGCATGCAATTAGCAAATGCTGGCTAACAACTGGTGCAGAGGCCATCACATGGACATATGCAGATACCTACAAAAGCATGCTGTACTCCCAGTCCACACATGCAATACTTTCATTGCACCCTCTGGAGGTAGGGAGAGAGAGAGAGAGAGAGAGAGAGAGAGAGAGAGAAAACATACACAAACAAAAACACTCATCAAAACCGACTAGAAAGCTGACATCTGCCAACTGGAGCAGCAGCAGGACACCAAACCAAACGGCAACGCAAGCAGCTGTGACAAACACAGGTAATGTAAAGTAATACTTTAAAAGTATACATACTGTGAACCCTCCATATGTGTCATTGGTCTGTATCCATATGTATATGAAGATGTGGATAGGGCAGGGGACATACAGCAACTATCAGTGAAGGCTGTACATACATATGTATGTGAGGGCATCTATGTGCACCTATCAATGTAGGTTGAATGTAGGTTGTAGTGCAATGTACAAAGTAGGTTTCACAGTTATGTATGTTTAGTAGTATGTTAGTGTGTGTATATAGTTTTGTAAACAAACATGTTGATATACCTATCATATGGATACGTATGTATGTCAATATATGTATGTATGTATATATATATATATATATATATATATATATATATATATATATATATAATATGCATATGTGTATACATACATAGAGAGTGATATAGGAATACATAGACAGATGTAGATACATAGAATATGTAGAAACATATATATGTAATACACACATACAGATATAGATATATGTAGATACATATACATAGACAGACAGATCTGACTATCTACAGATATGACTGAATATGACGATCTCACACTCCCCCTGTCCCACCCCCTCTGTCACTCTCACCCCCTCTCTGTCACACTCCCCCCTCCATATCTATAGCAATATATGTACATCGCGATATATATATGTATATATGTATACAGACATATATATATATATATATATATATATATATATAGACATATATATATATATATATATATATATATATATATATATATATATATATATATATATATATATATATATATATATATACATATATATATATATATTTAGAGAGAGAGAGATGTATATATATTCTGAGTGAGGCACATGTGTACAGATGTATTGCAACAGGTGCCTGGTGACAAAGGCATGGAGTGAACACCAGTCTCGGAACTGGAGTACCATACCCCATTTCAAATCACCTACACCAGTAACCACCAGATATGTGATTGGCTGCCCACCACTGCATGTGTCAGGGGTGAACAGGGTCATAAATGTGTACAATAGTCCCCCCAGTGATAGTCACAGTGGTCCTGGAATACCTGCACATGGTATGTGTCAGCAGACATGGTGTGTCAGCTATGGACATGTAGGTCAGTGTACCCCTCCATACCACACAATGGCTGCCACGGTATGTACCTCACATGACAGCTAAAGATATGGAGAAGGACACAGTGACATGTACATCACTGTGACAATGCACTCAAACACATTACCAATGCACAGTGACTGACAACACCACAGAGTACACACATACTACCCACATAGAGGTTACCACTCCTGGATTTACATACTTAAGTCACACCCATGACAGATGTCCAACAACCATAGTAACACCTCACACCATCCACAACCTAAATGACTGCTGTGTGTCGTCCTTGACACCGCAGTAGAGAGCACATGGCAGAGGTACAGGTTCCTACCCACAGATAAGACATACCCTGCAATAAACCACACAGCGTTAAGAAGCAAGACTCCCCATGAGTACATGTCACACATACCCCTGCTGAATGTTAGTCAGATAGGTAATATGCTATATGAGTCACCCTGTGTAACTGTTTGACAGGAGCAGGTACCATCACATCACATGTGTCACAATGGTCAGGGTAGCAGAACAGTATGCTGCTGTAGTCCCAGGGGCAATAGCATATTGTATTGTATTGTATTGTGTTGTATTGTATTGGTATGTAGAGGTGCGTCCTTCGTGGAGTGGAACCACTGCTGCTGTATGCCAGTGTACAGGTACATATCCTGTAGTCAGGCTAGTGTTACATAGCACTTCTATATGTGTGTTTAGCTCCTCTTGGAGTTCATGTAGCATGCAACCAGGGATATCATCAGGTCCCACTGATGCTGTGTTTTCTGCTTTTCTGAGGGCGGCTCTCACCTGGACATCTGTGATGACAGGGAGGTTACATTCAGCTGGGATAAGTATGTCTTAGTTTGGGGGAGAGGGAGGGGGAAACTTGCACTGAACCTGTCTGCCACAATGTTGCCAATATCTGTGGGTTCAGTGAATTATTTGTTGCTGTGTACTAACTATGAGCATATTGGAAGGTTTCTGGCCAGGTTTCTAACATAACTGAAGAAGGCCTTGTGGTTATCTGTAGTGTCCCCGGTGATTTCCCTCTCAAAGTTGCCCATGGATGTTTGTATGAGAGAACATAGCTCTTTACTAGTGCTGATCAGACATGCCTTCCCTTTATGGAATTATGCTCTGTCTTGCAGTAGCTTCCATCTTTTGTTATACAATCTGTCTATGGCTGGGGTCCACCAGACAGGATGCTTTCCCTTTGTTGAGAGTGCCTTGGTCTTATATGGGATTGCATGATCCAGGCATTCTCGGAGATGTCCGTAGAAATCATTTGTGAAGGAGTCAGCACTGTGGGTTGTGTCTTCCACTGGCCCAGTGGGCTTAAAAGATACCATCTCAGTGTTACGAAGTGTAAAGTTTGCATTTGAAATGTTATTCACTGTAGTCGTTTGTGCTGGTGGTGGAGGTGGGATATGTATATCCAGGGCAAATAGTTTGTGGTCAGATCACAGTAGTTGATGATGTACCCCATACAGTACCTCGATACAAACCCCCAGAGTGAGGAGGTGCTTTGGACCTGAATCAGTGTTCTGACTGCTGGGGTTTAGTAGTATGTCGTATGGAGTGTGCCAGGTACTGTTGCACAGTTGTTGGCTGAGCACTGATACCTGGCCATTTACATGTGTATCCACCAATAGACAGACAGATGCTATATATGTGAGATATGTTGTATCACAACAGTTGAGTAGCATGTGTAGTATGTGTGCCAAATTCTGCTGACATATTTTGCTGATATCATTTTATTTCCTTTTTCAAGACCAAGGCTCACCAGCGCAATCCAGCATACTCTGCAGCTGAGGATGAGGAAATACACCAGAGCCTGGTGCGGGATTATGCAATACTCTTTTCCCGCACCAGCCAGAATCAGCAAGAGAGGGCTGCACTGTGGCAAGACCTGGTCCGTCGGGTAAATGACATAGGCACGCATAATAGGACATATGAGCAGGTACGACATCACTGCAGTGATTTAATCAGAAATGTCCATCAGCGTGCGTCGGATATCCACAGGCAACAGGTTGCCAAAGGTGGTGGGGTGGCTACACATCTCCCACTCACCAGATTGGAGGGACTACTCATAAGTGTTGTGGCTCCAGCCTGCCAACAACAACAACAGCAGCAGACCTGCATTATGATGGAGGCTGGAGCCACACAGCACCAAGACTACGAACGTGCAGGTAATATGCCATATGTATAGTTGACTGTTGTGTACACTGGTAGTTAATGCATGTGTGAGGTGTGTCCTTGGTTTGTAGCTGTCATCATAGTATTTAATGTGCAAGTGTGATATTCTCAATATCAGCAGCTGACCTGTGAAAGGCAACTGTTGTACTACTGACCTGTATCATACTTAGTAACAATGGCACAGTTGTGCCCACTGACATTAATTTCCTCACTTCTGCAGGTCCCTCCGGTGTAACAGCAATGCAGCCTATCCATGCTGGTGAGTGTGTATTAACAATACCTTTAATAGTCTTCATAGTAATAGTAATATTAGGCTCACTTAGTAGTGCTCTGTGTATGCATGCAGGTGTGTCTGTGTGTTGATATCTCGCATACTGAGTAGTGTGCAAGTGTGCAACTGTGTGCAAGTGTGCAACTGCGTGCAAGTGTGTGCATGTGTGCATGTGTGCATGTGTGCATGTGTGCACGTGTGCATGTGCACACCTGTGCACGTGTGCACGTCTACATGTGTGCATCACTGGTAACATTGTGTAGACATTGTAAACTGTGTTTCCTGTTTCCCTCCCACAGGTTCTGGTGCTGCCCTGGTGTCATGCAGCAGGGAACCTGAATCAGGTGCCATGGGTACTGATAATGATGACATCTGTGTAATGGCACAGGAAGGTGTGCCAGGGTCCGTCATTGGTCAGCCAATTGACAGTACACAGCTGTCAACCCCATCAATGCGCACAGTCATCCTGCCAATACACCCTTTGTCACCAATGTCCCTAGGTGATGGACAGGATACAGTGGGCATTGACCAGGGTAATGTGGTATCTGTGGCACATGCTTCCCCACACAGCAGCCATGGGCATGGCCCTGAGATGGAACCACACAGACAGATGTTCAGGGGTTCTCGTGGGAGCATCCGTGGGCGTACTGCCCCTGTCAGACATGCCCACAGAGGTCTTACAACCTCAGCTATGTTTCAGGCTGTCATGCAGGCACAGTCACGTATGGAACGGTAGACCAGACAGGGTCTGAGGGAGCTGACAGCATGTCGCACAGCCATGACTGACAGTATGCGTGACATTGCGGCTGCCATCCGTAATTTCACCGATGTCATAGACAGACGTTGTGGGGACATATTAGATCAGTTCCACAACTACATGTCCATGAGCCAGGGCAATGGTGGACAGTTGAGGCATCGACGTGGGCATATGCCAGCAACAGCAGCAGCTGGCAGTCATCACGGATGACAACAGGGCCGCGGCCACCCCCATAGTGCCAGCAGCAGCCCCAGCAATGCTGGGTCTGTGCTGTCATCAGACCGCCCCAGGAGACCATGTGCACGTGGCTCTGGACAGGCCCAACAGGGATCTGTGTCCAGTGAACGAACACCTGCTTCTGATGACAGTACCCAGTCTGGATAGGTACCGGATACGGTCCGTAGTATCCCTGCAAGGCACAGGTACCGTGTCCATGGCCAGAGACACTGATCTGTATGACCTGGCAGGTATAGTCTCTGGCTGTCCACAAACACTGGTATATGGCAGCCATGAGGTGGAACTGTGTGCATCCATACACACATGTGAATTGACAACACCTAGGGCTACCGCATACATGCACACATTGCATCAACATTGCCTCACCTTGTGCTGCTGTCCCTCACCAACACACATACACAAACATGTCATTTGGTGGTATCAGTGGCAGACTCAGATATACCAAGTTCACACCCTGTGCATATGATGAAACTGTGCCACCTCCTGCAATCTGTAACATCAGTGCAGGTACAGGTTAACATGTTGCTGTTGTGCAGGGTGACTACATAGACATGCAGTAATAGTATCATGTTGTTAACAGTACTGTGTGCTGATATAATTGTGGGTATATCCCAGCATGCCTGATGCAGTAAGGGTATGATTGTCTTGTACTGTTTTCTACACCCATGGTAAGTACCATAGTGTATCATCTGCACATGTTGGCATACTGGTGGTAAGGATGTCAACAGAAGGCTACATACATAGGTAGCACAGGGGATAAGGTAATGAAAGTATTGATACGCAATGATGGACATGTAAACTGCAAGTGGCATGTTGCCCACACTGGACTCCGCAATGCGGATGTTTGAGGATGTTGATATGTGTGCAGTACTACACGACTGGTACAGGACACACAGGAGCACCCTAGCACTGCAAGCTCACATCTCATACCATGCTAGACAGCCCCAACACACAAAACTAACTTTCACAGGAGGGAGAGTCCCCATAAATGTCAGGGATACTGTGGTGGCAGGACAGGTAGCATACATCCTACTAAGTATGGAACCACTGAGTGAAGGCTCAGTGTCTGTTATTTGACATGTGTATTACTGCAGGTATGAGCACCTGGGTTTCCATCCGGTTATTGTACATTCTGACGGTACATGGTCTGTACACTTGTGTGCGCTGAGACTGGACCCTGGCCATCTGACCTGTGTATTTCCATGTACATGTGTATAGTGCCTGCATATTTGCACTGTTACCTACTGGAAGTGGTACAGCTTGTTTGTTGTACAATGGACTACATGCAGCCCTGCTTACTGTAGCTTTATTTGTACGCATGTTTGCTTGCAGTTACCCTGGAACACTGATCCCACCTGCAATGCAGATTTACAGAGCTTCTGTGGACTCCTAGTGACATCTGCATAGCTTACTATATGTATGTCCATGTCTCACTTGACAGAACGTCACTGTTTATCCTGTTTGCATGTACGTTGCCTGTGACACATTGCATATGACTTACCTGGCATTTGACCACGTGAGCAGTCACATATGCCAGTGCTAACTAATCACAGGCACTACACCCTCACATACTCACCTTCTGTATCTTGTTCCCCATTGGCCCTATGTGCTGTTAATCACCATGGCAATCACAATACTATGGTAGCATGTTCAAAGGTCACTTGTCAGTCACCTCTATGGTACAGTTGTGGAATATGTGAGTCATGTGGCAATGTCACAGCTGCCACATGTACACAGTCAACCCTCTCCCCTACACATGGACGTACAACACATGTATGAGATGCAACCACATAGCCAAACTGGGGACTAAGCACTCTGAACCCAGTACTGGCATAACCTGTCAGGTGGCATGAAATACTACATTGACTACAATACCAGTCTGATGTAGACCTACACTGACAGCAATCCAAACACATGAACACACTGGGGCATTCGTGGAGCCTCAGAATAGCATCCTGCCTGAGCAGCAGACACCTTTGCAGCTGGCACACAGGCATACGTTAAGTCGGAACACAGCACGTGCAACACATAGCACACAAATCCCGTGTGCCAAACAGTCACAGCCTGTATGGCTAGGCAACACACCTACTACAGTTGTGTTAGGTACCTTTATTGTCCGGTACAGTGAGGTCCCGCTCACCAGGCTGGACAAGGTGAAGGTCACAGTGATATGCCCGTGGGGCACTATGGTCCACCACATAACACAAGCATACAGGTCAGTCAGAGGCATGGACACATATGACTCAGTCATTGTCCATGCCACTATGGCTGACCTGTGATGTATCTTCCTGGACTACATGATAGGGAACATAGAAGGGCTCTCTGAGCATGTGGCACAGGCTGGTATGACCCTGACCTTGGTTGGCATCATACCCTCACCAAGAATGCTGAAGTATTACTGAATGTTGATGAATTACTGTAGCTACAACACCCTAGCTGAAAGGTTCCTTGCATGTAGTCACTGCATTGCTATGGAACAACTTGTTACCACTCCCACAACAGGTGAAAACATGCAGCACCTGTTCATCAACAACATGTAGACTATATGCCCCAGACCAGATGTGTATTCCTCGCTGCTAGGATGATACCATGTACAACTCACACTGTATATACACATACCACATGCAGCACCCGCACAGAAGACCACAGTCATAATGTTATCCACTGCAAATACCATGTATTCACATGTGGCAGGCATCAGACATGGGAACTATTGAAGGTCACAGGTACATATGTGTATTTGGCACACACATACATCATCTGTGTCCATTGCGATTACTGGTTTAATCAATGTCGTGCATTATTGTGAACAACAACCCACACACATGGGCATTCTGTGTGACAAAAACACACGTGGCATGTGTGGCATTCAAAGCCATAACTAACTGTGCTATGACAGTAGTGAGAGACGCAGTAGCAGAGCATGCTATTTGCATTACTGGGAGATTTGACCTCTTCTGCTGTACTTGTAGGGTGCTGACATCATCTCTGTGTAGAGATTGGAATATGCAGCAGCTGGTGTGTTGTACTGGTTGCCAAAAGGGTCAGTTCGCTCACACATGTAATTCCACCACCACCCACACACATGGGCATTCTGTGTGACAAAAACACGTGGCATGTGTGGAATTCAAAGCCATAACTAACTGCTATGACAGTAGTGAGAGACGCAGTAGCAGAGCGTGCTATTTGCATTACTGGGAGATTTGACCTCTTCTGCTGTACTTGTAGGGTGCTGAAATCATCTCTGTGTAGGGATTGGAATATGCAGCAGCTGGTGTGTTGTACTGGTTGCCAAAAGGGTCAGTTCTCTCACACATGTAATTCCACCACCACCACCACACACTTGGCATTTAATTCTATCACCACCACCAAACACTTGCAAGATTCAAACCCCTACCTAACTATGTTATGACTCTCAAGACGGACGCATTAGCGGAGCGCGCTATTCACATTACTGGGAGGTTTCTCTTCTCCTGCTGTACTTATAGGGTGCTGACATCATCAGTGTTTAGAAAGGGGAATGTGCATCCTGTAGTGTGTTCTGCTAGTTGCCAAAAGGGACATTTCTCTCACACACACTAACCCCCCTCACCCAAACACACACACTTGCAAGACTCAAACCCCTACCTAACTATGTTATGACACTCCAGACGGACGCATTAGCAGAGCGCGCTATTCGCATTACTGGGAGGTTTCCCTTCTCCTGCTGTACTTATAGGATGCTGACATCATCAGTGTTTAGAAAGGGGAATGTGCATCCTGTAGTGTGTTCTGCTAGTTGCCAAAAGGGACATTTCTCTCATACAGAATTGCACACACACTAACCCCCCTCACCCAAACACACACACTTGTCATTTGCAGGATTCAAACTCCTAGTTAACTATGTTATGACACTCAAGATGGACGCATTAGCAGACCGCGCTACACACATTACTGGGAGGTTTCCCTTCTCCTGCTGTACTTATAGGGTGCTGACATCATCAGTGTTTAGAAAGGGGAATGTGCATCCTGTAGTGTGTTTTGCTAGTTGCCAAAAGGGACATTTCTCTCACACAGAATTGCACACACACTAACCTTCCTCATCCAAACTTGCCATTTGCCGGATTCAAACCCCTACCTAACTATGTTATGATACTCAAGACGGATGCATTAGCGTAGCGTGCTATTCACATTACTGGGAGGTTCCCTTCTCCTGCTGTACTTAAAGGGTGCTGACATCATCGGTGTTTAGAAAGGGGAATGTGCATCCTGTAGTGTGTTCTGCTAGTTGCCAAAAGGGACATTTCTCTCACACAGAATTGCACACACACCAGCCCCGCTCACCCCCACACACTGAGCATTTGCAGGATTCAAACCCCTACCTAACTATATTATGACACTTGAGGGAGACGTATTAGCAGAGCGCACTGTCCGAATTACTGGGCATCTGTTCTGCACCTGCAGTATTTATTGGGTGCTGACATCATTATTTATACAGAGGTATGTACATCTATTACTACCTGTCAGGTGGGGGATAGCATATATATGCAGTTGCAGCCACCTACTTCAGGGTCAGATATGCACATCAGCACTGGCAGGTTATGTTTTATACCATGCTTCGTGACCATAGGACCTGTAACACACAACACAACCAGTTCAGACCACCCCTCCCACATCCGGGGCACACACTTTGCTTCTCTGGGAACAGGGCCAAGATATGAAGGTGTTCACATACACCATTCCAGTTGTTAACGTCAGGTACAGGTATATTATGTGTAGGAACTACTCAGGCCTCTACAACATTACCCTACAGCCACTACAATTTGTGAGTCCATGTGTTATGGCAGGACCACTCACCACAGCCACAAGGGGGAATACATATTGCACCTGACCATCTGCAACATGGGTACTCACTGTTCCACACCAGAGGTAGACCACCATTGTTGATATCTGACCATACCCACCTTTCCCTGGACATCCATATCCCATCCCCACCCCCAGGCAAGGTTGTCACTGCAAACAAAATGTATTTATCAAAAGCAGACTTTGCACTTGTGAAGACTGGGGTGGAAGACTTCAAAAGACCCATGCTGGGGGAGTATACAGGCCACTCTGCATAATCCTTGACAATTGCATTCTATGAGCATGTGGAAGGTTTGCATTGATCATGCTATCCCAAATATACCCATGACTCCTCCACAACAGGACACTCTGTCAGGTGCACACCAGCCATATATGAGCTGTCCAACAGACGGAGTGAGCTAATACATTGCAGAGCAGTAGCCCACAGAGGGGGGACATCTCTGAACAGTACTGGTATGACACTTCAATCCCTCATAATCATCACGACAACGTGTTGACAGTGAAATTGTCCAGACACTGCAGATAAGGCTCTCCTCAGTCTGTTATTGACGCCCACTTACTGTTAGAGGTCCTCACCAACCCTCTTCCAGCACACACCAACAACATGGATGTGGCATAGCAAATTCAACCCCTGGGATCTCCACTGTGTCCCTGCTTGACGGAGGCACAGCACACTAGCCTCAAACGGTGCCTTATGCGACCTACTTTACAGTGGCACAGTAGCCTACTGTACTGGGGATGCAGACGCCAAGCACACTCTGGCTAAGCTTTCATTCCCTAAGGCAAACAGCATAGTATTGACCTCTACACCCATATGTTTAATTGTCAGATGCACAATATTTGTTGCTGATAGACTGTTTGCAGGTCTTTATTGCCATAGCATTCCCTGTTTCTATGAACAACTTGTGTATCTGTGGAAGATGTTTGAATATGAGAGGGATCCACTATATCACTTATGTCTCTGTAGTCATTTACTGTGTGCACTGGGCAGATTGCTGTAATGTGGTTGGTTTCTGGAATAACACGTACAAATACCAGATATATGTGGCCAACTGCTAAACTGAGATATGGCCTAAGTGTGTGAGCATGCCCAGTTCAGCCTTTCCATGGCATGTTGTCTGACATATGACTCATTTATCAAAGTGTGCGAGCATGCCCAGTGTGAGCTTTCCATATGTTGAACTCTGCAGTCCACCACATTTGTGGATGAGTGTGAACTTCAACAATATCTCACGTTTATGGTTGTGTGTAGGGTGTCATGTTGTGTACTTACTGGCCAACTGCTTTGTGTCTGAACACAACAGGGATTATACTGTGCCTGCAGGGTTTGCATGGGATACTTTGCATACAGTTGTCAACATCCTTTCATACTGGCCTAACACTGTAGTACCATATAGTGTACTGGTTCAGTACTTTCAGTGTGGTGGACAGTATCCTGGGCTTTAGTCCTATCACTGCTTTAAATTTTCATAGTGAGCACAACAGACTGTTTAGGGGCCAGTTGTGCACATATGACCATGTTGCACTATGTTCAGATATGGACTACTTAAACCAGGCTTGTCCAACATTGGTAGTGTATTCCACAACATAGGTGGACATTGGCAAACACTAGCGATGTGCCCTAGGCCATTTCTAATGCTAGTCAGAGAGTGTGTTTGTCCTTCGACACACATTGTAACTGGAGTTTGCCATGACATATGTCATGGTTAGTATACTGTGCCTCCGTCTACCTGTGACATAACAGTGATACCCAGGGTAAACCTACCATCTCCCATCCACTCATCAAGATTCCTCTTGAGGAGAGTCGATGGGTGACTCCCTGGCTAACCTGTGCTGGGAGTTTACTCAAGAGTAGGGGTGGCTTCTGTGTTATGGATCATTCAGTGCAGCTTGTCCTATGTATGTCAGTGCTGGGGTTCAGGTCTCTCATGTGCATAGCTCACTGGCCATTCAGATTGTACAAGGTGCAGCATGTTCATTGATTCCAGCTTGGACATGGCTTTATACATCAGGCACAGCTTGCCTCTGGGTGGGCAGTATGGCAGTGTGTGGAGCTGCAGTTTGTTTATTCAGGCAACACATGGCATCTGTTCAAGCTCTTTGATACTCCTGGTGAGGTACTTTTGGGGTCTTTCCAGTTGATGGAGGTGTCTGCTGAGGTACATCCCACAGGGGCCATTGTAGTCAATTGTGATGCTGATGAAGGATGACTGCAGAGCCACAATGACCTCCCCTGATCTAGATCTGACTACCTTCATGATTAGGTGGGTATATGGTATGTTTCTGTAATCACTACAGCCACATGCTTGTCCAATGCAAGATATCTATCAACTTGTGTCCCCAGGTCTCTTATTACATGTTAAGTACTTAATGGGTTAACACCTATGTGGTAATTGGTGGGCACTTACTGTATATCCACAGGGGTTGACTATACACTTTTCTGCAATTAGCTTGCTGACATGGCTATGGCACCAGTTGTCTGTTTCTATGTGGCCCTTTTGTGGGATGCTTGTGTCAGCTGGAGGGTCAGATATGGTGGCCAGTTTGTAGTCCTCTGCAAACTTGTTCAGGCACAGTCCTTCCATGTTGGCCTGTACCTATGGGACATATATACCAAACAAGGGAGGTCCTAGGACCGAGCCTTGTGGGATGCCAGTTGTATCTGGTTTGTAGTCTGACATGGCTGCAGCATTTCTGACCATGTCAGTTCTGTCCTTGGTCTGGTTTGCAACTCCTCTACTGACATAGGGGTTTATATTTAAGCTGGTGAGCTTATCTATAATGAACACGTGGGGTATTGTATGGAAGCTTTTTGCAAGGTCCAGCTAGGCTGTGTGGACCACATTCCCCTCATCAATGACCTTAATGACTGTTTCAAATGAGTCAAACATGTTTAAGGGGCAGGATCTGCACTTAAGAAAGCCACACTGGGTAGGTTCCAGTGTCAGGAGGTCCCCAATATCTTTATGTCTGAGGTACATGCTGATCCTTTCCATAGCTTTGCAGACCAAGCTTGTCAGCATTCTGGGGTGATAGTTTGCAGTATCCATTCAGGCAACACCTTTGTGGAGAAGGACCACTGTTGTTGTACACTGCTCTTTGGGTACATATCCTGTGGTAAGGCTAACATTGAACAGTAGTGTTATTTGGCATTCCATTCTTCTTGGAGTCCATGTTGGACTCAGCCCAGGACACCATCTCATACCATTGATGCTGTGTGTTTTGCTTTGTATATGCTGGCTGTTACCTCAGCATCTGCAATGTCAGGGGTCCAGCACTCTGCTGGGATAGATATTTTGCATTTGGGGGGGGGGGGGGTTGCACTGCACCTGTCAGGTTGGATGTTGGCAATATGTGTGTGTGTTTGGTATGTTGTTTGTAATATTTGAGTGATTCAGAGCATATCTGTGAATTCCCAACAAGGTTCCTACCATCAGTTAAGAAAGCCTTGTGATTATCCTTAGTGTCCTGTACAATTTGTATCTTCATAGGTTCATAGGTTCATACTAGGCTATCCGCCCTAGGGTATTTCTAAGCCTAGCCACCCCTTGCTATGTGAATATTATGGCCATTTATGATTTACTTTACTGTGCCTCTGTCTGGATGTGACACAGTGATGATCCCCAGTGTACATCTACAATCATCCATCCACTTGGCAAGATTCCTGTTGAAGAGAGTCAGTGAGAGGCTCTGCCTAACATGGAGTGGGATTCCATTCCAGGGTGTAGGGAGCCTCTGGGTTATGTATCTGTCCCTCCAGCACATCCTATTTCATTATGTGTTGAGGTTGACATCTCTCACTCTCACAGCTCCGATGGATTTGGGTTTTCTGGGGTGGAGCATGTCCATTACTCCTGTGTTGGACATGGCCTTGTACAACAGGCATGCAACGCCTCTGTGTAGGCAGTATGTGACTGCATACAGCTGGGGTGTCTACAGCCAGGCAGCATATGACAAATATTTGAGACCCTTTATCCTCTTGGTGAGGTACCTTTGAGGTCTTTCTAACTGCTGCAGGTGTCGGGTAAGGTACATCCCAAATGAGGCATTGTACTAGATTATGGGTCTGATAAGAGAACAGTATAGGGGCGCAATGACCTCTGTTGACGTAGATGTGAATCCTTTCATGATATGGTGTCCAATATAGACAGTCTTCCTAGCCACGTTGGCAATGTGAGTGTCACATGACAGGTTACTGTCCACTTGTGTCCCTAGGTCCCTGATTACTCCTTCCATACATAATGGATTACCACCTATGTGGTAATTTGTGAGTACCTTGTTTGGTATTTGGTGAGACATTCATACTGTCCAGTGTCTTCAGGATGGCTGAGTGGGGTTCCTGTGTGTGAGAGTGTGCTACAGACTGAACAGCAGTTTTGCCTTTGGTTAGTTGCACATGGGTGGTCTCCGATGCTTCATGCATTGTCAGTTACCTGGACGTGTGGGTGTCTGTGCTGAATATAGATACTCCCACCTCCTTTTATGTTTTGGTCCAGGTTTTGGGGCCATAATGCATGATATGAGGTATAACCTGGTAGTGCTGGTGTGCTGTCAGGAGCCTTGCTACAGGTTTCTGTCACTGCACGGACATCGATGTTCTCCATACTGGGGAGGGCCTCGGGAGCATGCATGTTGAGGTTTACATGTCTGGCATTGGGCAGCATTACCCTTATGTTTCTTTCCACTTATGTTTTCTAGGGAGGTGGGTTAGTCTTTTCAGCCTTGCCTACGAAAGGCTGTATGGAGTTGGCAAGAGCCTTATCCAATATCCAGATGCCCAGGGGTAACAGGTGCAAGCCGTCCCTGGCACAGCAGTGTGGCTTGACAAGCATGACATCCCAAGCAGACAGACATTAGAGCCCCTTGGAATGACACCAGTAATTGTGCCACTTGTTAAAGCTGATCATTCTGTGTTTGTACTGTGGCATCATTCTTGGTGAGAGTAGGATGCTGCACACGGTCAGTGTCATACCAGTCTGGACTACATAATCGGAGAGCTGATCTATGTCTCTTTTCATGTAGTCCGGGGAGGTACATCTCAGGTCATTCACGCCAGCATGGACAATGACTGCATCATATTTCTACTTGCTTTGGGGTGACCTGCGTACTTGTGTTATGTGGCGTATTGTAGCAGCCTACAGGCAGCTTACTGTACCCTTTCCCTTGTTCAGTCTGGTGAGCGGGACAGCAGTGTGTCTGACTATGAAGTCACCTATTACAACTGTATCAGGCATGTTGTTTCTCCTTCTGGCCTGTGACTGTTTGGCACACCAGCTTTGTGTACTATGTGTTGCATGTGCTATGTTTGGAGGTAGTGGTTGCTTGGGTGTCTGCTTTGGAGGCCTCTGTTGATGTGATATGTTTGTAATTAGGGCCTCCAGGAATGTTTTTCTGTGTTTATGTCTTTGGTTTGCAGTTGTGATAGGTCTATGTGAGACTGGGTTTGTGGTGTGTGTGGTTACCTTCTCCTCCTGACTAGTTTTGACAGTACTGAGTTGAGAGAGCTCAGCCTCCGGTTTGGATAAATGGTTGCATCTCTCACATATATTTGTATTTCTTGGGGGGAGGTGAGGGTTGTCTGTGTACATGGGGCAGGTGTAACATTGCCTCAAGATTCACAGATTCAACTTGTTGTAGCTGGCCTTAGTGGATTGTATGAGTGGACATATTTTATTGCCATACTGTTGATCAGTGATTACTTCCCTTTTTATGTTTGCTCTATCATGTAGTAGCTTCCTCATTCTCTTGCATGGTTTGGTAATGGCTGGAGTCTATAACAACACCAGAAATACGCAAATTGGATCGACAGAATGGAACAAACAAAAGCAGCACTCCCAATACGCTAGCTGCTTCCTCTCACAGACAGAACAGCCCAAAGAAACTAAGCTGTTTGTGTAACAAAAAGTATTTAATAAAACAAAAGGTTGAGCGCTTTCACTCGACTAAGCGAGCTTCATCAGAACAATATAATGAATGATGCACTGCCATTAAATAACATATTTGGCGCCTAAATAGCGTCACACAACAATTAGAATTAGAAAAACAATTGAGTAATAAAAACATTTTCAAAAGGATTTCCTTATACATAATATTTTTTAAAAAAAGTTAAATAAAAAATGCTAATATGCACAGAGATATGTATGCATATAAATAGACTGGATGTCTTAAAATACTAATGATCCAATAAAAGTAGAGGCTTGATTGAAAAATAGTCATTAATCCCTGGTGGTGTAAAAGCATCAGTGAAGACTTGCCACCATAATTCCCTATAAGCCAGAAAATTCTTGTAATTACCTCCTCTAGGGTTCCTCTTCACAGTCTCCAAAATAGCAAATTTAAACATATGTTCACTACCATATTCTAAAATGTGCCTTGACAAGGCATTTTTAGTGTCTTTCTTTTTTATGCAGTAGAGATGTGAATATATTCTCTGTCTAAATTGTCTTTCTGTCTTTCCTATATAATAGGAATGACATACTGAACAAACTGCAATATAAACTAACATAGTGGACCTGCAATTGCCCTTAACTGGGTAAATGTTGGTATGGTTATAGTTATATGTTTAAATTTGCTATTTTGGAGACTGTGAAGAGGAACCCTAGAGGAGGTAATTACAAGAATTTTCTGGCTTATAGGGAATTATGGTGGCAAGTCTTCACTGATGCTTTTACACCACCAGGGATTAATGACTATTTTTCAATCAAGCCTCTACTTTTATTGGATCATTAGTATTTTAAGACATCCAGTCTATTTATATACATACATATCTCTGTGCATATTAGCATTTTTTATTTAACTTTTTTTAAAAAATATTATGTATAAGGAAATCCTTTTGAAAATGTTTTTATTACTCAATTGTTTTTCTAATTCTAATTGTTGTGTGATGCTATTTATGCGCCAAATATGTTATTTAATGGCAGTGCATCATTCATTATATTGTTCTGATGAAGCTTCTAGTCGAAAGTGAAAGCGCTCAACCTTTTGTTTTATTAAATACTTTTTGTTACACAAACAGCTTAGTTTCTTTGGGCTGTTCTGTCTGTGAGAGGAAGCAGCTAGCGTATTGGGAGTGCTGCTTTTGTTTGTTCCAATGGCTGGAGTCTACCATGCCAGATGCCTGCATGTATGGCATTGTGTCTTGGTTTTATTTGGGATTGCATAATCCATGCATTCCTGGCAGTGTTCATGGAATGCCTGTATAACAGGTTCTGAGGTGTGGCCCATATTTTGCACCTGCACAGGGCCTTTAATGGATTCCACATCAGTTTGGAGGCGTGCAACTTTTGCTTTACACATGTTTTTCACTGTGGTTTTCTGGCCAGGGACTGTGGTCAGGATGTGTATATCCGGTGTGATTACTCTATGGTCTGGTCTTACCAGTGAGGGATACAATTCTCATCTTGCCATCCAGTACCCATGTTGCTAATTATCACATCCAGTATGCTTACCCCTCTTGTGGGAGTGGTACGTTGTTCCTGGGCATTTTGGTTTATGGATTCTAGGCACTTTTGTCCTACAGTGTTGGACCTAGAATAATGCTCCCAGTCTATGTTTGGGTATTTTCAGTCACCCAATATAATGTGGCTTGGAGGGCTTGATATATTCATGTATTCCAACATAGGCCAAGTGCAGTTCCTGGTGTTAGGACGGTAGTCTGTAGCAGGCTATAAACTGGGAGGCAGTTTTAGCCACTGTTACTTGACTATGGCTAGTCCATGCTGCTTCTTGTTGTGGTACCAACATGGGGGTGTGGTTATCCTTGACAATTATTGCTAGTCACCCTCCTTTTGTAGCTTGTTCCATGTTTTGAGGCTGTAAAGCACAGCATGAGGTGTAACCTGGTAGTGTTAGGGTGCTGTTGTGAGCCTTGACCCAAGTTTTCTGTTACAGGACAGATATCAACATTCTCCATACTGGGGGCTTTTAGACTGCATGCATCTTGCTGTTTAGACTTCTGGCATTGGGTAGCATTACATCTAGGTTGTTATCCCCTGTGATACCTATGGAGATGGGTTTGTGTTTTGAGCCTTACCTATTCAAGGCAAGCTGTGGGTAACAACAGCCTTTGCTAGTATCCATATGGCCAGGACTGATAGGTGCACGC
This sequence comes from Protopterus annectens, assembly GCF_019279795.1. Lineage (NCBI taxonomy): Eukaryota > Metazoa > Chordata > Ceratodontiformes > Protopteridae > Protopterus > Protopterus annectens. The sequence continues at coordinate 1,801,044,061 of NC_056743.1, read as the reverse complement.
CACCCCTAGCAGGTGGAGCATCATGTCATGCTCAGCATGTCATCCCAGGCTGGCACACATTGGATCCCTTTTGACTAAGAGCAATACTTCAGCCAATTATTGCAATTGATCATCTCATCGTCATATTGTGGCATCATGCTTGGCGAGGGTAGGATGTTAGTCAGGGTCATCAAGTTTGCATATACTACATGGTGTTACATTGCTTAACACATGGCATTCATGCCTCAGGTGGTGCTGCAGGGCTGCCTCTATCGGATGCACATACTACACTCCCTGTACACGTTTGAGAGGAGGTTATGTCATTTTAGGCATCCCTGTTATTATATGAGTGAGTCAGAGAGGGGTATCATTCCCAGGGTTCCTACTGAGCCAGTGTATGTGCTATGTGTTGCCTCTTTGCCAAGGCCAGGGCATACTTGGCACGCCTCCTTCTGCCTACTGGGGCAGGCTCAGGTTGTTCCTCCTTCGAGTCACGCTCTGCCTGTGATGGCCTTGGCAATGGTGGGGGGCTGTTTGGCCTGGCCCTATGCTGGTCCTGCTGCAGCTGTTTTCGCAAGATCATATTATGTAGCATAGCACATACCATGACAATTTGGGTACATGTAGTTGGTGAGTACTGCAAGGCTCCACCAGATGTGTCCAGACACCGGAACCATGACTTGAGCAGCCCAAGCACATGCTCTATTACATTATGTGTTTGTGCATGTGCCTCATTATGGCGTTCCTGTTCAGGTGTGTGTGTGTGTTTCTGATGGGTGTCATCAGCCACGGCTCCAGTGCATAACCTGCATCCCCCACTAGGTGTCCATGTGGGATGTCCCCATTGGCAAATGTCTGGTACAGCTGCGTCAAATGCCAGATATGGGAATCATGGTATCTCCCAGGGCAGCCAGCACACACATTCATTATTATGCCCTGGGCATCACACATGACCTGGCAGTTGATGGAGGGGAAGCCCTTGCGGTTTATGTAGACCCTAACCCGCTCACCGGCTGGTGCTTTGATGCATATGTGCATGCAGTCTATTGCACCCACTACCTCAGGGTATTCCGCTATTTGCTGGAAGAGACGCATATTGCTGGCCAATACCTCACGGGCATTGGGGAAATATACATGATCGCCGACATGTGCTGACATGGCATCCAGGAACTGGTGCAGTACCCTGGAGGCTGATGCCTGTGATATCCCCATCATATCACCAGCTGGTCTCTGGAAGGTACCTGTTGCTAGTATTCTTAGGCTAACACATACCTTGGTTTCCACTGGGATGGATTCCCCTCTGTTGGTTCTGTGTATGAGGCGTGGCCTGCACAGCTCAACAATTTGCTGCAGGAGGTCTCTGTCCACTTTATAGCGCTCCACTATCTCCAGCTCATGTAACCCATGGTAGGTGACCCTGGGCCTGTACACTCTTCTCCGTCTCCTCACTGTGGGTTGTCTGGCACCATTTGCATTGTTACCACCCTCAGCAAGTCGCCTATGTCTCCTTATGACAGCTATGGCAGCCCCTAGCATTTCTGCTCTGAGTTCAGCTTTTTCAGTTTTCACTTCTAATAGCTTACTCCTGTCTTGCAGTGTCTCTTGAGAGAAACATCCTGCACTGCCATTTGCAGAGTTTTAAGTGCTTGGCTGGGCTACTATTTTGCCTGTGTAATTGCCTGCTTCTAATTGTTTTCATCTGCTAGCTCCAGCAGTATTCCCTGCTAGCTTCCTACTAATTCTGTTGCTTCCTTTTTCCTTTCTGTTTCCTCAGGGGGGAGCAACGCGCATACCAGCAGAAACATGCTCACAGTGGATTACATGCGTGCACACATGCTTACATGGTTTAGAATCTTCTTATTTGGGTTAAAACGCGTGCACACCAGCGCAAACAGTCTTACACGTCTGCCAACAGGCTTCCACATGCTCAGTCTGCCTTACACGCATGCACACTGCCTTACTCGCGCCTCATGGCGCGCACACATGCGCATGCACACCCAGCAAGAAACTTTGGTGTAAGTAACAGTGTACACCTTCCATTTCTTGACTTTCCCATGCTTATGTTGTGGCACTCCTCTTTCCATGATATGTGTCTGACATCTGTCATGTTACACTGACCTCCAATGAACTGCATTTCTTTCTGCCATTCCCCCCTGTGATGTCACCTATCTCCTACTCTGTTCCTCCCCCTTATGTAACTCTTACACTATTCAGAATGTGCTCATTTGCTATGTGACAGTGGGATTCAGTATCCTAACACTCATTTACATCAGATTGCCTACTAATGCTTAGTTACATGTCTTAGACTCAGCTTCCCCCCTTAGCAACCACTAAACGGTGGCCATGTTGTTTTTGGTCTGCTGGTCCCTGCATTGTAAATCCATGTATTGCATAAAACCCACATTTGTGGGTTTATAACCTTCATTTTTATGTTTTATATAGCGCGTTTTATATATTTGCATCGGGGTACCTTGCCAATGACCACATATTTGGCCATTGGAATGCTGCCTGACACATATGCACCCTTTATTTGGAGCTGACATGGCTCCATTGTGTTATTTGCAGAAACGTACTCAGTTGTCAACTGAGTACATTTCTGCAGCTAAAACGGCTCTTACACGGGCTGGTTTGGGCTTCCTGGATTGCTAATCTACCTCATTTGCATGCCTTTCGGCTGCAAGTGAGGTGATTAGCATATCCACGCCCACTCCATGTAAGAGATGTTTTAGCTGGTCTCTTACATGGAATTTCAGGCTGTTCCTAGATCGCGAGGGCTGCATGGAGTCTTACACTACTCTTAGACTCCGTGCAAGCCTTCGTGAATCCTGCCCAAGGTATTTGTTTTATCTCAAAATACTTCCCCTTATTTATTTATAAGTGACTTTGAACCAACTACTGGGGACTAGTGTTCATTAGCTCAGTATTTCTCATGTAGGACACTAAAAGTCCCATGAGCTTGTTCAGATTAAACAGATTTAAACAGATTAGTTTATAACACTTGTGTTCTTTGGCTTCCAAGATTAGCTCTCAGTAACAGAAGTTGCTGTTTAAATAAAAGCTGGCATTCTGTGCTCTGAATGCAAGACGCATTATAGCTGCATTTAACAAACTGTGTGCAGTCACTAAATTATGTATATCTTTTAATTAATGCTTAATCAAGCATATCTTCATAACCCCAACATTGACACTGTTGCAAATCATCACTTCATCTTTTTAAAGATAATTCCAATAGCCCTAATATTTGCATTTTATTAATTCTTTTTTCAAGATTAGTTTTACTGAGTGGACAAGGGAAATGGTTGACCATTAAGTTATATGAAACTGGGTCTGCATTATCAGTGATGTGAACAACTTCACTATATGCTTAACTAAAAGCTTCAGACCTTTTTTCTTGACACAGCCATTACAGTGTCCTTCCTGTTACTGTGATTAACAAGAGTAGCCATGCATAAGAAGTGTACATATTTATACATAGGATTATAATATATACAGATTGCATTAATTATAATAATTTAATTATATCCCTTCTATAATACAGCTTCACTTGTTAGACTGAATTAAATTTATAGTTTTGAACGTTTTTCCAGCAAGCAATGAAACAAAACATATGAACCAATAATGGCAAACTGTCCAGTTCAGAACATTTCAACCATAAAAGGCCACTCAAACTTCTGTCATTACAATCCACCAATATCAGTCAATGTGCACAATCTCTATAGAAGTAAAAGTCATCTGAATAATTCCACATTAAAGAGATCTGAAACCAATGAAGTTGCTGTTGCTAGAAAATAACTTTATACTTCAATGTTTCATCTACAAATTCAATGCCTACTGCCCTTGAAGAATAAATTGCCTACATTATATTAAAAAATGGTAAGCTGGTATATTGCAATAGGGAATGGGTTGTAAGCTGGAAAACAAGTTCATAGTTATTAGGCATCTCATCCAAAGGAGGACATAGTCAGGACTGCAGCACTTCACCCCCCTTAAAATACAAATCTACATGCTGTGGGAGTAGAACCTATGCCCTCTGCATCAAGATGCAACTATGCTACCTGCTGTGCTACTAATACTGCTTTAAAATTCTATACCACAATATTGATACCACTTGCTAAACAAAACAGTTGCACATTTTAAGCAGACAACATGAGCAGCAGTAAACTTATTTTCCCTTGAAGCTCACAAAATAAATTCCACCTGCTAACTCTTAACTAGGGCACTTCACTCTCTCTCACACACCTCAACCTCTTAGTGCAAGAAATCTGGACAAAGCCCAACATAAATAGGGGCAGATTATAAATATTGTTCTCATGAACTTAGAACATTGCTAGAATAACAGGATTTATGTTAGTATGCATTTTTCTAAAGGATATGACATCTAAAACTGAAATGTCTGTCATTATTTAGTAACTTCAATCCTTTTTAGGAGGAATATGGGGCAAAAATCTGGACATTTTGCAAAAACCTGGACAGCTGAGGAGTATGCTACCTCCTTCTTATACAGACATACAGACACACATACACATTTGGCTATTTTGTCTTCTGCTACTGATTAAGGTTACAAGTACGACTTCAGAAGCTCCACCAGAGGATTTCTGCAACTTAGCCCAGCAGCTTAAGCAGTAAACGGATGAAACTTAGCCCAGCAACTTAAACAGTGAACGGAGCAACTTAGCCCAGAAGCTTAAACAGTGAACGGAGCAACTTAGCCCAGTAGCTTAAGCAGTGAATGGATGAAACTTAGCCCAGCAGCTTAAACAGTGAACGGAGCAACTTAGCCCTGCAGCTTAAACAGTGAACGGAGCAACTTAGCCCAGCAGCTTAAAGAGTGAATGGAGTAAGCCCAGCAACAGTTTCATAACAAAAATACATGGCAGTGCTTACAGTATGACTCTGGCAGCAAGTTTCATAAATAAATGGCAATCCTTGATGGTATACTTTTGATAACACCTGCATTAACAGTTCTCTGCAAATGTGAAGACCGTATTTTCTTTAATACGTTCCCATACATGTATACATACTTGCTTCTTTATGCTTTAGTTTTCAAACCAGCTTGCTGCACAGTGGTAAGTCTAGGCACTAAACGAAAGGGTGAAAAGGTCACACAGACAAATTATTCACTAAACACAGCAAGAGACAGAGCCAAGCTAGAGTTTTCACTACCTGATACAATTTTTGTAATGCAGGCCCTTAAAATACAAGCAAATGATCCCATAAGGACCTGCCGTGTTTCAGCAACACAGCTTCTGAATGCCCATGACATTTTCCTTTTTCAAAGGCTTAAAAGATACTTCAAGCCAATAAAGCTAAACTCCGCTGGCTGTGGATTTGTATGGTTTACACTTCTAATTGATCTCATTGGCACAGCATAAATAGAAAGCTTGGCTACAGTTAAAAAATACATTTTAAACCAAGCTTGACCTCATAAACATCAAGAAGCCTACAAAATATCTCAATTAACATCCAAACCAACATGTAGAAAGATCATACAAACAACAAGGCAGTAAAAAACTGCAAGAAAAACTCAACCAAACTGGAATTTCACACTCCTAAGTCTCACATCAGCTTCTCCTATCACTAATCTTGGCATGTATTAGTTGCTACTGTCTTAGAAATGCTTCAGAAACAATTCAGTCTAGAGTATAAACTAGCATTTTTATTTTTACTTATTTGTTAATTTTTGGGGGAGGAAGACTTTTTTTAATATATGTTGTCCTTAATTTGCCCACTTAACCTTTTTTGTTCCATTTCTCTACCAATTAATTGCATAGTGAAATTCAGCAGTTGGTCTAAATGTTGTAGTAGTAGTTTTAATTAATTCTTACTGCCAACAGCTAAGCAAGACTGAACTGTAAACATGCTCATGCACCCCTTTTCTAATCCACAACGCTTTGTGGCTGCCACCCGCTAGACAAAACTTAAAATACTTATTAATATTTTGACCAAATGCATTTCTCTTAACTATAACATAAACAAAACCACTCTCGCTTTAGGTATTTAACACAACGAAAAAGGTGGATCTAAATTTCTTTCCATTTTAAACCAGTACAGCCATACTGGTAGGATTATAGACATTGTATAGTCCAGGCAATGCACAAGCATTCATTCTCAGTGGTTATATAGAATTCTTCCCTGGGTTGAAGTATGTAGCTTAATAGGTTGTTTTTCTTCCTCTGACAAAATCTGACTAAGTACAGTTCCCACTTCATAATTGGAAGCATCTTCCCTGACAATGAATTCTTGACTATAATCAGGGATGGCTAGTACTGGGGTCTTCTCAAAACCTCATTAAACTTTAGAAATGCCTACTAAAACACTGGATACGAGGCCAACCTTTTTTCTGTTAAGATTTATCATGGGAGCAGTCTTATAGCTGTGAACAGTATCCCAGTGTCTCTAGGAATGTCCTCAATTGTTTCTTCCTAGTTGGGGTAAGCCATACTTCAGTAATTTTAACCTTGGAGGTTCTGGCCCAATCATTCTAACACCCACTCTGATACCGAGATAAGGTACCTCTGCCATACTTATCTGGCAATCACTATACTTGGGAGTCAGCCCTGTCTCTTGCAGTATATCCAGCACCTCACCAGCATGCTAAACATATTCTGTCCATGAGCAGCTATAGATGACAATGTTATCCATGTAAATAAAGCATAATCTCATGCTCTTATTTGTATGAGCTGTATTAGGCTTTAGGAGTTAGTTGGGAGATTCTTCATTACATAGGGCATTTTTCTGTAAACTTGTTTAATCTAAATCAGTGATGCATACTGAACTCTCCCTAATTTCAGGTGTCAGAGATACCTGCCAGTAGCCATTAGAGAAGTTAATAGAGGTTTGGTATATTTATCCCCACAACCTTCTGCCTCCTGTCTTGCAGCTCTCCTGTATAGTTAACATCACGCACTTTTAAAAATAGTGAAAGGACTCTCCCTGGCTGCCTGCACATTGATGTGTCTAACAAGAATAAATGTCATCAACTGCTGCACAATAGAATACTCTCTAGCACTGGCTGTCCTGCCTTAAATGTGTCTTTGCTGCTCTTGTGTCAGTGGCAAGTAGTCTTGGGCTGCCGCAATGAACTTCTGAAGCCCAATATTGAAGTTCTAGATATACTCCACAACAGATTTTTTGTGGGAATTGCACTCTCCCACCAAATCATCATGAATTATATCCTGAGGGGCCTCACTCTGTGATCGTGAGGGTGAGAAACCTGCGGACTGGTGGGCACCTTCCCTATAAAGAAAGAGAGTATGAGGCAGGTACTTGTTCCACTCCTCCATGAACTGGTCTGCAAATGCTCTTAACGTGATCTTCAGTGTAGAGTTATATCTTTCTATGACACCATTTGTGTGTGGATGGTAGTATATAGATTTTAAATGCATTACTCATGATGCTTCCACACACATGAAAGCATGACTGACATAACCTTGGCACTACTATCTAAAAGTATTTGCCTCCTTTCACCATAGCTATTAATGCATTGCCAGTGCAACATGATCCAAAATCTTGGTTAGGGAATGGCTGAATCTGGTTGATAATTACTTCAAAAGCAGATGACAGAAGCTGATGCTGCTTGCATAGAATGAAAAAAGCTTGACTATGGCCCAGGTGACTTAAGTTCAAGGTTTGTGCTTGACAGCATATTCAGAGAGGATAGCCATGTCCATTTAATGGAAATAGGGGAGTGGACACACTCAAGGGCACATACATGTGAGTAGATATCCCTGGTGGATACCAGGGGTGCAGTCATTCCAGTCATCCTGTAGCAAGGAGTGAGGATCAGTTCAGCGCTGATGCCCCTTTTACACTTTATCCATTGGCTGTCACTAGTGGGAGTGCACAGGGGTACGGCATAACAAAAAATAGCTAGATGAACATATTTTATGTGGCTGTGGGCACTGTTATGGCAAAGCAGTGAGCGCACTTGAAATAAAAAAGATCACTAGGTATAAGTAGAAATGCATATTTGTACTGAGCATCCTTCTAGATATGTGATGCAATGCAGTGCTCTTCTAATAATGTACCTGTAGCTGCTGTCCAGGATTATCCAGGTTTGATTCTTCATGATCTCCATAAGATAGTCAGCAAAGGCACAATTGTCTAAATCAAGTTATGATTCAAATGTTAAGCATGATATGAAGGGGAAGCAAGCAAAACATATGGAAAATTTGTTAAAAATTTGTGACAGAGTTATACAGTGGAATGCCATCATTCTGCAATAAAATATTAGTAGAGGTTTAGAAATTAGATCAGAAAGTATGTAGGACTGTCACAGAAGAGGCCAAGGTCTTGTCACAAGCCCCATAATGCACTGGATCTCTTCCTCTCCACATATGTGCATGATGGGGGAAGAATTTTTGGCAAATGTGAACATTTAGTTCAGCTTCATGTGTTTAGAATCTGTGTAAGAGGCTGATAGATGACATTAATCACCACTGATGGGCTGCTAAAATGTCTGGGAACAAGACTCCTATGTGTAAGAGAGGCTGTTGCTGAGTAACATGTGACTGGTCTGAGTAGATGGTAGACATGTGGTATTACATGATCCTGCTCTGCTAAAATGTCTGGGAACAAGACTCTTACGTGTGAGAGAGGCTGTTGCAGAGTAGCATGTGACTGGTCTGAATAGATGGTAGACGTGATATTACATGATGAAAACAGGTCGCAAACACCTGTTGCGTCTGTGCAACTGGATGGGATGAAAAGGGCATTCTTAAAGAGGAACGCACTTTAAAAAAAAAAACTTTTTTTTTTAAATTAAAATAAAATCAGCTGGTTCCAGGGGGTGCAAGTGCACCCCCTTGCACCTGCCTGCGGGCACCCTTGCCTCCAGGATATATTTACATGTACTGCACATTCCACATTTAACCATCTTGCCCCTAAGTGGCATCTGTGTTTTTTCTTTTCCCACACGTCCTTAAAGTTGTGACCCTATCTATAAATAACAATAGGGTGAGTCCCCATGATTTTCCAAAGTCCATGATTTTCCCTAAAACTATTCCAATTGTCATTTAAAATCCAATTAACCTTATTGCTTTCCATGTTGTATGTAGTTACCATATCTCCTGTATATTTATTTTCATTTCGTGACCCTGTTACCACCCTAGTATCACCTTGTCTGTTCTCCATTGTCAAGATAGGTTGGTTAACCCCTATTTCCCTTTTATACACCACTTCCTATTTAATGTCCTGCAACATTTCTGCCAAGTACCCCTTCTATTGAACATCCTGAGCAACAGTTCCAATTCCTTGCTGAAACCAATTTCTGTTGTACTCATCTGGGCCGCCCTCACCATCTGTGCTTTCACAACTGCTTTTTTGTTTAAATGGGTGAAAACTGGTGTAATGTAATAGTGTGTTAGACTAAGTGGGCTTATGATAAACACTCACCATGTAACTTGCCTGCTCAAAGTCCTTTTCAGTCATCACATCCAAATAGGGCTTTCTATCCCTACTGCTAGTTATGAGTAAATTGCAAAAAATCCATACTACCTTTGGGGGGGGGGGACTCCAGTGTGGTTATCTTTCCTCTACTCCTGTCCATGAAAGTTTCCATGCTGCAGAGGCACCTTGGTTTGCTGAGGTGGGTCTTCATTTCTGTGACAATCCTACACACAAGGAGATCCCCAACTTCTATCTATCCACTATGCACCTCCAGGTATGATGTGCATATGAGGAGCTGTCATACTGCTCACAGTGAGGTTTTATTGCATAAGCCCTACCTCCCTCAAATGTAATGGGCTTATGCCACCCAGAAGGGCATATAGTGCTGCTGTGACAGAAACATTCCCACCTAGGTGGTGACATTTCTCTCTCTTTGTCTCTCTAAGTGCCCTCTTGCCAAAGCAATGACTCTGCTATCATGGTCATGAATCACCACTGTGGATTGTGGCATAGACACACTCCCAGCACCCCCCCAACCTTGGAGAGACAATCAGGCAATGCCTCTTCACTCCTTTTCCACCTCTACTAAGACTAGCAAGTGCCCAGGTAGCTAAGCAAACTGTGGTAACCTGGGGTGTAATCAGGGTTTTATTACTCTATGCCAATAGATATCGTTAAAATCCTGTAACTTATAATAACTGCATTTTGTGTTGTTAATAGTAATTATTTGTGTTAAAAGATGATAACTACAAAAGCGAGTAAATGTTTGGCTCATTAAGAATCAGTTTAAAGCTTGACAATTTTAAAAACTCTCACTCCCCTGTAACTGACAGCTGAAACCGTTTATGCATTCATATATTTTTTGATTATTTATTAAATATACAGTAAAACTTGATAAGCCATGTTGTCATTTGAGTGTGCACTAAAGGTCTATAATAGTGATGTCTACACTGCAGCCATGTGTGTGATGAGTGTTTGGCAACTATTTGCTGTGAACTCTGCTTCCCACTGAAGATAAAGAAAGTGGTTTTGGCAGTCATTGAAGCATGTGGTGTAAAAGGTCTGACATTCAAAGCAGGGAAGTAAATTGTAGTAACAGCAACAGACAGCTAGGAAAACAAAATACTGAAACCTTGCTTTTGGAACACAGCTGATACTTGGGCTCATAGTACTGTGATAACAATGGAAATAAAATATGGAATAAATAAAGAACAGAAATGGCAAAAAAAAGTACAAACGTGTTTATTAATGGCACATCAGACTCCCAATATGCTAACCACCTAAATCACATATCTACTTCTTGTTTAATGCATACTAACTATTGTTTAACAACTATTTCCCACATTAGTCAGATATTAAAAATGACATAAGTAACTGATCTGCATGTTTTACGGGGGGGCATATAAAACACCAGGAGATTACTCTGCTTTATGTTGTATTTCTGGGTTTTTCAGAGCCACTGACTTAGTCCTGAAGCTTTTTATTACCTTGCAATAGAATGCAAGATATTTATACTGGAAATTTGTCACAGAGTATCACACTGATTTGCAGTATAATATAGAATATCCATGCTGGGGATCTGTCACAGAATATCACATGGCTTTGCGGTGTAATATGGCATATTCATGGTGATGGTGTGTCAAACATCACATAGCTTTGCATCTAAGTGGAAAATATTCATGATAGTGGTAGTCTACACAATATCACACTGGTTTAGGAAATACTCCCTGAGGATCACTTCTGTGGCTCTGCTCAACAGTGGCACAGGAAAATAACTTTCTTGGGTGGCGTAAGCCAGGGAACCTTCTTGGCTAGGCTTACGTATGCCCTTGGGCCAATAGCCTAGTACCTACCTATGAACCTATATTCATGATGGTGTTCTGTCATAGAATATCACATGGCTTTGCAGTGTAATGTATGATATATTTGTCATGGTGCTCTGTCACACAATATCATATGGCTTTTCAATATGTAAGATATTCAAGGTGTAAATCTATACTATCACTGTCCTTTCCAGTACAGTATAGAATATTCATGGAGGTGATGTGTCGCATGTCACATGGCTTTGCAGTGCAACATGGAATATTCATGCATGTGGTGGTCTGTCACAAAATATCACACTGCCTTGCATGGGAATGCAGAATATTCGAGGTGGCAATATATCACACAATATTACACTGAGCTGCTCTAACAAAGAACATTTTTTTCTGTAAACTGACACAGAATATCACTCTGACTTCCAATGTGTTGTGAGATATTTTTAATCATAGATTGCCACAGGATGTTTCACTGCATTACACTGTAATATAGAATGTTCTGAGTCGCAGTCTACTACATCATATTGTACTGTCTTGCAGTGCTACTTTGGATATTTTGGGTTATAGACTACCACAGAATAACACTCTGCTTTCCACTGTACTGGTGGGTACTCAAGCCCACATGCTAGCTAGACTGGAGTATCTCATTGCTTTGTAGTGTAGTACTGGATGCCTGTAGTCACAGACCAGAATATCTCACCCCCCAGCAATGTAATGTGAGATGCTGATGGCTACATATTGTTACAAAGTAACTCACTACCTTGCACAAAAACATAGTACAGAAAAGGATTTTGCAATCTACAGTCTGTTTCTGAGTATATCAATGCTTTGTAGTGTTACAAAGGCTATCCACAGTGCATCAGTGATTTGCAATGTAGGGCACTACTCAAGATTCAAGACCAAGAACTGCTCCAGACCTTGTCGAGCTGTGTTATACACCATGCATAATGTTGTAATCCAGTGCAACATGCCTGTGTCCACAGCAGTAGACCTGAACCATATCACCACCTTGTAACATAAGAATATTTGTTCAAATCTGAAAAGGCAGTCCAGAGTTCTCTAAACTCCTCTAATGTGGTATATGTCTTTCTCTAGTCTGTTGTATATTTTTGTGTAAAGTTTGACACCAGTAGTTTAGGCATCACAGCTGGTGCTATTTACTTCTTTCCATAAGTAGTTATGTGTAGGAAATACTTCTACATCATCCAGTGGTGTGCCTTTCATGTCCTTCATGGTCACACATGGGTTTTTGGGGTTCTTTCCTTCTTGCTTCATTTTTTATATGACATTAACTATTCCTATTCTAGTCTTGGGGAGTCTGAGAAAATCTGTAGATGTGATCTGGGAACAGCTGCCTAAAATTTACTAATATGGTGTACTATGGCATGACAATTTACTTTTTTCAGATTTTACTATTGAATGCTGCTTATTTGTTAACATTTATATTTGCCTATACCATCATTTTATCACTTTTCTTCATGTTGTATTTTCTGAATGACTTTCATGATCATAATCATTACTTCTTTTCTTGTATCCCTTTGGGCTGATCAGTTTCTCCTTCAAACATCAATATTTCTATGCATTTTTTACAGGAGCAAATATATTGAACAGTCCTATGGTTGACTGTGTAGTACATTACATCAATTTTTTAGGTGAGTCACGTTAACAATCAAAAGCAACATACAATACATATTTTCTATCACTGAGTGATGACTTAGCATGGACTAAAGTAACATTTTCCCTCAGGAAATTCCATTTAATATAACTCCCCCTGCTATCACTAGGGAATAGGTCCTTAATGCTTTCTCCAAGGCTAAGAACACTGCATCAGACAATATCCCAGGATGCCTTCTAAATAGCATGAAACAAGGCCTATCAGGGCTTTTGGAATTGCTATTTAACTATATTGTCCAAACAGGCTTTGTGCCGCATGAATGGAGAACATAGGCTCATAGGTAGGTACTAGGCTATTGGCCCTAGGGCCTATATAAGCCTAGCCAAAAATGTACTCAGGCTTTCGCCACCCAAGAAAATTATTTTCCTATGCCCCCGTCGAGCAGAGCCACAGAAGTGATCCCTGGGGTGAATTTCCTATTTCCCATCCAATCATCAAGATTTTTCTTGAAGAGTGCTAATGAGGAGCTCTGTTTGACATAAATAGGTAGTCTGTTCCAGAGTATGGGAAGTCACTGGGACAGGAATATATCCCTCCAGTATGTTTTGTTCATTGTGGTGACAAGGTTTAGGTCCCTAGATTGTGTAGCTTGGAGGGATTGGGATTTCTTTAACTGGAGCATGTCCAACAGCTCTGGGTTTGACATAGCTTTGTATGTTAGGCAGAGATCGCCTCTGAGTAGGCGATATGTGACAAAGTAAAGCTGGAGTTTTTTGATACAATCTGTGTAGGGCATCTGTTTGAGGCCAGTAATCCTCTTTGTGAAGTATTTCTGTGGCCTTTCCAGTTGTAGTAGATGTCTTGTGAGGTACATACCAAAAGGGGTGTTGTACTCTATAATGGGTCTAATGAGTGATGAGTAGAGGAGAACAATGACCTCTTTTTGTCTGAATGAAAAACCTGTTGTGATGAGGTGAGCCACGTAGAAGGATTTCCTGACCACTGTGGCAATGTGATTATCAAAGGAGAGACTACTGTCCACATGTGTCCCAAGGTCTCTTATCACATTTTCAGTGTTATACGGTAGTTCATGGGTACAGAGTTTTTACCAAAGGGGATGACAATGCACTTTTTGGCATTGAGCTTCAGGCCATGGCTTTGACACCAGGCATCTGTGTCAGTGAGGCCCTTTTGTAGTATGTCCACATCATTAGGAGTTTTGATTATGGCTCCTAGTTTGCAGCCAAAGACCTTCTGTGTTAGCCTGTACTTCAGAGAAGTACATACCAAACAGGAGAGGACCCAGGACTGAACCCTGTGGTACTCCACTTGTCACTGGTCTGAAGTCGGATTTGGAGTCTGCTACTTTCACAGTGTGGGTTCTGTCCGTGAGCCAGTTGGCAACCCATCTTGTGACATAGGGATTTATACCTAGTTTAGTGAGCTTATCTATAATTCCAGAGTGGGGGATGGTGTCGAAAGCCTTGGCGAGATCAAGATAAGCTGTGTGAACCACCTTACCCTCATCTATGGCTTTGGTGACTGCTTCAAAGAAGTCAATTGGTTTTAGGCGATATGATCTGCCTTTTACAAATCCGAACTGGGTAGGGTCCAGAGTTTGGAGATTATCAATGTCTTTGTTTATGAGTTCCATGATGATACATTCCAAGGCCTTGCAGACCAGGCTCGTCAGGCTAATGGGGCAGTAGTTCCCAGGGTCCATCATGGCTCCCCCTTTGTGGAGTGGGATAACCGTCATGGTTTACCATTCAGTGTGCACAAAGCCTGAGGTGAGGCTATGATCGAACATGGTACTTAGGTAGGGTGCCAGTTCATTCTGTAGTTCATGTAGAACGCAGCCTGGGATATTGTCAGGTCCCATGGATGCTGTGTTCTTGGCTTTGGAGAGTGTGCTTTTCACCTGTGCAGCCGTGATTACTGGAACTTTGCATTATTCCGGTATAGAGATGAGCCCTCTAGGGGGTGAGAGGGGGGTAAAGTTAGCACTGAACCTATCTGCCAGGATGTTGGCAATATCAGTTGGTTCTGTATATTTAGTGCCATTGTGCTGTAACTCAGAGCAGATCTGAGTGTTGCCATTGAGATTCTTGAGATTCTTGGCATAGCTATAGAATGCTTTGTGGTTGTCTTTAGAGTCAGTGGCAATTTTGTTTTCATAACTAGCTTTGCAGGATTTTATGAGGGATCTCAGCTTCTTACTGCGGTTGACCAGGGAGTTCCTCCAGTCATGGAATTTTACCTTTTTTTGCAACAGTTTCTTTCTTCTGTTGAAGAGTTTGTTTATGGCAGAGGACCACCAGATCGGCTTCCTTTTTTTGGAGGATAGCATCTTGGTTCTATTAGGGATAGCATGATCCATGCGCTCGTGTAAGTGCTTATAAAGTGCATTTGTGTAGGATTCAGCAGTCGTACCTGTATTGTCCATCTGCATGAGTGTCATGAAGTTTGCCACTTCTGTCTTAAAAAGTGTGAAGTTGGCTTCGGAGAAGTTTTTTATGGTGGTTTCCCTAACTGGGGGTGGGGGCGGGATGTGGATGTCTAGGGTGATTAGCTCGTGGTCAGATCTGACCAACGAGGAATTGACCTCTGGTGTGGAACACCGGTTGCCCATGTTGGTAATGACCTGGTCTAGGATATTGCTGCCCCTGGTAGGGGTGTGAATAGTTTGATCCAAGGTGTTGGAATTTATGAATTCCAGAAAATGTTGAGCAAAAGAGTTGGTACATGAGTAGTTTTCCCAGTTAATGGTGGGGTAGTTGAAATCGCCCATTATTAGGGTGTTGGGTTGTACCCCAATACTTTCCAGTGTATCAAGAAATGAGGAGTGGGAATCCTGGGGCATGGTGGGGGGTTTGTAGCAAACTACAATTTGGATTGCGGTCTTGCCCAGAGTTAGTTGCACTTGGATAATCTTGGATGCTTTATGCTGTACAACTAGCCTGGAGGTGTGGATATCCTTAATGAATATGGACACGCCTCCACCTTTAGTGCTTCATTCTGGGTTAGGTGGCCAAAAGGTGTGGTATGAATTATAGCCTGGTAATGCAGGGGTGCTCTCTGGAGCTTTGAACCAGGTCTCTGTCACTGCACAGATGTTGATGTTCTCCATTTTAAGTAGTGCCTCGAGTGAGTGCATTTTGAAGTTTAGACTCTAACATTAAGTAGCATTACCCTTAGATTTTGCTTGCTTATACCTGTTATGGTGGTGAATTTGTCATTTGAACCTTGCCTAAAAAAGGCACTATAGGGGAGAACAGCAACAGTCATCCCTCTGCACAAAGGTGGGCCATCTACAGACTCTGGAAACTACAGACCCATAAGTCTCACTATTCTATATGTAAAGCCATGGAAAGAGGTATCATGGAAATGATTAACAGAGATATAGCAAACCTCCAGACACTGGACCTAATCCAGTTTGGTTTCATCAATGGCAGATCATGCCTACTCAACCTAGTGGACTTCTTTGAGAAGGTCACCAAAGCAATGGATGAAGGTAAAATTTTTCACACTGCCTACCTTGACCTGGCCAAGGCCTTTGACACAATACCCCACTCGGGCATTGTTGACAAACTCAAAAGGTTAGGTACAACCCATATGTCACCCAGTGGAAAGCCTACTGGCTCACAGACAGGACCAAGGAAGTTAGAATTGGGGAGTCCACCTCTACAAAGAGGCCAGTCACAAGTGGAATCCCACAGGGATCAGTCTTTGGACTGCTCTTTTTTGGCATTTACTTCTCTGAAGTCAAGGCCAATGTCAATGGTCTCTGGGTGACTAAATTTTCAGATGACTGCAAATTAGGAGCTGTCACTGAATCTCACACAGATAAAATGTTCTCCAGGAGGGGCTGACACAGACAAACAACTGGTGCCAGAGCCATGGACTAAAACTAAATGTCAAGAAATGCATAATAGTATCCTTTGGGTAGTCATCCAGCTGTGCTAACTATCGTATTGACAGCACACCCTTTAGAGCTGACCCAGTAGCCAGGGATTTAGGGACACACATAGATAGCAATCTAGCCTTTGACCATCACGTGTCTACAGTAGTGAGGAAACCCTTCTATGTTGCGCAACTTATAAACAAAAGTATGGCACCTAAGTCCAAGGAAGTCATTGTTCCATTGTATTCAGCATTCATCAGACCTATAATTAAGTACAATGACCCCTTTGATATTTACCTAACCGGGCATATCCAACAATTGGAACATCCACAGAGGTTCCTCACTAAAAGAATACAGGGCTTAAGTAAAATGTCCTATGCAGACCACCTCAAGGCTCTATCCCTTTATTCTGTCTCCTATAGGCTTTTGAGGGGAGATCTATGCCTGACATACAGGGCATTGTCAAACCCCACTTTGATGGACTTCCTGTATATCCGCAAAACAGACAGCATCAGAATTACCTGTTCTAAAGACTTAAACCTTGCCTGTGATATAAATAGGACCTGTTGGAGAGACAGGTATGTATCCCAGAGATTATCCCATCTGTGGAACAGGCTCCCCTTCCATGTGAAGCAGAGTTCCTCCCTAAACCAATTCAAGTGCAACTTGGACAATTGGATGGGGAACAAGAAAGTCATCCCTGGTTTGGCACCTGTGTATCTAATGGACACAGGCAACCTGTAAATGGTTCATCTCCCAGGCCCATGCTTACACTTATCAAGGGTACCAGAACTTGTCAGAGCTGTGGGATGCATGGCCAGGCTTAAAAAGGCCCTTGTTGTCATTAGCCTAGTAAACACCCATGAACCTGCAGTATGAGAGAACAAGTACTGTGCGTGTTAACCTGCAACATTCCATACTTTCTTTCTAGTCCTGTGTTTTACCTGTCTGCAGTAATACCACCTGCGCCTCGAAGAAAAGAATAGCAAGGTTGTTACAATGATGGATAAATGTTTGTTTCTATAACAAATGGTAAAATCAGCTCAGATTATAATATTTAGGGGGTGCAAGAGGCACAGTCTCCTGTGTCAGGGTTGTCAGGGGATTTGGTCCTATAGATAATAATATGTACACTGTTGCAATGTTACCATGCAGTCTAGGATAACATTGTGGAGCCTAGACCAGTTTACCAGTTGCCCTAGAACACTGTCTGGTTAAGTGACTTACACCAGCAATCTCCAACCTGTTCTGCACCAAGGACCGGTTTCGTGTGAGAAAATTTTCCATGGACCAGCCATCACGCGTGCATAATAAAGTACATAATATTTATTTATTTATTTGACATTTGTTTACTGGGGAGGCCCGACTGGAGTAGAAGTTCATTTTCAGCTGAGATCCAGGGAGAAAAGCTGCAAAGTACAAAAAAAAGACAATTGGCAATAATTAGGTTCATAGGTTTTTACTAGGCAAATGACAACAAGGGCCTTTTTAAGCCTAGCCATGCATCCCAAATCTCTGCGAGTTTTGATACCTTTGATAAGTGTAAGCCTGGGCCTGGGAGATGAACCATTTACAGGTTACCTGTGTCCATTAGAGACATAGGTGCCAAACCAGGGATGAATTTCCGGTTTCCCAACCAATTGCCCAAGTTGCACTTGAATTGGGTTAGGGAGGAACTCTGCTTCATATGGATGGGGAGCCTGTTCCATAGACAGGATAGTCTCTGGGATACATACAGTAAACCCTTAAACTAATACTTTGTTGAAACACCTTTTGATTTAAATACAACATTCAGTCTTCTTGGCTAGGATTCTTATCCACATGGCACACATTGACTTAGCAATATTTGCCCACTCTTCCTGGCAAAGATGCTCCAAATCTGTCAGATTGCAAGGGCATCTCTTGTGCACAGCCCTCTTCAGGTCACCCCACAGATTTTCTACTGGATTTAGGTCTGGGTTCTGGCTGGGCCATTCCAAAACTTTAATTTTCTTCTGGTGAAGCCATTCTTTTGTTGGTTTGGATGTATGCTTG
>NC_056743.1:1800637825-1800690325 GCF_019279795.1 Protopterus annectens | reverse complement strand
TTGTATTATGAAAACAAATAACCCAGGGTTAGGTAGACATTTACATGGTACCCCTTAAGATACAAAGGTGACAATCCAAGGGAAAGCATGTGGTTTCTCATACAGTCTCACAGATTATGCTTGAATAGAGTAAGCAATGTACTTTGGTTTACATGGAGAAGAAAATGGTTCCAGAGAAGTAGTTTTCTCTGAGGGATCTAGCTCTCTAGTGTTTTATATTTAAGTTACTGAAGAAACTGAGATATTTTGAGTGGTTATTTCTGTAGGTATTGGACTTGTGGACATATAATAGAGCTGAAAGGATGGTGTCAGTAGAGGTTGTGTAAGCAAGACAGAGACTGACCATCAGTAGCCTGTAAGATGCTGAAAATAGGAACAGGGCTTTGCGATGTTCAGTGCAGCTTGTGAAATTTATGCCTTTCATTTTCTTAGTCAGAAAGTACTGTGGTCACTAAAGTTATGTTAGAGGCTTGTACAGGTATACTGTAGGAGATGAGTGCAGAATACAGCGGAATGATCACTTCCTGGACCTGGATGCTGTACCCTTACAGATAAACCTACACAATGAAAAAGGACTTCCTTACAACAATGGATACATAGAGACTGAATGACAGCTCATTGTCCACATGGTTTCTTGGGTCCATCACTAGTGGGTTGATTTTCAGGTGTGTGTTGTCATTGTGATAGTTGTGGAGAACATCATGCTTGCCAAACGATACCTTCATACATTAGTTGGCATTTAGTTTTAGGCTACAGCTTTGACACCAGCTATTTTTTGGGAAAGGTCTTCCTGAAGGACCTTGATATCTTCTGGAGAGTTTATGATGACACCCAGTGTTGGGAGGGTGGCCTAATGGTTAAGGTGTTTGCCTTACAAACACAAGGTGCAGAGTTTGAGTCTCACAAGGGATAATTGGCTAGGCTTAAAATGGCTCAAAAGGGCAGTTAGCTTAGTACTAATCTATGAATCTAAGTTTATAGTTATCTGCAGAGGACTGTCCTTGATTATTAGAGGCTTTTCCTTTCTTTTCAGAGCCTTCTTTCCATTGATTTTTAAAACCCTGGCTGCTGTCTCCTTACTGCATAAATTGCTTATTGGATAAGGAAGCTGATGAGAAGGGGAAATTCCTATTTTTCTGAAAAAATGAGGATTGAAAAATCCGAGGCACTCCTTGAATCAGTTTTCTCCTTACACTATTTAAGCACCTCAGCTGCAGAAGGGCCAAACAGAACCTGTGTATCCAAATGACAACTTAAAATCTCATATGTAACATCATCAGAAAGATTTTGTGAACAAATTCAACAAATCTCCACCAAACTGATCCAGAAGCTGCAGCCCTGGACGAAGAATCAGCAATGACATAGGCACACTTTAAAATAAGCTTAGTCAAAGAAACAGCTATTGCAGAAGCATTTAATGGACTCTACCTCAGAAGAAGAAAGGTTAGCCATTAGCTTCTACATGGGTAGTTACTAGGCATGCAGTCCTGGAAATCTTCACTATCACACAATAGGCAAATAAAGGTGAAAAGACTCAAACCCTGTACCCTTGGTGCAAGAAGCAACTCATTAACAAATTAGAGCTATAGTCCTATGTGCCAGACAGTGTTCTCAAAAGACAACAATAAAGACTTCAGCATATAAGCTTGACAATTCAACATTTTGAAAGTTAAAATACTATAAAGATACATTTTTCCATACTTTATCCATTGCTTTCCCATCTGTGCTGAGGGAATAAGGTTAGCAGTTGTAGCCTATTTATCAGAAGCAAATTTGGATAGAGAAAACTGATGGATCTCCTTTAGGATTAGAAAACAGGTAATTGTGTATCTTGGGCACTTTGTGCAACTTGTCAGACTTCTAAGGAGTAGAAGGCTGACCATCAGGAAAGGAAATAGTGAGAAAAACATTTTCTAAGGCAGGAAGGACGGGAGGGATAGCCAAGATGTTGGTGTCTATAACTGTACTAAATCATAATGCATATGTTGTGCCACAGGAACCTCATTCTCCCAACAAAAATACTCTTTCATCTTAGATAAAAATGTCAGTAAAAGAAATTACTTCAGCAGGTACATCTGATGAAACACTTTAAACAGAATCAGAGAATTCTGACTGAGATGAATTTCCTGAAGTACAACAACCCCCCCTACCCTGTCTGCTCCTCTGACTGAAATTCCCTGTCATAAAGGGAAGGATTATTTTCCTTTTCTTGCTTGAAGGATAAAATGGCAAACAAAAAATAGACACATTATTTGGAAAATACCAGTAAGTTTGCCCTGTCCATAGAAATAAAAACAGGAGACTGAACTTTTTTCTTACTAAGTACACTGTCCTTCACAACAGACACTCTGGTTCCACATCTCCCCTGGCCAAGTGAAGACCCTTCTTTCCTCTTTCCCCTAACACAGACAAGTATCTCTCCCTTGCCCAACAAAACCATCCCTACATCTGCAAAGGTTGTGGCTATCCACTGGTCTTTGATGGCTGAAAAAACTACACCAGGAGGACTGGGGGAAAAAGATGGGTAGTCTGAGGAACAATAAGCAGCCACAGCAGAGTCACCAACACAGCTGATGTAGAATGGGAGATGGCCCGACTCTGGAAAACTTGTTTATAATTTCTTCTTTTTGTATTTCAGGGAAAAATGTATTGCAGAGACCGGAGATTGATCGTAACATGAGGAAGATATGTCAAAAGCAGGGACTACCGCCTGGATAAGTTGGTAACTTATAAGGCAGAGTAGAAGTGGTTTTAAGGTAAGTAAACCACTGACAATCCCCCCCCCCCACAAGCACAGTAGCTTGTCTCATATACACAAAGGTTTACAATCTAAGTAAAATTTCTGTGAGACGTAAAACATTTCCTCACAGAATGTTCACAAAAGCATTTACATAATGACTTTTTTAGAAATGCGATGACAATTTGAGTGCATTCAGTTTTCTAGCTAAAGACAATCATTTTGCTTCAAGAAATAAAAATTAGTGGAAGGCTTACCCCAATGGGTACTTATCTGCTCACCTCTTGAAGACTGCAGCTAGTTTCATGGGGCTCACTGAAGGAGCACTCTCTTCAGCTACAAAAAAGTTCTGAAGCTTTGCACGCTCCAACTGACTTTTTTTCTGGAGCCCTGCTAGAGCTCCTGGAAGTTGGGTCATAGGGGAAGACACGTTACTTTTTGAAAGCTGTCTGGTTGCAAAGAGGTATGACCCATAAAGCTTAGGCTAGTGCGCCTGTGATCTGTGTTTGGACATCCAATGTTTCCCAACCAGCATATCAGCTGTGTCTCGTATTGCCTGTTGTGCAGGCTTGTTGGAGCAGTTTGTTTTCTTCTGTGTTAATTTATGTTTATAAAATTCTTTCTGTTTGCTATATCTTTTTTTTTACTGATTCTAATCCCCCTTTCTTTCTCTCGCTGTTTTTTCCTTACTGTTTCTGTTGCTGTTTCATTAACGCTTTCTTTCTTTCTCTGTTTTCCTGTTGTCCCAATCCATGTTATTTTCCTTATTTTTACATGTTACCCGGTAACTGATCTTATTTCATAGCTGAAGTTGCCTGGCTTCATTTTCCTATGCAAACTATGTCTGTCGTATGTATTTGGTATAATTCTGTTAATACATTTTATTTTTCAGGCATGGCACTCTGCCTGTTCATATCAGGCATTATGTATTTTCCTTTCTTTTTTCACATGATCAGTACAGCTAAACATTTCATTTTTCATACTCACTGCTTAAGTGTATTGTTTCACCACATAAATAATATGACTTTGGCTGCCCTCTATAACATAAAATACCTCAGTCCTTTCCTACAAAAAAGTGATTTGCCAAATATCTCACCCCACCTCTTCCCATTTAAGCATTACTTTTTAAGTGTCCTGCTTTCTTTCAATAAATTACTGTAATCAGGCTGATATTATGGCTTTAGGACTACTGTTTATTTTTCTCTCTGCTGAGCATATTAAATATATGCACTTTCTCACTGTTGTGCTATAGTAGCATTATTTTGTATTATTTAAGTTTATAAGATCCACATTAAAACATTTCTATAGTTCATTTTTTGGAAAGTTTCACATATTAACTAGAATGTTTCCAAGTCATCTGTAGTCTTAAAAGTTACAGTATATGTCATTTCCTTTAGATATGAATCAGTGAATATATTTTACTAGAGCAAAAACATGCAGACAGTGAAATAAATCTCATGTCCTTAGATGTATCTGTAGAAATATAAATTTCTAATTTGTTCACAGTTGCTGTTACATTATAGATTATATTCTGTTATTTTACATTATTCTCATCATTTTTTTAATCAAAAGTGTTGCCTGAGTTCACAGTCTGAAGAAATATTCACAAAAACATGTAAGGCCAGAAAATCCTTAAGAAAACGAAAACAGTCATTAGCTGGATACAAACTTGACTTTGACAATGATAAAAATCATTTCCCTGAGGTCTAAAACTGTTAGGCGTTTTAAATGTGTTCTGTAAAAAAAAATATTCTTCTAACTGCAGTGTTTATAAGTTAGTCCAACACAAGTAATGATTCCTTTGATATTGAATATGGTGACTAAATCAAAGACCAGGATACACAAGAGTTTATGGTAAATTTCAAATAATCTGTCAAAAAAGGCCTTTTGTGGAAGAGTGACAACTAATGAGAGGGCCTAATTGTTGAAAGATGTTACCAAAGTTGCACAGAAGAGGTAAGGTGGGGCACTCAGGGTTGAGAAACACTTTGTGGGAGAGGCACACCATGAATGAGGAATGGGTGTTAAGTACTTATGTACTAGTTCTTTTTTAAATTACTGCTCAAAAAACAAGCTCGTAGTCTTTTTCTGTATTTGTGTCTGTGTGTGTGTCTTTGTGTGTCTGTGTGCACGCGAGTGTGTGTGTGTGTGTGTGTGTGTGTGTGTGTGTGTGTGTGTGTGTGTGTGTGTGCGTGTGTGTGTGCGCGCATGTGTGTGTATACACGAGAGGGAGTGTAAGTTAGTCTAATTCTGCTATTTTCTCAAATATGTTATATGTTCTGAGAAACAATGCACTTTGCAGAGAAAACTTACATAACCCTGTTGCTTGAGACAGAAGTGTATATCATCTCACCACAGCAGTAAAAACTGCCTCACTCTTAACAGCAGTTTGTCTATGAAGAGTGAGATTAGCGATGTCTGGAGTAGAAAACAGCATCAACATTAGTAATGATATTGGTGGAGATTACATATATTGCACATACAACTTCTTTAAAACAGATTTTTTTTTTAATTGGTGGTGTATAATTGTATACTTTATTGTAGATGCCCTCTTGTCTAAAAGGTCTCCAAAAAGGTGCCAGCTTGGTTTACAGCATATGTGCATTTATAGATATATCACATAAAATATATATTTATAAAGCAGATATAGAATATGACATCAAATAAAAATGCACTAAAAGCAGCACAGAAAGTAAAACTTTTTATGTTTTTTATAAAAAGCATACGTATAATACACTAGTGCTTTCATACTTCAAGTATTTCCTCGGCAAGACTCCTTTGGTCAACCCACTACATTTATTGCTTACATGTCAGACTTCTCTTTGTGGGGTTTTTCATGGGAGAAACACTATCTGAAAACTTCACGAGAGAACTGATGAATATCTATAAGCAGCAAAACAGAAAAAGTATAGATCATGTGCTGTGAAAACATGTTAAGACATATAGTAGAAGCAAAGGAGGCACCAGACCATTGCAAGTAAAAACATAAAACGTATTTAATCGAATTGTGAGAGCTTTCATAGCACAAAGCTACTTCATCAGACAAAAAAGCATACTGAAATCTGTAGTTATATACTAACAAACCAAACAATAAACCAATTAAATAATTAGGTCCATTTTGAATTCTTAAAGGCATATAGCCAAATATCATGAAACGTTCAATGTATTATATATATCCTGCTAAAAGGTAGTTTAAATACAGAATAATATGAAATACATAAAAATATATCTGTAAGATATTCAAAATGCACACATAAATTGGAACCACATATACCCATATATACGCATATCTATATGCAAATATCCACACACACACACACACACACACACACACACATATATATATATATATATATATATATATATATATATTTATATATATATATATATATATATATATATATATATATATATATATATACAAACACATGTGCATATACATGGATATAGCTATCTTAGTATGCCCCTATTCATCAAAATAGGCTTGATGCATACTTTATCATTGATACCCCTGCTCATATTTGCTTGCAGCCTAATAATCCACTCTAACTCCTTAATTTACATTCTATTTCTAACCTCTCCTTCTCTATTGCTAGATGGAACTGTTTCTATAACCAAAAATTTAAATGAATGTTTATTCCCATATTCTATGACATGCTTTGCCAAAGCATTAGTTTCTGTTTTCCTAGAAATATCATATAGATGTTCTCTCATCTGGTCCCGTAATCTACATGTGGTCATGCCAACGTAGAAACATCCACAGTCCATACAATAGGCTAGATATACTAAGTTAGCAGTATTACATTGTGCTATTGTTCTAAATGCATAGGTTTTTCCTGTCTCTGGATGCACAAATTTACCCGTACTATCAAGATGAACACAAAAGGTGCATTTACCACATGGAAAGGTGCCATATACAACTGCTATATTGGTATCAACTGATTCTATGTGTGATCATGGTCCACATAATAATCTTTTATGGGTCTTCTTATTTTTATAGGCATACCATGGTGATTCCCCCACCAATCCCCTGATTTGATCATCTGCACACAGGATATTCCAATTCCTTTTAAAAATGCGTTGCAGTAACTGAGTATTGCTGGAATATGTGATTGGTACTCTCATAAAGCTGCATTCCTTCCTCAGTGATGGTGGTATATCATGATGTTCAGCAAAGTATGGTCTAGCTTCCATCTCCCTTTTATTTGGTATGTCTGCTGTTGCCTTGTGAATTTCATTTTCAGCATAGCCCCTCTCAACAAATCTTTCATTTTGCTAAATTCAAGCCTGAACTTGGTATCATCGGTGATTAATCTAGAGGTTCTAAGCCCTGTCCTCTTACAACATTTTTAAATACATGTTTGGGGTGCATGCTCCACCTATGTAAATAGGAGTTCCTAAAGCACTCCTTCCAATGTATCTCTGTGTCAAACTGACCATTAAACTTTCTCAGTACCTTAACATCCAAAAAGTCAATGAAAGTATGCAAGTTTTTCATTGTAAATTTAAGAAACTGAGTATTATTTCCTAAGGCAGCAAAAAAAGGAGCAAAATTACTTGTATCCCCATCCCATAGTAAAAAGAGGTCATCCACGAGCCTTTGATTGAAATCCAGGCGACCTTGCATCTCATTAATCATGTTCTGCTTTTCCCAAGCAGCCATGATGATGTTGGTGTAGCTATTGGAACATGACATGCCCGTAGCTATGCCATCCATCTGTCTATAGATTGTATTGCCAGAAATGAATATATTGTTTTCTAAAATAAGTTCCATCAATAAAGATAAAAAAATCAATAAAATGGGTGTTATAAATCCCATCTTCTAATAAATATTGCCTGAACAACTCTATCCCTTCTCTATTAGGAATAACAGTGAACAGAGATTGGACATCTAGTGTGACCAATAACCATTTCTCAACTGGATTCCTTTCTTTGATAAATTCATGTAGATCTCATAAGAACTGTCTGGTGTATTTATTTCTGGTCAAAACAGGCTTTAAATGTTGTTCGACAAACACACAGAGGGGTTTGGTACACCAACCCCTCCCTACTATGATGGGTCTCATGGAGGGGTACCGTAGTATTCTTGTGAATTTTGGGCAAGCCTTGTATAATGGGTATCTTAATGTATTTCATATTATTCTATATGTAAACTACTTTTTACCAGGATATATATAATACATTAAACTTCATGATATTTGGCTATATGCCTATAAGAATTCAAAATGGACCTAATTATTTAATCGGTTTATTGTTTGGTTTGTTAGTATATAACTGCAGGTTTCAGTATGCTTTTTTGTCTGATGAAGTAGCTTTGTGCTATGAAAGTGCTCACAATTGGATTAAATACGTTTTATGTTTTTACTTGCTGTGGTCTGGTGCCTCCTTTGCTTCTACTACATTTCAATCCTGTTTTTGGAGGGAACGTTTACTCACACCATTTCCCTTCTTTTTGTTAGTATGTTAAGACATATGCTGGTGAAAACGAATTTAATTTCAGTTTCCAAGGACTTGAAACAATGCAGTTTCTTAAATGAGGATATGACATTAACACCTTCTACATAGCGTATTAGTGGAAGCAAATTTTAAACACTGCCGAATATTAGACTCAATGATTCATTAAGTGAAACCGTCTTTGTAAATGAGAAAGGTTAGGCATTAATTATGATTGGATAATTATTAATTTATATAATTTATATAAACCTGTGTTAGCCAAGAGAGTCTCATCTAAGCAAGTGCCTGTTGTTCAAAAGTACTAACGTGTTAAATTTATTGCTTTTAGAATAACTTTATACTACGTTTTACTTGCTCGTGCTGCTTTTAGTAGACATTTTTTACATGTTTACCAGTACATTAATGGAGCTTGCTTTATGTCTCCAATGGTGTTCTACTAAAAGCGTGTGCATATATTTTTTTAATTATTTCTGTTTTCTTTATTATTTTTAAAGGGGTTAAATGAAATGGGAAATACTAGATGCAGCCACTTTGAAAACAAAAATGTGGCGGTACTAAAACATATTGTAACACTTATCCGTTTTGAACTTGCTGCTGGACTTGTAAATAAACATAAATCTTTGTCCCCGCTAACTAAAAAAAAAAAAAAAATCTCTGCCACTTGAAATAAATATATATATATATATATATATATATATATATATATATTATTGAAAATACAAAACTGCATTGGTCGACTGATTACAATGTTGACCCTAAATGTCAAACCATAGTATTGAAAGAGCAGTCAGGTTGAAAATGAATACATCGACACCTGTAGTTTGATGTATTTGACAGAGCAGGAGGCGTCAGTCACCCATGCTACTCATCTTGATGTACTGTTACACTCTACAGTCAACGGTACATTTCTGTCACTATTCTGCATGGGGTCAAGTTCCCCTGCACCCCCCACACCCCCTGCAAATTATATCTACCAAGATCGCACTGCAGTGAGGAAATAGGTTCCACTCAGAATGCCGAACTCAGATAATCCAACTACGCTACCCATTCGCTGTAGTGTAGTCAATGTTTTCTGGTTTGGCATTCTGCCCATTGGAAAACTGCCTTTTGACAATGTCACACTCGACCAACTGCCATTCGGACACATGATAGTAAACCATATATATATATATATATATATATATATATACATATATACATATATATTTATTTATATATATATATATATATATATATATATATATATATATATATATATATATACACATATATATTTTTTTTTAAACTTTAACTTTTATAGGGATACACACACCATTTGTTGGTTCATTTCAAGCTGAGACACCCACTAATTTTACCATTTAATGTTGAGCTGGTCCATTATAGGGCTGTGTGACACATCTTTGTTTGCACTCTGATGCCATTAATGGATCATCTTCTATCAGAAGTTCTTGCTAATGATCTTGATACGTTAGTGGTAATTTATTAAAGGGTCAACATTAGTACTCTGGATCATCTTGTTTCAGAATGTGTTCATCTCTTTTTAATACAGTTTGAAGACCAGCTCAGGCTTCTCAGCTACAATTTGATGGTGAACTCCAATAGCTTTGTAGATAGGGAAATAGCAGGTCTGAAGAAGCATAGATAAAGTCACTCTTAATTATTCATAAACTTAAGGAGGATGACCATTTCATGGTTTATCACTCATTAATCTCATAAAATGAGGCAACACTTTTGTCCAGTGTGATTTCTGTAACCTCATACCATCCAGTTGCACTGTTTATTTTATTTATTTATATTTATTTTATTTATTTATGTTTCTATCTATCTATCTATATATTTGTCTATCTAGCCTTTGTTAACTGGGTTAGTCCCACTAGGTTGGTGGACTTAGACCAGCCATGTCTATCTGGTCACTTATAAGTCTTTTTGTCCCTCAAGTGTGTCAAAGTTGGACATTGTTTTCACTGGTAAGATTGCAGATATCAGACATGCCTTTCCACAACTCATCCATAGTACATTGTGATGACTTGATTATGGCTTGCCCTGACCTTTGCTGGGCTGCATTTTCCTCTGTTGACTTTGAGGTTGTCTTGGAAGTTATTTTGGCTTTGTATCCCAATTATTGCAGGTTGGACTTTAGACCACTGAATCTTGTTAAATCTTGTACCGAATCTTTGGACCCACCTATTTTTCCAGACTTTTCTGACTTCTCTGAAACCTGGATTTTATTCATTTAGCTTTAAAAAGACCTTAGATACCTATGTTCTGAAAAAAACTAATTTAGATTATTACAATCTGGTTAACTTCTGCTCAGTCTATAGGTGTTCTTTTATAAACTCATTCACGCTTATAGTGGTTTTTTTTGTATACTTCTAGTTAACACCCATAGTTACTTATGGTGACCAGACATTTTTGGATCTGGATACCTTATGTAAGTGACTTAGGTTCATAGGTTAATAGGTTCATAGATTAATACTAAGCTAACTGCACTTGCAAGCCATTTTAAGCCTAGCCAATTATCCCTTGTGAGACTCAAACCCTGCACCTTGTGTTTGTAAGGCAAATACCTTAACCATTAGGCCACCCTCCCAACCCTACAAGTAATAATAGGCATTATTAGAAAGGGCAAGGTATATGTACAATCGTGAAACTAAGACTGTTAATCTATGATGACCTGCAGTGGAGAAATTAATCACTATCACTTATTATTCATATTTTCATACTTAAATTCACATGTTCACTATTAAAAGACCTACATCTTTCTCAGGGGCATGATGTGAGGTGCAGTGGTGGGAGACAGAAAAATACATTGTGAATGTCCACTTATAGTGCACTAGACCAGAGATATTGCTAATTGTTTGGTAGTAATCATGAAGATAAGAAATATTTCTATATGCACTTAATATTTCCAGAACCGAGTGACTTACAAACTATTGCACAACAACAGATGAAACCTTAGATGATTGCTTAAGAAAATTGTCATGGATAATTTAAATTACACATCTTGAAAGATATTCAGGGTTACTTATATTGCTTAATTATATAATGTATTGTGGTGTTTCATTTTTCTGTAAATATCTTAATAAGCATACACTCAGAAAGGAATTTCTTGCTGTCATGTAAAAGCTTATATCTGCTCGCAATAGTATTTTTACAATAGACGCACAGGTAGTAAAGATTGCAAGAGATGATACTTTGTGAAACCTTGAAGAACACTATAATTCTGGATTTATGTGCACCATAATATAATATTATACTGATGTAAAGACTGTGAACTTGGCTTGGGAGTGGATGATATGGTGGTATGGAGGCAGCTGGACATCCTCTGTATCCAGGAGACAAGATAGAAAGGCTGTGCAGCAAGTCACTTGACTTGGGATCCAGAGTGTACTACTCAGGGAGAGAACAGACTAGAAATATTGTGGGAATTGTGATGAAGGAGATGCTTCAGAAGACAGTGAGGGATGTAATCAGAATTATTGATAGACTTGTAGCAATCAGACTCTAGTCTAATGATAGGGCACAATTCATAATCTCAGTCTATTCCCCCCAGCAAAGTTGTGATAGTGAGGAAAAGAGTGCAGGACCTAGCAGACAAAACAGGACATCAGGAATTGGTGTTGATAATGGAGGACCTGAATGTACATATTTAGACAGACAGAACAAGATATGTGGATTGCTTGGATTCACATGGGTGAAGCAGCAGGAATAAAGAAGGAGAGGCCATTTTATACTTCTGTCTGGAAAATAGCTTGATGGTGGCCAATACATGGTTCAGTAAAAAGATACTGTCACAAGGTCACATACAAGAGTGGCCAACATGCAACTCAACTAGACGTCCTTCTAGTAAGGAAAAGGCACTGGGGAGAATCAACAATTGCAAGTCATCCTAAGTGAAACTTTTGGCCCACAGCATAAACCACTAATTGTGACAATAAGCTGCAAACAGTAGTCAGGGAAGGCTTGAAGATCAGCAGAGACTAGGCTGAAGACTTGGAAGCTGACAGGAAAGATAGCACAGGAGTTCAAGGAAATGCTCCAGGCTCTAGAACCTCATGAAGAAGGGAAATAAACAGATCTGAAGAAGAATGGCAGCACCCCCAAACAGCACGTGTAAGTACGACAGAACTGAGATGTGCTGGAGCCAGGTATGGAAGTAAGGTACATAAGGAAGGCTTATGGTAGAATACAAAGTCCAGGATGCTATCAAAAGAAAGAAGGAATGCAAGAAAAATTAGGAAATAAAAGAGATGGACCAGACTAAAAAGGAATGCTTGTTGACAAACAAAGAGGCTAAGAGAGCAGTTACACTAGCAAAGAACAAGGCATCACATGCACACTACCATGTTCTAGAAAGTGACTCAGCAAATGGCACAAAAAACTCTATCATGCTGCAAAACAAAGACAGCAACATAAAAAACAAAATCATCGGACACCTTTCATAAGGGATGATGGCAAACCTGTTCACCAGCCCAGAGGACATCAAAGGCAGATGGAGGGAGTACCAGCAGCAGCTTTTGAATTAAGAAAACCCCATAGGAGCTGTACTGCCCGAGACACAGTCTACGATCAACAAGAAAGATGAAGTCATCCTAGAATAAGTAAGAACAGCACTATGGAGAAAAAGACATGAAAAGCATCAGGCTCAGATGAGGTAATTGCAGATATGATCAAGATGTTGGGTGAGTTAGAGTAGACATGGCTCTAAAGGGTAATCATAGCAATATGGAGAGAAAAGCACATCCCAGATGACTGGAACATAGGCATTCTACTGCAAGTGTATAAGAACAAAGGAGGCATTCAAACTCCTAGTACACTGCATAAAAGCACTGGAGAGGGTGACTGATAAATGAGTATGCAGAGTACTAGAAAGCAAATTGTGAGATCAGCAATTTGGATTCAAACTGGGATGCAGCACAACTGACCTGATATTTGCAGTGAGACAAATAGTGGAGAAGAAGCTAGAGATGAGGAAATAGTCCAACTGGGAATTCCTAGAGTTGGAGACAGGTGATTTGAGCAACTTTGTAATGGCTCAAATTTCCAGAAATATTGGTAGAATAAGTGCAGGCTGTACACAAGGACTCAATTGACACAAGTATGAACAGTGTTCAGACTCTAAGAAGGGTTCCCAGTGGGAGTAAGGGTTCATCATTGTTCAGCTTTGAGCCCCCTGCTGTTCATACTAGTGATGGACAGACAAATAGGTTGAAGTGGACAAATCAACAAATCCACTGTATGCAGATAATGTATCATTACAACCAGACTCTGAAAAGGAACTTCAGCAAATGATAGGAGAATGGAATACAAAACTGAAGGCACATGGGATGAAAATGAGTATAGACAAGATAGATAAACTTACTAAGCTGGGCATTAATCCCTAAGTCACTCGATGGGTTGCCAACTGGCTTACTGACAGAACCCACACTGTAAAAGTAGCTGACTCCAAATCCAGCTCCAGACAAGTGACAAGTGGAGTACCTCAGGGTTCAGTCCTGGGACCTCTCTTGTTTGGCATCTACTTCTCTGAAGTACAGGCCAACACTAAGGGACTGTGGCTAACAAAGTTTGCAGATGACTGCAAACTGGGAGCCATTATTGAATCCCCAAATTATGTTGATACTCTGCAAAAGGGCCTTACAGAAACAGATGCTTGGTGCCAGAGCCATGGGCTCAAGCTCAATGCCAAGAAATCAAAAATCTGGTGCAGGAAAAAATGGTCAGCACTGCTCGAACTGAGGCAAAACGTTTATTCACAACCGCTGTAGATACTCTAAACAAATAAAACTGACAGAAACTCAAAAACTCAAAATGCTCTTGCACATAAAAGGCAAATATGTTAACAAAGTTGCTTCTAGCCCTTATGTGAAACAACATAGTAACAGACATGTGGGCAAAATGGATATTGGCAATGTTTTACATGGTAAAAAACAGAGCATAAATGCTAATGATGTTTTTGACCAGTTTCTGTGTGATGAATATGAGTTTGTGAATGCAGATGAACATTATCAAGTTGTAAGGAATGAGAGAGTCCCTAGTTGGGGACAGACTCTGTTAAAGATATGATTTTTGCTTTGGGAAAGAAACTATTAGCTATTAAAAATGTTAAAATAGATAATGCTTATTTAGCTAAATGTATTGAGCTGCATATTGTTCCTAAGGGATTGAGATTTTTTAAATTACCCTTGGGGGTTGATTATACAACAAGCATTATCAATGAATTTAATAATATGTTTGATGGCTTTGGTTCAGAATTTATGAGAACGCTGATGAAATTGAATGATGAGAAATTATCAGTTTTAGTGAGGGAGGTAGAAAAATTGAATCAAGATATTGTTAATGATGTTTCTTTCGAACAGTGGAAGGAATTATATTATAAACCATTTCAAACAGCGGAAAATAAGGCAAAAAACATTTATGACAGGAAAAATAGGAAAATCAAGTGTGATTTAGAACTATACCATGTTAATAGAGCATATATATGGCCACAGAATAGAACAGTAGTAGGAATCAAAAGACATCAGAGTTTTAGAGATAGAACGGAACAATTGAGTAAGGATATGAATTTTCAGGGGGGCAGGTATTATCCAGCTCCAAAAAAACAAAATACACAATGGAACCGGAGATAAGAATAACACCTTCTGAACTATATCATGGTACAATGACCCTGGTGGACCCTGACACTAAACATACGGAAATCAATACTCTTAATACAAGTAGGTTAATAGATAATGTGCTAGTGGAAGGAATTGTTCCTATACACAGTGAAAATGGACCTAATTATGAAATTTCAAATGAGTCATTAGATAGATTAAATATTTTATCCACATTTAATGGATTTTATGTATTTAATTATACTGAAATGGATATCTCGCATGCATTTTTTTACACTGTTTAGTAAAGGAATGAAATATATTCCCAATATAGGTTTCAACTTAGTTGATTGTATAAAAGAAATGAAACTATTTTGTAGAAGGCTTAATTTGGCCCTACAGTTTGAACAACAAGAAGGAAGTAATAAATCTGTACAAATACATGAATTAAAGAAAAAAAGTTCATATATTCCTATCATGAATTCACTTATAGCTAATTATGAAAAAATGGTTTGCAAGGATGTATACTGGTTAAATAAAAACATTAAAACAGGAAGTATGTATCAAAATGTTTTCATGGATAATTTAACAATGGAAGAGAGGTTGTGTTTGACCCAAATTATATGTAACAAAGAAATTTGTTTAATGAAACCAGATAAGGGGGGGTATAGTTGTATATAACACATTTGATTATAATACAGCTATTCACAATATATTATATACCTCTGGAAATTATGATGCAGTTTCCATTAATGAGATCAATATAGGGTATAAGAGGATAGATTCAGCTTTAGAAGAATACTTAATAGATAATAGAGTCACTCATGAAGTGTATTCTTTTATGAAAAATGAATATCCAGTTCTGGCTAATATTATAGGTATACCTAAGGTTCATAAGAGTATAAAAAAAACCCTTTTAGACCTATCATTTCTGGTTCAAAATCTAAAACGTATAATATGGGTGTTGTCATAGATAGATGGACAAAGCATGTGTATGAGAACCTAACCCATATCACGAAGGATTCTTGGAATTTTTTGAGCAAATTGACTCCAAATGTATGGAATAAGGATCTCACCTTTATAACCATTGATGTCATAGACCTATTCTCGTGTATACCTAAAGAAATTGGATTAGAGTTTTTTAGTAATAGCTTGAGGAAGTTTTCGAATATGAGTTGGGATAAAGTATGTTTAGTCACAGATATGATGGGGTTAGTGCTTGATCACAACTATATATTTTTTCTAGGTGAATTCTTCAGGCAGACCAAGGGTGTTGCAATGGGGGCTTCCTGTGCCCCTATTTTTGCAAACCTAGTTATGGTAGAATGGGAAACTGAATATCTGTTTAAGAGTACATATTAACCTTTTATGTGCAAGAGCATTTTGAGTTTTTGAGTTTCTGTCAGTTTTATTTGTTTAGAGTATCTACAGCGGTTGTGAATAAACGTTTGGCCTCAGTTCGAGCAGTGCTGACCATTTTTTCCTGCACCAGATTTTGGGTTCTGTGTATTGAGTTCTTTAACTCTTCCTTTTGGAATTCAATGCCAAGAAATGTATAGTCATCTCCTTTGGGAAAAAATATGTACCCGTGAATTACCAAATAGGTGGCAGTACACTAAAAACCGAAAGTGTGATAAGAGACTTAGGGACACAGGTGGACAGTGCTCTCACCTTCAATAACCACATCACCACAACAGTCAGGAAATCCTTCTATGTGGCACACCTCATCACTAAGGGCTTTTCATCCAGAAAAAAGGAGGTCATTGTCCCACTGTACTCATCCCTCATTTGACCCATTATAGAATACAACACCCCATTTGGTATGTACCTCTCAATATATCTGCAACAACTGGAAAGGCTGCAGAAATACCTCACTAAAAGAATCACAGGCCTAACGCAGATGCCCTATGCTGACCACCCTAAAAAACTCCAGCTATACTCTGTCGCATATCGTCTACTCCGAGGTGATCTCTGCTTAACATACAGGGCCATGACAAACCCAGAGCTGTTGGACATGCTACACTTAAAGAAATCCCAATCCCTCAGAGCCACACGCTCCAGGGATCTAAACCTTGTCATCACAATAAACAAAACATGCTGGAGGGATAGGTTCTTGACCCAGAGACTCCCCAGACTCTGGAATAGACTACCCATACATGAAAAGCAGAGCACCTCTTTGGCCCTCTTCAAAAGGAACCTTGATGACTGGATGGGAGAAAGGAAATTCACCCCAGAGATCATGTCAGTCACCCTGCTAGACAGGGGTCCAGGGAAATAAATAGTGTGGGAAGAAATAGCCAGGGAATTGTTATGGCTAGGCTTGTATAGGCCCTAGGGCCGATAGCCTAGTACCAACCTATGAACTTATGAACCTATGACAGCTGTCATGGCAGCAAATGGGGCAAGTCAGAAAAAAGCTGAAAATTGAAATTGAAGGGAAATAGAGGAAAGGTTTAACAGCTTCAAGTAGCTGGAATGGGTTGGTAAGGAGAAAGGTAGTCTGAATGAGGGCAAAGCTAGAATTAGAAAGGCTGCAGGCAATGGGTACAGAGTGCCAGGGGTAGTATATGACAGAAGAACACCAAAGAAGCTGAAAAGTAAGGTATACAAAACAATGGTGTGACTTGTACTACTGTGTGGTACACAAACCTGGGAAGTAAAGGAAGAGCAGTTTGGGAAGGTAGAAGTGATGGAGGTGAAGTGTGTGAGATGGGTGGTAGGATGTACACTGCGGAAAAGATGAAGGAAAGATAACATTAGAGCAGCAGCCAATGTAGCGCCAATGGCAAAGAAGGTTGGAGAACAGATTTCTGTGGTTCAAGCACTGGGCACGAATGCAGAAGATGTTATGGTGAAAAAGATGTAGGAGAGACAGGAAGACAGCAAGAAGAAATAAAGACATCCAGAAAAAAGATGAATGGATTGTGTGAGAGAAGCCCTGAGACAGTCAGGCGTGATTGTGGAATAAGGTAGGAGAGTGGCATTGAATCACGAGAGGTGACAACAGTTGATGCAGCACCCTGACCCACTGTAGAAAGTAGGAAAAAGGGGATAGATGATGATGAAATCTAGCTTAGCTAGATAAATACCCTAGCTGTCCTAAGTTAAAGAAATACTGCCCCTAGCTGTTCTAAGTTAGTAAAAATATTAATCAGGTAGAATCAGATTTCACAGCAATGTACATAGATTTGCTTACCATGTTATCTATGTAGGGGAGATTGCTCTGTGGTTTCAGTTTTATATAATTATATACGTGTATGTATATATATATATATATATATATATATATATATATATATATATATATATATATGCATGTGTATCTGTATATGTTTGAGCAGTGTATATGTATATGTTTGTGTGAACCTATCATCAAAAACTAAATGCTCCAAAGAATGAACACAAAAAGAGCACTCTTTTTAGATTGAATCTAAAAAAGACTGAACTGCTAAAACTCCTAAAAAAACAATATTTTTGCAGGTGCAAGCTGCCCTGCACCTCCCACACCCCCTGCTAGCTAAATATACCAATTCTGAGATCGCACAACAGACCCCGCTGTACCACAATCTCACATGCAAAGCAGCCAATAGTCTGAAAAACAAGGGGAAAAGAATGTTCCCCTTTATAGACTGCAGCCATTTGCTTATGTAAGGCAAGACTGTTGTCAAATGTTATGATATTTGTTTCTAGCAGCCACCCACTGCGGCCTCCTCCAGTTTCCACAAGTATGAGTACTGCAGCAGGTAGAGAAGCATAGCTCTCAACTGTCCAGACTTTGGCAGAATGTCCATATTTTTGACTCATATTTTTGTTCTGTTCCTCAAAAAAGTTGTGGTTTTCTGGCAAATCACTGAAGATTGAAATCACTAAATAATGATATACATTTCAGTTTCAGACTTCATACTAAGATCCCGTTGTCCTGTATTTTCGTCAAGATCCTGTTATTAAAGCAAATTTCCTAGAATAGCTGCAGAAAAACAGACCAAGTATAGCAAATGTACATGACAAAATTTCCTTTCTTTGTGCTTGTATCCAAGTGATGTAAACCTTATATCCAAACACCAGCGACTCTGTATTGCTTGTAGTGAAAAGTATTTGTTAAGTGATACCAACTTCAATATTTTTGGTTAATTAAAACAACAAAAGTAAAACGCTTTCCATTTCCAAAGGTTTGAAAACTTTTTGAAATGGTCTGTACTCCGCCCCTTTCCTTCTATTTATAGTGATCATGACATCACTTCTCCTTAAAGGTACAAGACACCTTAAATACAATGTACTTCTACAATGTCAAAATTATTATTTGTTGTGCAGCATGATCAAATAAAAGTAAATAAAATAAAACTTTTTCTATCCATCTTTAAATCGTCGTTCATAAAACACTTTTTAAACAGATAAAAACTTTGCTTTACAATCTCAAAGCTTAATACAGTGTATGTGTTCTATAATATTAGTGTGCTCTACACTAATTGTATTTGTACAAGCACATACCTATTAGAGCACTAATATAAAGCAATCCAAATAAATTTACATTTTTTATTTAAAAGTCTTTGCTTATTCCTGTCCTGTTGTGTTCAGGGCATTGCAACATACATAATCTTTCTATTAGAATTATTTTATATATTTTTACTTTTACCACCCTGATTAGTTACTAAAACAGCTATGTATAGACTTCATTTTAATGTTATAAATGCTACAACCATGCAATAACAGAAGCGTGCAAGTCTATGTTTTTGTTGTTCTTCATGTCAACTTTGTTATAAATTGGTTAAATGCATCTCATCTACGGATGTCAAAGTTGTGGAAGTCAGAAACTATTTAAGACAATGTCTATGAGAAAGCTCTTGTAATGTAAATAAGTACAATATATATTAACTATGTTATATATGATCTAATATAATCTCATAAGCAACTATACACACATAAATACACCTATGTGTTGATAGAAGACTCCATACATCAATTGGAAGCACATAACTGCCCAGCTAAAAGTATAGACGCTTTCTGACTTCATCGTACAAATAACATTATAACATCATTCAATAATGGGTATACCTATATGATACCCTCAAATCTCAAATCTCAAGGTTGTGTACTAAAAATAATACTACACTAGACTTAAACTATTAACAAACGTAAAGTCTGTGTAAATAATGAAATTAGTGACTTCTATCTAAGTTCTTAAGCCTAAGAATACAGAGTATGGAGGACAATTAAATTAAAGCAAATTTCTACATTTATAAGATCAATATTTAAAATCTGTACTTTT
This sequence comes from Protopterus annectens, assembly GCF_019279795.1. NCBI lineage: Eukaryota > Metazoa > Chordata > Ceratodontiformes > Protopteridae > Protopterus > Protopterus annectens. The sequence goes on along the minus strand of NC_056743.1, from coordinate 1,800,670,275 downwards.
TGTTTTTGGCCTTTGCCCCACCCTGACCCCACCCCTCACGCCCATTATTTTAGGCTTTGACCTAATTTTTTGCGCAAAGAGGTTGGGTATGTAGAGGAAAATTTTGGTCTCTTTATCAGACCAGCTTAGAGAACAACCCTGGGCTTTAATGGATTCCATAGGCATGGAGTATCATGTTCAGAATGAAATGTAGACACCTATCTGGGTGTGACATCACTGTGCCCAGCCCATACCCCCATATAGGGTTGCTATCTGCTGAAATTATAGAAGTGGAAATGTTTTGTAAATAACAGGCCATTCCACCCCCACAGCCATTGTAAAGGAGTGAATTTCTGTTTTTTGTTTTTGTTTTTTTTTTTTGGTGAATTTCTGTTTTTTGTTTTTGTTTTTTTTTTGGTTTGGTAGAAATCAATGATAACCTTTGTGGAATTTGATATGTTTGTTGTGTTTCACATGTTTTAAGGTCATTGACATACAGAGAAATTATTCCCTGTAGTAGTAATAGGAAAGTTTCTAGAAATCATTTAATTGAACGTAACCTGTTAGAAGTGTCTTTTTACTCCCCAAATTTTCTTTCCTGCAGTTAAATTACCAGGATGTCCTTCGACTATATAGGTTCATAGGTTAAAAGGAGGTTACAAGGCTAACAGTCCAAGAGCCTTTACAAGCCTAGCCATGTTAATCCTGAGTTGGCCCAGTTGTCGGCAGTTAGGTGAGTGAAGTTTGCACAGGTAAGTATCTATGATAGCTAATACTGAATTTCTCTGCCCGGGAGGGACATGGGCACCACCCCAGGAATGAATTTCTGGTCACCCACCATTGATCTAGGTTATGTTTGAAGAGGGTCAGGGAGGGTCTCTGTTTCACATGAATTGGAAACTTGTTTCAAAGAAGTGGCAGTCTCTGGGAGATGTATTTATCTCTCAAGCATGTCTTGTTCATGTCAGAGGCTGGTTTAAGATCCCTGGAGCAAGTGATCCTCCTGCAGTTTGATTTATAAATGTGTAGCATGTCCATCAGGGCTGGCTCAGAGACTACCCTGTAAGCCAGATACAGGTCACCACTTAGCAACCTGTAGGAGACATAATACAGTGACAGGGCTTTCATTCTTTCTATCTAAGACTTGTTTTGTGTACCCTATTATTTCCTGGTGAGAAACCTCTGTGGTCTCTCCATTTGTCACAGGTGTCTGGTGAGGCACATGCAAAAGGGAGCAATGTACTTAATAATTGGTCTGATGAGGGCTGAGTTTAATGGAATTATAACATCCTTAGATCTAAATGTGATGCCTTTACTTATAAGATGTGCCACATAGAAGGATTTCCTTACTACTGTGGATACGTGGTGGTCAAAGTTCAAATTGTTATCAACCTAAGTACCCAGATCATGTACCACTGGATCTACACTTAGAGGGTGCTGTCTATAATATAATTAGCAGGGATGTCAGCTTTTCCAAAGGGAATAATAATGTATTTTCCCATTTAGCTTTAATATGTGGCTTTGGCAGCAATCATGTGTCTGCATTAACCCTGTATGCAGTACATTAACATCATTGGGAGACTCCGAGATTGCTCCCAATTTGCAATCGTCAGTGAACTTGGTTAGCCAAAGGCCATCCAAGTTTATCTGGACTTCTAAAAAATAAATTCCAAACAGTAAGGGGCTTAGCACAAAACCCTGGTTCTCCAGTAGTAACTGGTCTTTTGCTAGACTTAAAGTCATACACTTTGATAGTATGTGCCCTGTCAGTGGGCCAGTTGGCTACCTATCTGGTAATGTAGGGGTTAATTCCTAATCAGGAGAGTTTCTCTATTATACCTGAGTGGGTGAGTGGGGGATTGTGTCAAATGCTTTGGCTAGGTCAAGATAGGTGGTATGCACTGTCTTTACCTCGTCCAGGACTTTAGTGACTTTCTCGATGAAGTCAACCATGTTTAACAGGCATGATCTACCTTTAAGAATCCAAACTGGGTTGGATCTAGAGTTTGGACATTACCAATGTCCTTGTTAGTAAGGTCCATAATGATTCTTTCCATGCCCTTGCAGATGAGGCTAGTTCAAGCTTATGGGCCTATAATTCCCAGGGTTGGTTGATGATACCCCTTTGTGCAGAGGGATTACTGTTGCTGCCCTCCATTCTGCTGGAACTTAGCCAGTTCTTAGGCTGTGGTTAAACAGGGATCCACGTGGGTCTGTGAGGCCATGTTTTAAGTTGTTTGAAAGGCAACCTGGGATATTGTCTGGCCCCAGTGATGCCATGTTTTTGGCCTTGGAGAGCTCCAAGATGACTTGCTCTCTTGAGGTAATAGGCTGAGGAATGGTGGCAGGTATACTTTGGGGGATGACTGGAGGGGACAAGGGGGTAAAGTTTGCTCCAAATCTGGCAGCTAGTAGGTTGGCTATTACTTCTGGTTGAGTATGGGTGGTGCCATCCACAACCAATTCAGTGCATAGCTGAGTATTCCTTTTTAGATTTTGGATGTAGTTAAAGAATGCTTTGTGATTATCCTTAGCTAGATAGGCTATTTTTGATTCATAATTAGCTTTGGAGGACTTGACAAGGTCTCTCATTTGTTTGCTTAAGTTAGGAAGTGTTTTTTTTTTCCTCTGCTAAGCCAGTTCTCTCTTGTTCTTGGATATTAGTTTCTTGATCTTGCTGTATAGCCTGTTTATACTATGGCCCAGCAGGATGACTTTTTTTTTTGGCAGGACTTGGTTTTAATCTGGTCAGGTACAGCCAATTCTATACAACTGCTTAAGTGGTTATACAGGGCATTGGTGTACACCTCTGTATAACAGCCCATGTTATCTGTGTTTGAGGGGGCGTTTAAACTTTTTATACCATCACTTAATAGGAAGTAATTTGTCTCAGAAAAATTCTTAAGCATCTTTGAGCTTGAAAGGGTATCTGGTCTTATAATTGCATCAAATGAGATTTATGGTCTGATCCTACCAGGGAGGACATCACATGGGGGGTGCAATGCTCTCCCATGTTAGTCAGCACTATGTCCAGGACATTTAAGCCTCTTGTGGGTGTGCTGACTAGCTGTTACCAAGCATTTGCATTGACAAAGTCAAAGAACCTCTGAGCCAGCATGTTTGTGGTCATGTATGTTTCCCAGTCGATGGTAGATAATTAAAATCTCCCATAAGTAAGGTGTTCGGCTGTATGCCAAGTGACTCCAGTACATCCTGGTATGTGTTATGCTTTTCCTGTTTCATGGTGGGGGGCATATAGTTAGCTAGGATGTGGTAGGGGGCTTTGCCTATAGTTAACTGGACATGGAGTAGCTTACGAGAGTCACACTGCTTTACCAGTCTAGAGGTGTACTTATCCTTAATGAAAAGGGACACACCTCCTTTGGTTCTTTCCCACACATTTTTGGTCTGAACATACAGAAGGCATTGTAACCCTGCACGACCGGGGTTCTTTCCACACCTTTGAACTATGTCTCAGTGACTGCACAGACATCAGCATTTTCCAAAGTGAGGAGTGCTTCCAGATAGTGTAGTTTCTTGTTTAGACTCTTAGCATTTAACAGCAGTACATTGAGTTTATCTAGAGAGTATTTTCTTATATTGGGAGGTTAGTTATTTTGGCACTGCCTAAAAAAGGCACAATAGGGGTGGCTAATGCCTTTACCAGTGTCCAAAAGCCTAGAGAAGACAGGTGCAGACTATCTCTGGCAAAGCAGCATGGGCTGTTGACCATGTTTTCCCAGGATGACAGATATTGGATCCCCTTGGACTGACACAAGAAGCTAAGCCAATTGTTAAAGTCATCATCCTTGGAAAAGGTAGAATGCTGCTTAAGTCTAGGATTATGCCTGCCTGTGACACATTATCTGACAGTTCAGTCATGTCTCTCTTCACATAGTCCAGTGAGGTACATCTCAAGACATTCATCCCCACATGGACTATGACTGAGTCAAACTGGTACTTGTGGTTGAGTGACTTGAGTGCTTGAGTGACGTGATGGATCCTGGCACCTAACATACAGCTAACCATAAACTGTTCCTTACCCTGCCTGGTGAGGGGAATATCCGTGTGTCTCACAATGGAGTCACCTATGACCAATACATTAAGTTTTGTGGTGCTATGTCTTGTGGGCTTATTTGTTTTTGATACTAATGTGTGTGTGTTCTTATGTGTTGTGGTTGTTTTTTTGCATTGTTATGTGTAAGTGGCTTCCGTTTGGGATGCCTCTGATCTTTTGGTAAGTTACTAGTGAGTACCTCCACATATGTGAGTTTATGTGTCATATCCTTATTTAGTGTGTGTGCTGACAACTTGTTTGGCATTCAATTTGTTCTTATGTAAAAGTCTTGTGTCCAATTTCATAGTGTAACTACATCTCTCACATAAAGTATTTGTTTCAGGAGTAAGTGCTTATCAGTCTACATGAGACAATTGCTACATTGCCTCAGGATGCCCATGTCTCTCAGGCTGGCCAGAAAGATGATGGGAAACTGCCCATCCATGATAGCAAGCTCTTACTTGTATGTTTTATAGGTTATATGAGGAATTCAGGGAATAGGTTAATTTGACAGGACTTTGCTGATAGCACTGAGACTACAAGAGGGACCTAAACTTTGTGTAGGCTAAGAATGACCAATAAAGCAACACTGCTCAGTGTACAACTGAAATGCACATCGAGCAGCAGACAGGCTTGAAAGGAATTCACTGACAACTGTTTATAGAATAACTGAGCTTCTGGGATTTTGCATTCATACAAGGGCACTGCTAACTGCCACTCCACAAAGACTAGCACCACGCAAATGCGAGGCTTAAATATGAGCAAAGAGAAACAAGTTTTAATCTAACTACCAATCAGGAAAGCACACAATAATCCTTCCACAAGCAATCCAAAACTCAGACAGGTTAGATCAGCACACTACCACCACAAAGGTGCAGAAAAATACATTCTTAATGTAGAATAGCTGGTTTGGAACTCAAGTGTAACAAGACCACACAAACTACCTATAACAGCCGTACCATTAACAGATACAATGTAATGCAGTGCAATTAACTACTTAAAGCAGCTGCAGACAATACAGTTTTTTTAACTGCTAGAGAACAGACACAATACATAAGAGAAGTGCAAAAAGATATGTAGAGCCTTTTTGTGTGCTTCCCAGGTCAAATAGACCAGGCAAACACTTATTGCAACTAGATGAATAATCCCAGTCCTCCTAATGTAAAAGCACAGTAAAGGAGTGTCCACAGTAAAATGCTACCACAAGCAAACTTAAAAGATATGACATTTTACCACAAACGAACTTAAAGATACAGGTACAGCAATTCACTTTAAATAGCTTATAAACATGTGATTATTCAATAAAAGTCTTCACTTTGTATAAGTGAGATAAGAGGCACAGTAAACTAATTCTATCATGTAAGGGTGTCTTCACTGTGTCACTACTAGACAGAGGCACAGTATTCTAAATCTATTCTGTACACTTTTGTACCATTAAATGGGGTGGTGAAAGCCACATCACTATGGCTAGGCTTATAAATGCCCCAGGGCAGATAGCCTAGTACTAAACTATGAAACTATGAAACTATAAGAGTCACTCAATTTTACAGAATTTATAAAAGAACTAAAAACAAGATATGCTGATTAATAAACACTCCAGCCAAAAAACTATATGCATAAATCTCAAGTGTTTCCCCAACCAAAACATACCACTTTACCTCCCAGTGCACTAGATGGAAAATCCAGTGACCTCTTGATGTAAAAACAAGTGCTTGCGAGAGTGTAAAAATACACTACTTTATCCAACAGCTAGCTAGATAATTAATTCAGAGCAATTAAATCAGTACAACAGACAATGAGAGGCAAAATGCACTTTTTCAATATAAGCACAAGGATGGGCAAACAAATAATTCAATATATCAACAGCAGTGTAGAAAGGAAGGAGCCTATTAAGCTCAGTTTACAGTAGGGGTGGGCAACTTAAAATCACCAGGTTTGAAAAGTGGATCAAGAAAGAAGATAGTGGTTGGAAAATACTAGCAGGAATCATCAGCAGTGCTTTAGTTTATGCGACAGGCTTGAAATCTTTTCAGAAAAAGACAAAGGGCCAGAAATTCACTATATATTTAAGTATCACTCAAACAATTTAACCAATGAAAAAACATTTGAAATGTGCAGCCTAGCTCCTATTAGAAAAATAAGATGCAGGTTGCTCTTTTCAAAAAAAGCTTTTATTCAAAGATGAAAAAGAACAGTAGCCATGAAAATGGCCTTTTGTGATATGAGTATTACAGTCATACAGCTACAGTTTTTATAGCCACTGAAACGTGGGTGGGTTCATCGGGCAACTTTCTGATAGGATGAAAGCTGTGGTGTGTAATTCGTGGAGCTTATTCTACTTGATTTGAATATTACAGATTATTGTCCAATTAGGATCTAAGACTTGCCATATGGAATCTGACCCTATCTTAGTGGGGATCAAGTTTTAAGAATAAACAAATGTTTTAACAACTTATATAATTCAGCATAAGCAACAAGGTTACCAGTGTGTAAAAATAAGCACTTTCACCTGATGTGCTTCTTCAGATTCATCTTTTTACAAAACAGTTACAATGATAAAATCAGATTATTTAACAAAAATAGTCAATATAAAAGACTTATAAAGGCATGTTTCAATAGGTAGAATAACCAGGTCTATATTACCTTGTCAAAAGGCTTTTTCATTGAACGCCCTTTCGTCAACACATAAACAGTGAACTCCCAAAACTCCGAGCAGCCACTTCAGAGAACTTTTTCCCAGGGGAAAAAAACACTTGGCCATTGTTGGGAATTTGCCCTTTTATCCACTGTAGTGCGATCTCGGAGCTGGTATTTTTATTTGGGGGGTGTGGGGGCACAGCCCCCCACTTCATAGAGTCTGACAGTTTGTTTGTTTTTTTGGTTGGCCAAGTGATTTTTCCCCTCTGGGAAAAAAATTTGCTGAAGTGTCTGTTGGAGTTTTGGGAGTTCGCTGTTTATGTGTCAATGAAAAGGTGTTCAGTGATCTTCATTGGTATTGTTAGGGTTTGGAGGGCTTGACATTTTGCTAGGCAGGGGTTAGCAACCTTTTTGGAGCAAAGAGACATTTTATCTTAAAATGTCGACCCAAGATTTACAAAGAGCCCCAATGGGTCAACTATTGTAACAGAGATACAAGAACTGGACATGGGATGCTTAGAAAACAGTAGGAGCAAATTACTTTGAAATAAATGGAAATTTTGGGAACAATACATGCAAAATAATGTTCTGGGAGACAAAGTTTAAAATCATTGCACCCCATACCTCTCTAAGGAGAAATGTTTCCAGAAAGCACAAAAAGTTTTAAATCATATAATACATATAACATCAAAGGTACACACCAGCAATAAATGTACATATATGAACTAGGAATGAAAAAATAAATAAATCAAAATGGTAGCATCACCATGTTTGTCTTAGAATAAAATTATAAAAGTAAAAGCCACACTTAAGCTATACAATAAATAAAACTCGTACTCCAGTATAGTGTAAGGATCTGAACAAATAATCTTTAATGAGCTTAGTATGCAGCCTATAAATGAGCGAATAAAAACAAGCAATCCTGTTTGAAAACCACACACAAGACAAAACTTCACACAGTTCTTTGCTATTCTTCAAATAAACAGAGATAATCATCCTAGAGCATACAGAACACTGTACATTTACATTCTTATATTACATGACAAATTTTAAATATACAAATACTTAAACAGCTCATATTAACAATAGTTGAAAACAACTACGACCATAATCATCTTTACTGGGTAGTGACGTATAAGGCATAGATCTAGCATGGTCAGAGGAAGGAATCTGACAGGTTTTGACCTTCTTTGTAGGCATTTTCTAGAAGGCAGACAACTTCCTGGAATAGTAGAACAGTTGAAAAATGCCCCCCCCCCAATGAATATGATAGGCCACCACAAAGCAGCAAAAAAAAAAAAAAAAAAAAAAAAAAAAAACCTGCAACACAAGCATCTAAGTCCTTAATATCCTCAGGCAAGTTTTCTAACAATAACTATGTCATACCTCTCAACTTCTTAGAGTAAGAAATCTGGACAAAGTCATAAAAAAGTGGCACAAATCAGGACAAATTTTAAATATTGTTCTTACAAACTTAAAAAGTTGATAGAATAACAGGTTTTACATTCACATGACTTTTCTGAAGGGTATGAAGTCTAAAACTCAAATGTCTGTCATTATTTTCTAACTTCAATCTTTAATGATTTGCCACTAATTTGCCAAAAAGCCACAATTTTATGAAAAACGGACTAAAAATATAAGGCAAAAATCTGGACAGTCTGAGCAAATCTGTACAGTTGAGAGCTATGAACTATGTATGTCCACATACAACAATGCTGAATGTCTAAAACCTCACAAATTCATAATGTCTGACTACTGTGACTTGCTCTTCCTTTTTTTAAGAAGTTGGCTTAAACTACTCCGCATATGCATTATGACAGTATTCTGAGAAAACATGCAAGCCATAGAAATAACATCCGTGACTGCCAAACCACCAGAAATACAATTTTGTTTTACTAAAAATAAAATACCTTTTTTTCAGCTCTGGTCAACGGTCGAGATGTGAACCATAAAGCAAGCATGTCTTAACTGCCTTACACGGAGGGAATAGAACAATTCATTTAAAATTCCCTCCATCTTCTAACTGCCAGGCAGAAAGCACAGGGCAAGCAAGCAGTTGTTTATTTTTTATTTTAGTTTACATTTGTTAACCGTGAAAGTCCGACTGGATATAGGTCCATTTTCAGCAAAGGCCCGAGGAGAAAAGCTCCATATAACAATAAGTACATGAGAGAAAAATATAAGGAAACATATAAGCAAATATATAAGAATACATATGGGCACTCATGAAAGAAATACATATGAGCATATATACAGTAGTTATTAACAAGTTCTTGTTGTAAAGAAATTCATATAGTACATTATACGACAATGGCTGAAAAATACAAAAAAAAAAAATCAAATTTTTTTTTATACTAGAAGATAGGTATTTTTTCTATACAGTATATGTCCTTGAAGCTGAAAGGTACATATCATTGAATAAACAAGTATAGCAGGGGAAAACAGGTGATCCCTAATGAAGTCCTTGCAACAACCTCAGCTGCTAACATGGAAGTTATTGCTGGTTCTAAAATCCCAGGGCAAGCAGCTGCTTAGCCGTGAATGCAGAAATTCTGCTGCTTGGCCACAGACAGGAAGTTTACAACTTTAGAGAAGAGCCACAGCCACATGGTCAATGACCATTTGGTTGCTGACTGCTGTGCTAGGGTGTCACTTAAAAGTAGGTAATTTCCTATGGTAATATGGATGTGGAGAAGCTTAAGTAGCTCATGATTTTTAGCTAGCATTGAGATGTGTTTTGATGTAAATTAAAACACCTCCACCTTTTGTTTCTTCATGTGCAGTAGCTGTTCTTAATAGGTGAAAGGCACTATAGCCCAGCACTACAAGGGTGTTCTCCATGGCTTTAAACTATGTCTCAGTAACTGCAGAGACATCTACATTCTATAGGGTAAGGACAGCTTGAAGGCAGTGGAGTTTCTTGTTTAGACTCCTAATATTACGCAGTAATACCTTTAGATTTTCTTGGGCTGGTTTTGCTATGTTGGAAGGTTTATCAGGTTGACAATGCCTAAAGAAGGCACTATGGGGATGGAAAAGGTTATAGCCAATATATGAAAACCTAAAGAAAAGAGGTGCAGACTATCCCTGGCAAAGCAGCATAGTATGTTAACAAAATCCTACCATTCAAAAAAATATTGTACCTCCTTCAAATGTCAGCCACTTATTAAAGTCAATTATCTTCTGTTCATTTTGTAGAATCATCCTTGGAGAAGGTAAACTTGCCTAGGACACATAGTCCAAGCACTCCATAATGTATCTCTTTATAATAGTCCAGGGAGGTGCATCTTAGATTGTTTACATCCATTTGTACTATAACTGAGTCATACTGGTACTTGTGGTTCAATAATCTGAGTGCATGTGTGGTCTGGTGGATCCTTGCCCCTGAGAGGCAGCTGACAATGTATTCCAGCTGTTGCTATCAATATTAGTGTAACTGTACTCATCACCACAGACCCAGAAGAAGAAGAAGAAGTTTGTGGCAGCGATTTGCATCCTGTTGAACAAAGCTTTCTGTAGAAGACTGAGATGAAATCAGGGCCTGAACCAAGTGTGTCTGGTCTTGAACTTAGTGCATCAAATCTTGAACCAAATATACCTGGTCTTTAATCAAGTGCAGTAGGTCTTGAACCAGGTGTGTCAGGTCTTTAACCACGTGCACCTGGTCTTTAATCAAGTGTACTAGGTCTTGAAACAGGTGTACCTGGTTCTTTAGTCTAGTATACCAGGTCTTTAACTAGATGTGCTAGATCTTCAACTAAGTATGCATGTCTCTAACCAAATGTGCTGGATCTTGAACCAAATGTGTCAGGTCTCCAACCAAGCATGCCAGATGCTGCTTATTCCTAAAGGAGTTTACTAGAATGAGAAGGCCACTGAATATCTCAAAGATAGGCTGACAGTAAATTTTAATAAGTTTCAATTTTTAAGGAGTGAAGAATGTGGTACTGAGTAATGCATGAATGTGTGGCCCATTTTATGCATTGCTCTTTTTATTTCATTTATTTTTACTTACTATGTTTCAACAAATGCTATAGCAAGAACAGTTATTTCATGTTGGAGTCTGCTTTTCATTGGAGTAGAAACTATTGGCCTACTGACTGTAAAGTACACTGCACATATGCTACTGAAGACAGGATAAGGATTTTCACTTTTATTTATCATTGTGCGGCCGGCACAGTGGTGCAGCAGTTAACATTGTCATCTCACAGCAAGAGGTTCTCCGGTTCGATTCTCGGCTGGGATGCCTTCTGTGTGGAGTTTGCATGTTCTCCCTGTGTTTGTGTGGGTTTCCTCTGGGTACTCTGGTTTCCTCCCACATTCCAAAGACATGCATCTGGAGCATTTCTCCCCGGGCCTCCGCTGAAAACAGGCTCTGTGGAACCTAGTCGGACATTCCCGGTCAACAAATGTTAAATAAAAATAAATAAAATTGTGGTATCTTCACTCTTTTTAAGTGTTATTGTTTTTCTAGTAAGCTAAATGTGTGGACTTTTGAATTAATTCATTATTAAGAATGTTGGTTTACAGCTTAGATTTGCTGGTTTAGTGATTCTTAGAAATACTGGTTTGAAGTTCAAACTTTCATATGTTGCAGGCTAGTCGATTATAAAATGACTGATTTGCAGACTGTGAAGATTAATTGTATGGGATATAGTCAGTGCAGAAAATTTGAAAATATATGTTTAAAGCCTATAATCATAGGCATTTTTTTTGCATTGACTTGCACCCACACAGCTGACCATCAGTTGCCACTGGTGCATCTGCTTATCCACCAGGTCTTTTGGGCACTCCTTAAACCCCCCCCTCGGAATTACTCCAGCCCATTCTGAAAGCCAGTGAGGAGACTAAGGCATCCTGATGCAGTGTCATATTTCTGCCAGAGAGGGGTCCCTTTTAGCCCTAACCTCTCATTATCCCTCCCATATGCATGGCTAAATTCAATGGGCAGACATGCAATGCGGACATAAGGTATTTTGTTCAGACTCTTCAGCAACTTAACCAATGACCCCTGCCTATTCCCATCACAAGACATGCCTCCTTCACATGTTTCCAGTCCTTGCCAGAGCTCTAACATAAGAATTTTCCATGGGTGTCCTTCCCCAAGGATGGGCTCACCCATTCTTCCCTTACCATGCCTCAGATGCCTGATCCATTAATTAAACTCAAGTTGTCTGGGCTGTAATTAGGGCTTTATCCCTGTACATCATGTCAAGGTTACTAATCTTAACCATTTTCTAGGTTTTTACTGCTTAACTAATGAAATGATTACACATTAAATGATGAAGGTTTTTGGTTCACATTGTTCATAGGTTCATAGGTGTGTGCTAGGCTAATGGCCCTGGGGCCTTTCAAGCCTAGCCATATGATTAGCCTGGCATAGTGCCACCTGACCTTAGTTTCCGGTGCCTCTGTCAAGTAGAGCCACTGGAGTTACTCCTGGGGTGTATTTTCTGTTTCCCATACACTCATCAAGATTTCTCTTAAAGATGGTCAGCGAGGTGCTCTGCTTGACATGTATTGGAAGTCTGTTCCATAGCATGGGCAGTCTCTGGGTTATGAACCTGTCCCTCCAGAATTGTTGATTTACAATAGTTATAATTGTTAGTTTGTAATAAATAATCTGGCATTTTGCATATTAGTTAATTGTACAATGATTTAGATTTATAGACTTTGTTGACTTAATGTGATATCTATAGAGACAGTACAGCATTTGGAAATACCAGTTTTGGCATTTAAACTATTTAGACATTTAAATACATAGATGTGTGTGTTTCCTTTTACTTTTACTTATTTCACTCTAGTTTTAGTTCTGCTTCTTAACTTTTGATGTTGACAGAAAATAAATAAATAAATAATATATATATATATATATATATATATATATATATATATACTAATGTATATATATATATATATATATATATATATATATATATATATATATATATATATATATATATATACTTATGTGTATATATATATATATATATATATATATATATATATATATATATATACTGTGTATATATATATATATATATATATATATATATATATATATATATATGTGTGTATAGAGATATATATATATAGCGAGAGAGAGAGTTTGCGTGTATTTGGTATCAGACATAAATAGAATTAAGTGGTTTAATTTCTTTGCTTACTTTGCTGTGAATCTGAATTTTTAGAAGACTTTATTTTTTTAGTAAATATGTTATTAAGGCAGTGTAATTTACTTTCCTTCTATTCTTGCATACACATTAAATTGTCACGTGTGAAATTGTTAAGCTGCTTAATGAAAAAGCATCCAATACAAAAACTAACCAAGTGTTAATAAAAAAGGGACATTTGGGGTATATAGTTGGAGTGAGGATGATGACATGATTCTTATGTAGCACAGGGGGTAGTGTGGGGGGGGGTAACATGCTTGTTATGTGGTGTAGGGGTACTGAGGGGATAACATGCTTGTTATGTGGTGCAGGGGGTATGAGGGGGATGACATGCTCATTATGTGGTGTAGGGGGAACTGAGGGGGGTGACATGCTTGTTATGTGGTGCAGGGGTAATGAGGGGCTGACATGCTTGTTATGTGGTGCAGGGAGTAGTGAGGGGGATGACATGCTCGTTATGTGGTGCAGGGGTAGTGAGGGGGATGACATGCTCATTGCATAGTGCAGGAGGTAGTGAGGGGGATGACATGCTCATTATGTGGTGCATAGAGTACTGAGAGGGATGATATGCTCGTTATGTGGTGTAGGGGGTAGTGAGGGGGATGACATGCTCATTATGTGGTGCAGAGAGTACTGAGGGGATGACATGCTCATTATGTGGTGCAAAGCGTAATACAGGGATGACATGCTTATTGTGTGGTGCAGAGAGTACTGAGGGGGTTGGCATTCTTGCTATGTGGTGCAGGAGTAATGAGGTGGATGACATGCTCATTATGTGATGCAGGGGTAATGGGATGGATGACATGCTCATTATGTGGTGCAGGGGTAATGTGGTGGATGACATACTCGTTATGTGGTGCAGTGAGTAGTGAGGGGGATAACATGCTTGTTATGGGGTGCAGGGGTAGTGAAGGGGATGACATGCTTGGTATGTGGTGTAGGGGGTATTGAGAGGATAACCTGCTTGTTATGTGGTACAGGGGGTAGTGAGGTGGATGACATGCTTGTTATGTGATGCAGGGATAATGAGGTGCATGACATGCTTGTTATGTGGTGCAGGGAGTAGTGAGGGGGATGACATGCTTGTTATGTGGTGCAGGGTGTAGTGAGGGGGTGTCATGCTCATTGCATAGTGCAGGAGGTAGTGAGGGGGATGACATGTTCAATATGTGGTGCATAGAGTACTGAGGGGGATGACATGCTCATTATGTGGTGCAGGGGGTAGTGAGGGGGATGACATGCTCGTTATGTGGTGCAGGGGTAATGAGGGGGATGACATGCTCTTTATGTGGTGCAGAGAGTACTGAGGGGTATGCCATGCTTGTTATGTGGTGCAGGGGGTAATGAGAGGGATGACATGCTTGTTATGTGGTGCAGGGGTAGTGAGGTGGATGACATGCTTGTTATGTAGTGCAGGGGTAGTGAGGGGATGACATGCTTGTTATGTAGTGCAGGAGTAATGAGGGGGATGACATGCTTGTTATGTGGTGCAGGGAATAGTGAGGGGGATGACATGCTCATTGTGGGGTGCAGGGAGTAGTGAAGGGGATGACATACTCATTATGTAGTGTAGGGGGTAGTAAGGGGATTACATGCTTCTTATGTGGTGCAGAGAGTACTGAGGGGATGACATGCTCATTATGTGGTGCAAAGGGTAATACGGGGATGACATGCTCGTTGTGTGGTGCAGAGAGTACTGAGGGGGTTGGCATGCTTGTTATGTAGTGCAGTAGTAATGAGGTGGATGACATGCTTGTTATGTGATGCAGGGGTAATGAGATGGATGACATGCTCATTATGTGGTGCAGGAGTAATGTGGTGCATGACATACTTGTTATGTGGTGCAGGGAGGAGTGAGGGGGATAACATGCTTATTATGTGGTGCAGGGGTAGTGAAGGGGATGACATGCTCTGTATGGTGTAGGGGGTATTGAGAGGATAACCTGCTTGTTATGTGGTGCAGGGGGTAGTGAGGTAGATGACATGCTCGTTATGTGATGCAGAGATAATGAGGTGCATGACATGCTCGTTATGTGATGTAGGGGGTATTGAGGGGGATGACATGCTCATTATGTCATGCAGGGAGTAGTGAGGGTTGACATTCTTGTTATGTAGTGCAGGGGGTAGCGAGGAGGATGACATGCTCCTTATGTGGTGCACGGGTAGTGAGGGGTATGACCTGATCGTTATGTGGTGCAGGGGGTAGTGAGGTGAATGACATGCTCGTTATGTGGTGCAGACAGTACTGAAGTGGATGGCATGCTTGTTATGTGGTGCAGGGGGAATGAATGGGATGACATGCTTAATATGTGGTGCAGGGTTAGTGAGGGGGATGACATGCTTGTTATGTGATGCAGGGGTAATGAGGTGGATGGCATGCTCGTTATGTGGTGCAGGGGGTAATGAGGGGGATGACATTCCCGTTATATGGTGCAGGGGGTAATGAGGGGGATGACATGCTCGTTATCTGGTGCAGGAGTAATGAGGTGGATGACATGCTCGTTATATGATGCAGGGGTAATCACGTGGATGACATGCTCGTTATGTTGTGCAGGGGTAATGAGGTGGATGACATGCTCATTATGTGATGAAGGGGTAATGAGGTGGATGACATGCTCGTTATGTTGTGCAGAGGTAATGAGGTGGATGACATGCTCGTTATGTAGTGCAGGGGTAGTGAGGGGATGACATGTTTGTTATGTGGTGCAGGGGTAGTGAAGGGGATGACATGCCCGGTATGTGGTGCAGACAGTACTGAAGTGGATGGCATGCTTGTTATGTGGTGCAGGGGGAATGAGTGGGATGACATGCTCATTATGTGGTGCAGGGGTAATGTGGTGGATGACATACTCGTTATGTGGTGCAGGGAGTAGTGAGGGGGATAACATGCTTGTTATGTGGTGCAGGGGGTAGTGAGGAGGATGACATGCTCCTTATGTGGTGCACGGGTAGTGAGGGGTATGACATGCTCGTTATGTGGTGCAGACAGTACTGAAGTGGAAGACATGCTTGTTATGTGGTGCAGGGGGAATGACTGGGATGACATGCTCGATATGTGGTGCAGGGTTAGTGAGGGGATGACATGCTTGTTATGTGATGCAGAGGTAATGAGGTGGATGACATGCTCATTATTTGATGCAGGGGTAATGAGGTGGATGACATGCTTGTTATGTGGTGAAGGGAGTAGTGAGGGGATGACATGCTTGTTATGTGGTGCAGGGGTAGTGAGGTGGATGACATGCTCGTTATGTGATGCAGGGGTAATGAGGTGCATGACATGCTCGTTATGTGATGCAGGGGGTATTGAGGGGAATGACATGCTTGTTATGTGATGCAGGGGTAATGAGGTGGATGACATGCTCGTTATGTGGTGCAGGGGGTAATGAGGGGGATGACATGCTCGTTATGTGGTGCAGGGGGTAATGAGGGGGATGACATGCTCGTTATCTGGTGCAGGAGTAATGAGGTGGATGACATGCTCGTTATATGATGCAGGGGTAATCACGTGGATGACATGCTCGTTATGTTGTGCAGGGGTAATGAGGTGGATGACATGCTCATGTGATGAAGGGGTAATGAGGTGGATGACATGCTCGTTATGTTGTGCAGAGGTAATGAGGTGGATGACATGCTCGTTATGTAGTGCAGGGGTAGTGAGGGGGATGACATGTTTGTTATGTGGTGCAGGGGTAATGAGGGGGATGACATGCTCGTTATGTGATGCAGGGAGTAGTGAGGGGGATGACATGCTCGTTATGTGGTGCAGGGGGTAGTGAGGGGGATGACATGCTTGTTATGTAGTGCAAGGGGTAGTGAGGGGATGACATGCTTGTTATGTAGTGCAGGGGTAGTGAGGGGGATGACATGCTTGTTATGACGTGCAGGGGAAGAGAGGGGATGACATGCTTGTTCTGTGGTGCAGAGGGTAGTGAGGTGGATGACATGCTCATTATGTGATGCAGGGGATACTGAGGGGGATGACATGCTCGTTATGTGGTGCAGGAGTAATGAGGTGGATGACATGCTCGTTATGTGGTGCAGGGGTAATGAGGTGGATGACATGCTCATTATGTGATGCAGGGGGTAATGAGAGGGATGACATGCTCGTTATGTGGTGCAGGAGTAATGAGGTGGATGACATGCTCGTTGCGTGATGCAGGGGTAATGAGGTGGATGACATGCTCGTTATGTAGTGAAGGGGTAATGAGGGGGGTGACATGCTTGTTATGTGGTGCAGGGTTAATGAGGTGGATGACATTCTCGTTATGTGGTGCAGGGGTAATGAGGTGGTTGACATGCTTGCTATGTGTTGCAGGGGTAATGAGGTGGATGACATGCTCGTTATGTGATGGAAAGGTAATGAGGTAGATGACATGGTTGCTATGTGGTGCAGGGAGTAGTGTGGGGGTGTCAAGTTTGTTATGTGGTGCAGGGAGTAGTGAGGGGATGACAGGCTTGTTATGTGGTGCAGTGGGTAGTGAGGGGATGACATGCTTGTTATGTGGTGCAGGGGGTAGTGAGGGGGATGACATGCTCGTTATGTGGTGCAGGGGATAGTGAGGTGGATGACATGCTCACTATGTGGAGCAGAGAGTATTGAAGTGGATGGCATGCTTGTTATGTGATGCAGGGGGAATGAGTGGGATCACATGCTCGATATGTGGTATAGGGGTAGTGAGGTGGATAACATGCTTGTTATGTGATGCTGAGGTAATGAGGTGGATGACATGCTCGTTATGTAATGCAGGGGTAATGCGGTGGATGACATGTTTGTTATGTGGTGCAGGGAGTAGTGAGGGGTTGACATGCTTGTTATGTGGTGCAGGGGTAGTGAGGAGGATGACATGCTCCTTATGTGGTGCATGGGTAGTGAGGGGTATGACCTGATCATTATGTGGTGCAGGGGGTAGTGAGGTGAATGACATGCTCGTTATGTGGTGCAGACAGTACTGAAGGGGATGGCATGCTTGTTATGTGGTGCAGGGGGAATGAGTGGGATGACATGCTCGATATGTGGTGCAGGGGTAGTGAGGTGGATGACATGCTTGTTATGTGATGCAGAGGTAATGAGGTGGATGACATGCTCGTTATGTGATGCAGGGGTAATGAGGTGGATGACATGCTTGTTATGTGGTGCAGGGAGTAGTGAGGGATGACATGCTTGTTATGTGGTGCAGGGGATAATGAGAGGGATGACATGCTCGTTATGTGGTGCAGGGGTAATGAGGTGGATGACATGCTCGTTATGTGATGCAGGGGTAGTGAGGGGGATGACATGCTTGTTATGTGATGCAGGGGTAATGAGGTGGATGACATGCTCGTTATGTGGTGCAGGGGTAATGAGGTGGATGACATGCTCGTTATGTGGTGCAGGGGGTAATGAGGGGGATGACATGCTCGTTATGTGGTGCAGAAGTAATGAGGTGGATGACATGCTTGTTATGTGGTGCAGGGGTAATGAGTGGGATGACATGCTCGTTATGTGGTGCAGGGGTAATGAGGTGGATGACATGCTCATTATGTGATGAAGGGGTAGTGAGGGGGATGACATGCTGATTATATGGTGCAGGGGGTAATGAGGTAGATGACATGCTCGTTATGTAGTGCATGGGTAGTGAGGGGATGACATTTTTGTTATATGGTGCAGGGGTAATAAGGGGGATGACATGCTCGTTATGTGATGCAGGGGTAGTGAGGGGGATGACATGCTCATTATGTGGTGCAGGGGTAGTGAGGGGGATGACATGCTCATTATGTGGTGCAGGGGGTAGTGAGGGGATGACATGCTCATTATGTGGTGCAGGGGTAGTGAGGGGGATGACATGCTTGTTATGTGGTGCAGGGGTAGTGAGGGGATGACATGCTTGTTATGTGGTGCAGGGGTAGTGAGGGGGATGACATGCTTGTTATGTGGTGCAGGGGTAGTGAGGGGGATGACATGCTTGTTATGTGGTGCAGGGGTATTGAGGGGTTGACATGCTTGTTATGTGGTGTCCAGGGTACGGAGGGGGATAACATGCTCGTTATGTGGTGTAGGCGGTACTGAGGGGAATAACATGCTTGTAATTTGGTGCAGGGGGTAATGACGGGGATGACATGCTCGTTATGTGGTGCAAGGGTAGTGAGGTGGACGACATGCTCGTTATGTGATGCTGGGGAATAGAGGTAGATGACATGCTCGTTATGTGTGCAGCGATAGTGTGGGGGAATGACATGCTTATTATATGGTGCATGGGGTAGTGAGGGGAATGACATGCTCGTTATGTGGTGTAGGGTATAGTGAGGGGGATGACATGTTCATTATGTGGTGCAGCGGTAATGAGGGGGATGACATGCTCATTATGTGGTGCAGGGAGTAGTGAGGGGGATGACATGCTCATTATGTGGTGCAGGGGTAATGAGGTGGATGACATGCTTGGTATGTGGTGCAAGAAGTTGTGAGGGGATGTCATGCTCATTGTGGGGTGTAGGTGGTAGTGAGGGGTTGACATGCTCATTATGTGGTGCAGGGGTAATGAGGGGATGACATGCTCATTATGTGGTGCAGGGAGTAGTGAGGGATGACATGCTCATTATGTGGTGCAGGGGGTAATGAGGGGGATGACATGCTTGTTATGTGGTGCAGGGGTAGTGAGGGGATGACATGCTTGTTATGTGGTGTAAGGAGTAATGAGGGATGACATGCTTGTTATGTGGTGCAGGGGGTAGTGAGGTGGATGACATGCTCGTTATGTGGTGCAGGGGTAATGAGGTGGATGACATGCTTGTTATGTGGTGCAGGGGGTAATGAGGGGGATGACATGCTCGTTATGTGGTGCAGGGGTAATGAGGTGGATGACATGCTTGTTATGTGGTGCAGGGGTAGTGAGGTGGATGACATGCTTGTTATGTGGTGCAGGGGTAATGAGGTGGATGACATGCTCATTATGTGATGCAGGGGTAATGAGGGGGATGACATGCTTGTTATGTGGTGCAGGGGTAATGAGGGGATGACATGCTCGTTATGTGGTGCAGGGGTAATGAGGGGATGACATGCTTGTTATGTGGTGCAGGGGTAGTGAGGGGGATGACATGCTTGTTATGTGGTGCAGGGGTAATGAGGGATGACATGCTCGTTATGTGGTGCAGGGGTAATGAGGTGGATGACATGCTTGTTATGTGATGCAGGGGTAATGAGGTGGATGACATGCTTGTTATGTGGTGCAGGGAGTAGTGAGGGGATGACATGCTTGTTATGTGGTGCAGGGGTAGTGAGGGGATGACATGCTTGTTATGTGGTGCAGGGGTAGTGAGGGGATGACATGCTTGTTATGTGGTGCAGGGGTAGTGAGGGGGATGACATGCTCATTATGTGGTGCAGGGGGTAATGAGGTGGATGACATGCTTGTTATGTTGTGCAGAGGTAATGAGGTGGATGACATGCTTGTTATGTAGTGCAGGGGTAGTGAGGGGATGACATGCTTGTTATGTGGTGCAGGGGTAGTGAGGGGATGACATGCTTGTTATGTGGTGCAGGGGGTAATGAGGGGGATGACATGCTCATTATGTGGTGCAGGGGTAGTGAGGTGGATGACATGCTCGTTATGTGATGCAGGGGTAATGAGGTGGATGACATGCTTGTTATGTGATGCAGGGGTAATGAGGGGGATGACATGCCTGTTATGTGGTGCAAGGGGTAATGAGGGGATGACATGCTCGTTATGTGGTGCAGGGGTAATGAGGTGGATGACATGCTTGTTATGTGATGCAGGGGTAATGAGGTGGATGACATGCTCGTTATGTGGTGCAGGGGTAATGAGGTGGATGACATGCTCGTTATGTGGTGCAGGGAGTAGTGAGGGGGATGACATGCTTGTTATGTGGTGCAGGGGTAGTGAGGGGGTGACATGCTTGTTATGTGGTGCAGGGGTAGTGAGGTGGATGACATGCTTGTTATGTGGTGCAGGGAGTAGTGAGTTGGATGACATGCTTGTTATGTAGTGCAGGGGTAGTGAGGGGATGACATGCTTGTTATGTGGTGCAGGGGTAGTGAGGGGATGACATGCTTGTTATGTGGTGCAGGGGTAGTGAGGGGATGACATGCTTGTTATGTGGTGCAGGGGGTAGTGAGGTGGATGACATGCTTGTTATGTGGTGCAGGGGTAGTGAGGGATGACATGCTTGTTATGTGGTGCAGGGTTACTGAGGTGGATACATGCTTGTTATGTGGTGCAAGGCTAATGAGGTGGATGACATGCTCGTTATGTGGTGTAGGGTATAGTGAGGGGGATGACATGTTCGTTATGTGGTGCAGCGGTAATGAGGTGGATGACATGCTTGGTATGTGGTGCAGCGGTAATGAGGGGATGACATGCTCATTATGTGGTGCAGGGGTAATGAGGTGGATGACATGCTTGTTATGTGATGCAGGGGTAATGAGGTGGATGACATGCTCATTATGTGGTGCAGGGGTAATGAGGGGGATGACATGCTTGTTATGTGGTGCAGGGGTAATGAGGTGGATGACATGCTCGTTATGTGGTGCAGGGGTAATGAGGGGGATGACATGCTTGTTATGTGGTGCAGGGGGTAATGAGGGGGATGACATGCTCGTTATGTGGTGCAGGGGTAATGAGTTTGATGACATGCTTGTTATGTGATGCAGGGGTAATGAGGTGGATGACATGCTCGTTATGTGGTGCAGGGAGTAGTGAGGGGGATGACATGCTTGTTATGTGGTGCAGGGGTAGTGAGGGGATGACATGCTTGTTATGTGGTGCAGGGGGTAGTGAGGGGGATGACATGCTCGTTATGTGGTGCAGGGGTAGTGAGGTGGATGACATGCTCATTATGTGATGCAGGGGTAATGAGGTGGATGACATGCTTGTTATGTGATGCAGGGGGTAATGAGGGGGATGACATGCTCGTTATGTGGTGCAGGGAGTAGTGAGGGGATGACATGCTTGTTATGTGGTGCAGGGGTAGTGAGGGGGATGACATGCCTGTTATGTGGTGCAAGGGGTAATGAGGGGATGACATGCTCGTTATGTGGTGCAGGGGTAGTGAGGTGGATGACATGCTCATTATGTGGTGCAGAGAGTACTGAGGGGATGACATGCTTGTTATGTGGTGCAGGGGGTAATGAGGGGATGACATGCTCGTTATGTGGTGCAGGGGTAATGAGGTGGATGACATGCTTGTTATGTGGTGCAGGGGTAGTGAGGTGGATGACATGCTCGTTATGTGGTGCAGGGGTAGTGAGGTGGATGACATGCTCGTTATGTGATGCAGGGGTAATGAGAGGGATGACATGCTCGTTATGTGGTGCAGGGGTAATGAGGGGATGACATGCTCATTATGTGGTGCAGGGGTAATGAGGGGGATGACATGCTTGTTATGTGGTGCAGGGGTAATGAGGTGGATGACATGCTCATTATGTGATGCAGGGGTAATGAGGTGGATGACATGCTTGTTATGTGGTGCAGGGGTAGTGAGGTGGATGACATGCTTGTTATGTGGTGCAGGGGTAATGAGGTGGATGACATGCTCATTATGTGATGCAGGGGTAATGAGGTGGATGACATGCTTGTTATGTGGTGCAGGGGTAATGAGGTGGATGACATGCTTGTTATGTGGTGCAGGAGTAGTGAGGTGGATGACATGCTTGTTATGTGGTGCAGGGGTAGTGAGGTGGATGACATGCTTGTTATGTGGTGCAGGGGTAATGAGGTGGATGACATGCTCGTTATGTGATGCAGGGGTAATGAGGGGGATGACATGCTCGTTATGTGGTGCAGGGGTAATGAGGGGGATGACATGCTCATTATGTGATGCATGGAGTAGTGAGGGGGATGACATGCTTGTTATGTGGTGCAGGGGTAGTGAAGGGGATGACATGCTCGTTATGTGGTGCAGGGGTAATGAGGTGGATGACATGCTCATTATGTGATGCAGGGGTAATGAGGTGGATGACATGCTCGTTATGTGATGCAGGGGGTAATGAGGGGATGACATGCTCGTTATGTGGTGCAGGGAGTAGTGAGGGGATGACATGCTTGTTATGTGGTGCAGGGGTAGTGAGGTGGATGACATGCTCATTATGTGGTGCAGGGTAGTGAGGGATGACATGCTCGTTATGTGGTGCAGGGGTAATGAGGTGGATGACATGCTCGTTATGTGGTGCATAGAGTACTGAAGGGGATGACATGCTCGCTATGTGTTTCAGATGGTAGTGAGGTGGTTGACATGCTTGTTATGTGGTGCAGGGGTACTGAGATGGATGACATGCTTGTTATGTGGTGCAGGGGTAATGAGAGGGATGACATGCTCATTATGTGGTGCAGGGGTAGTGAGGTGGATGACATGCTTGTTATGTAATGCAGGGGTAATGCGGTGGATGACATGTTTGTTATGTGGTGCAGGGAGTAGTGAGGGGTTGACATGCTTGTTATGTGGTGCAAGGGGTAGTGTGGAGGATGACATGCTCCTTATGTGGTGCACGGGTAATGAGGGGTATGACCTGATCGTTATGTGGTGCAGGGGGTAATGAGGTGAATGACATGCATGTTATGTGGTGCAGACAGTACTGAAGGGGATGGCATGCTTGTTATGTGGTGCAGGGGGAATGAGTGGGATGACATGCTTGATATGTGGCGCATAGGTAGTGAGGTGGATGACATGCTTGTTATGTGATGCAGAAGTAATGAGGTGGATGACATGCTTGTTATGTGGTGCAGGGGTAATGAGGTGGATGACATGCTTGTTATGTGGTGCAGGGAGTAGTGAGGGGGATGACATGCTTGTTATGTGGTGCAGGGGGTAGTGAGGTGGATGACATGCTCGTTATGTGATGCAGGGGTAATGAGGTGCATGACATGCTCTTTATGTGATGCAGGGGTAATGAGGTGGATGACATGCTTGTTATGTGGTGCAGGGGGTAATGAGGGGGATGACATGCTCGTTATGTGGTGCAGGGGTAGTGAGGTGGATGACATGCTTGTTATGTGATGCAGGGGTAATGAGGTGGATGACATGCTTGTTATGTGGTGCAGGGAGTAGTGAGGGGATGACATGCTTGTTATGTGGTGCAGGGGTAATGAGGGGATGACATGCTCATTATGTGATGCAGGGATAATGAGGTGCATGACATACTCGTTATGTGATGCAGGGGGTATTGAGGGAGATGACAAGCTCATTATGTGGTGCAGGGTAATCAGGTGGATGACATACTCATTATGTGGTGCAGGGTAATCAGGTGGATGACATGCTCATTATGTGATGCAGGAGTAATGAGGTGGATGACATGCTCGTTATGTAGTGCAGGGGTAGTGAGGTGGATGACATGTTTGTTATGTGGTGCAGGGGTAATGAGGGGGATGACATGCTTGTTATGTGGTGCAGGGGTAGTGAGGGGGATGACATGCTTGTTATGTGGTGCAGGGGGTAGTGAGGTGGATGACATGCTCGTTATGTGGTGTACGAGATAGTCAGGGGGATAACATGCTTGTTATGTGGTGCAGAGAGCACTGAGGGGATGACATGCTCATTATGTGGTGCAGGGGTAGTGAGGGGGATGACATGCTTGTTATGTGGTGCAGGGAGTAGTGAGGGGATGACATGCTTGTTATGTGGTGCAGAGAGCACTGAGGGGATGATATGCTCATTATGTGGGTCATGGGGTATTTAGGGGATGACATGCTCGTTATGTTGTGCAGAGGGTACTGAAAGGGTTGACATGCTTGTTATGTGGTGCAGGGGGTAATGAGAGGGATGGCATGCTTGTTATGTGGTGCAGGAATAGTGAGGTGGATGACATGCTCGTTATGGGGGTGCAGGGGGTAGTGAGGGGGATGACATGCTTGTTATGTGGTGCAGGGGTTAGTGAGGGGATAACATGCTTGTTATGTGGTGCAGGGGTAATGAGGGGGATGACATGCTCGTTATGTGGTGCAAGGGTAGTGAGGTGGATGACATGCTTGTTATGTGATGCTGGGGTATAGAGGTGGATGACATGCTCATTATGTGTGCAGCGGTAGTGTGGGGGAATTACATGTTTATTATATGGTGCACGGGGTAGTGAGGAGGATGACATGCTCGTTATGTGGTGTAGGGGATAGTGAGGGGATGACATGTTCATTATGTGGTGCAGCGGTAATGAGGGGGATGACATGCTCGGTATGTGGTGCAGGGAGTTGTGAGGGGGATGACATGCTTGTTATGTGGTGCAGGGAGTAGTGAGGTGGATGACATGTTCAATATGTGGTGCTTGGAGTACTGAGGGAGATGACATGCTCATTATGTGGTGCAGGGAGTAGTGAGAGGGATCACAATACTCATTATGTGGTGCAGGGGGTAGTGAGGGGATGACATGCTCGTTATGTGGTGTAGGGGATAGTGAGGGGGATGACATGCTCGTTATGTGGTGCAGAGAGCACTGAGGGGATGACATGCTCATTATGTGGGTCAGGGAGTAATTAGGGGGATGACATGCTCGTTATGTTGTGCAGAGGGTAATGAGAGGGATGGCATGCTTGTTATGTGGTGCAGGAATAGTGAGGTGGATGACATGCTCGTTATGGGGTGCAGGGGTAGTGAGGGGGATGACATGCTTGTTATGTGGTGCAGGGGTAGTGAGGGGGATGACATGCTTGTTATGTGGTGCAGGGGTTAGTGAGGGGATAACATGCTTGTTATGTGGTGTAGGGGTACTGAGGGGAATAACATGCTTGTAATTTGGTGCAGGGAGTAATGAGGGGATGACATGCTCGTTATGTGGTGCAGGGGTAGTGAGGTGGATGACATGCTCATTATGTGATGCAGGGGTAATGAGGTGGATGACATGCTCGTTATGTGGTGCAGGGGTAGTGAGGGGGATGACATGCTCATTATGTGGTGCATAGAGTACTGAGGTGGATGACATGCTCATTATGTGGTGCATGGGATAGTGAGGGGGATGACATGCTCGTTATGTGGTGCAGGGAGTAGTGAGGGGGATGACATGCTTGTTATGTGGTGCAGGAGGTAGTGAGGGGGATGACATGCTCATTATGTGGTGCATAGAGTACTGAGGGGATGACATGCTCATTATGTGGTGCAGGGGTAGTGAGGGGATGACATGCTTGTTATGTGGTGCAGGGGTAGTGAGGGGGATGACATGCTTGTTATGTAGTGCAGGGGTAGTGAGGGGGATGACATGCTTGTTATGTGGTGCAGGGGAAGAGAGGGGGTGACATGCTTGTTATGTGGTGCAGGGGGTAGTGAGGTGGATGACATGCTCGTTATGTGATGCAGGGGGTACCGAGGGGGATGACATGCTCTTTATGTGATGCAGGAGTAATGAGGTGGATGACATGCTCGTTATGTGATACAGGGGTAATGAGGTGGATGACATGCTCGTTATGTGGTGCAGGGGTAGTGAAGTGGATGACATGTGCCTTATGTGATGCAGGGGTAATGAGGTGGATGACATGCTCATTATGTGATGCAGGGGGTAATGAGGGGGATGACATGCTTGTTATGTGTTGCAGGGGTAATGAGGTGGATGACATGCTCGTTATGTAGTGAAGGGTAATGAGGGGGATGACATGCTTGTTATGTGGTGCAGGGTTAATGAGGTGGATGACATTCTCGTTATGTGGTGCAGGGGTAATGAGGTGGTTGACATGCTCGCTATGTGTTGCAGGGGTAATGAGGTGGATGACATGCTTGTTATGTGATGCAAGGGTAATGAGGTGGATGACATGGTTGCTATGTGGTGCAGGGAGTAGTGAGGGGGATGTCAAGTTTGTTATGTGGTGCAGGGAGTAGTGAGGGGGATGACATGCTTGTTATGTGGTGCAGGGAGTAGTGAGGGGATGACATGCTTGTTATGTGGTGCAGGGGTAGTGAGGGGGATGACATGCTCATTATGTGGTGCAGGGGTAGTGAGGTGGATGACATGCTCGTTATGTGATGCAGGGGTAATGAGGTGGATGACATGCTCATTATGTGGTGCAGGGGTAGTGAGGGGGATGACATGCTTGTTATGTGGTGCAGGGGTAGTGAGGGGGATGACATGCTTGTTATGTGGTGCATGGGGTAGTGAGGGGGATGACATGCTCGTTATGTGGTGTAGGGGATAGTGAGGGGGATGACATGCTCGTTATGTGGTGCAGCGGTAATGAGGTGGATGACATGCTTGGTATGTGGTGCAGGGGTAGTGAGGTGGATGACATGCTTGTTATGTGGTGCAGGGGTAATGAGGGGGATGACATGCTTGTTATGTGGTGCAGGGGTAGTGAGGTGGATGACATGCTTGTTATGTAATGCAGGAGGTAGTGAGGTGGATGACATTCTTGTTATGTGATGCAGGGGTAATGAGGTGGATGACATGCTTGTTATGTGGTGCAGGGAGTAGTGAGGGGATGACATGCTTGTTATGTGGTGCAGGGGTAGTGAGGAGGATGACATGCTCGTTATGTGGTGTAGGGGGTACTGAGGGGGATGACATGCTTGTTATGTGGTGCAGGGTTAATGAGGAGGCTGACATGCTTGTTATGTGGTGCAGGGAGTAGTGAGGGATGACATGCTTGTTATGTGGTGCAGGGGTAGTGAGGTGGATGACATGCTTGTTATGTGGTGCAGGGGTAATGAGGTGGATGACATGCTTGTTATGTGGTGCAGGGGGTAATGAGGGGGATGGCATGCTCGTTATGTGGTCCAGTAGTAGTGAAGTGGATGACATGATCGTTATGGGATGCAAGGGTAATGAGGTGGATGACATGCTTGTTATGTGGTGCAGGGGTAATGAGGGGGATGACATGCTCATTATGTGGTGCAGGGGTAATGAGGTGGATGACATGCTCGTTATGTGATGCAGGGGTAATGAGGTGGATGACATGCTCGTTATGTGGTGCAGGGGTAATGAGGGATGACATGCTTGTTATGTGGTGCAGAGGTAATGAGGTGGATGACATGCTCGTTATGTGGTGCAGGGGTAATGAGGTGGATGACATGCTCGTTATGTGGTGCAGGGGTAATGAGGTGGATGACATGCTCGTTATGTGATGCAGGGGTAATGAGGTGGATGACATGGTTGTTATGTGGTGCAGGGAGTAGTGAGGGGGATGACAAGCTTATGTGGTGCAGGGAGTAGTGAGCGGGATGACATGCTTGTTGTGCGGTGCAGGGGGTAGTGAGGGTGATGACATGCTTGTTATGTGGTGCAGGGGTAGTGAGGAGGATGACATGCTTGTTATGTAGTTCAGGGGTAGTGAGGGGATGACATGCTTGTTATGTGGTGCAGGGTTAATAAGGAGGCTGACATGCTTGTTATGTGGTGCAGGGAGTAGTGAGGGGGATGACATGCTCATTATGTGGTGCAGGGAGTAGTGAGGGGATGACATGCTTGTTATGTGGTGCAGGGGTAGTGAGGGGGATGACATGCTTGTTATGTGGTGCAGGGGTATTGAGGGGTTGACCTACTCGTTATGTGGTGCACAGGGTAGTGAGGTGAATGACATGCACATTATGTGGTGCAGATAGTACTGAGGGGGATGGCATGCTTGTTATGTGGTGCAGGGGGAATGAGTGGGATGACATGCTCGATATGTGGTGCAGGGGTAATGAGGTGGATGACATGCTCGTTATGTGGTGCAGGGAGTAGTGAGGGGATGACATGCTCGTTATGTGATGCAGGGGTAATGAGGTGCATGACATGCTCGTTATCTGATGCAGGGGGTGTTGAGAGGGATGACATGCTCGTTATGTGATGCAGGGGTAATGAGGTGGATGGCATGCTCATTATGTGGTGCAGGGGGTAATGAGGTGGATGACATTCTCGTTATGTGGTGCAGGGGTAATGAGGGGGATGACATGCTCGTTATGTGGTGCAGGGGTAATGAGGTGGATGACATGCTCATTATGTGATGCAGGGGTAATGAGGTGGATGACATGCTCGTTATGTTGTGCAGGGGTAATGAGGTGGATGACATGCTCATTATGTGATGAAGGGGTAATGAGGTGGATGACATGCTCATTATGTTATGCAGAGGTAATGAGGGGATGACATGCTCGTTATGTGGTGCAGGGGTAGTGAGGTGGATGACATGTTTGTTATGTGGTGCAGGGGTAATGAGGGGGATGACATGCTCATTATGTGATGCAGGGATAGTGAGGTGGATGACATGCTCGTTATGTGGTGCAGGGGTAATGAGGGGATGACATGCAAGTTATGTGGTGCAGGGAGTAGTGAGGGGGTTGACATGCTTGTTATGTGGTGCAGGGGTAGTGAGGGGGATGACATGCTCATTATGTGGTGTAGGTGATAGTGAGAGGGTAGACATGCTTGTTATATGGTGCAGGGGTAATGAGGAAGATGACATGCTCATTATGTGGTGCAGAGAGTACTGAGGGGTATGCCATGCTTGTTATGTGGTGCAGGGGATAATGAGAGGGATGACATGCTCGATATGTGGTGCAGGGGTAATGAGGTGGATGACATGCTTGTTATGTGGTGCAGTGGGAATGAGTGGGATGACATGCTCGATATGTGGTGCAGGGGTAGTGAGGTGGATGACATGCTTGTTATGTGATGCAGGGGTAATGAGGTGGATGACATGCTCGTTATGTGATGCAGGGGTAATGAGGTGGATGACATGCTTGTTATGTGGTGCAGGGAGTAGTGAGGGGATGACATGCTCGTTATGTGGTGCAGGGGTAGTGAGGTGGATGACATGCTCGTTATGTGATGCAGGGGTAATGAGGTGCATGACATGCTCGTTATGTGATGCAGGGGGTATTGAGGGGGTGACATGCTCGTTATATGATGCAGGGGTAATGAGGTGGATGACATGCTCGTTATGTGGTGCAGGGGTAATGAGGGGATGACATGCTCATTATGTGGTGCAGGGGGTAATGAGGGGGATGACATGCTCGTTATCTGATGCAGGAGTAATGAGGTGGATGACATGCTCGTTATATGATGCAGGGGTAATCACGTGGATGACATGCTCGTTATGTTGTGCAGGGGTAATGTGGTGGATGACATGCTCATTATGTGATGAAGGGGTAATGAGGTGGATGACATGCTCGTTATGTTGTGCAGAGGTAATGAGGTGGATGACATGCTCGTTATGTAGTGCAGGGGTAGTGAGGGGATGACATGTTTGTTATGTGGTGCAGGGGTAATGAGGGGGATGACATGCTCATTATGTGATGCAGGGAGTAGTGAGGGGATGACATACTCATTATGTGGTGCAGGGGTAGTGAGGGATGACATGCTTGTTATGTAGTGCAAGGAGTAGTGAGGGGATGACATGTTTGTTATGTAGTGCAGGGGTAGTGAGGGGGATGACATGCTTGTTATGTGGTGCAGGGGAAGAGAGGTGGTGACATGCTTGTTATGTAATGCAGGGGGTAGTGAGATGGATGACATTCTTGTTATGTGATGCAGGGGTTACTGAAGGGGATGACATGCTCTTTATGTGATGCAGGAGTAATGAGGTGGATGACATGCTCATTACGACATACAGGGGTAATGAGGTGGATGACATGCTCGTTATGTGGTGCAGGGGTAGTGAAGTGGATGACATGCACCTTATGTGATGCAGGGGTAATGAGGTGGATGACATGCTTGTTATGTGATGCAGGGGGTAATGAGGGGGATGACATGCTCATTATGTGGTGCAGGAGTAATGAGGTGGATGACATGCTTGTTACGTGATGCAGGGGTAATGAGGTGGATGACATGCTCGTTAAGTAGTGAAGGGGGTAATGAGGGGGAAGACATGCTTGTTATGTGGTGCAGGGTTAATGAGGTGGATGACATTCTCGTTATGTGGTGCAGGGGTAATGAGGTGGTTGACATGCTCGCTATGTGTTGCAGGGGTAATGAGGTGGATGACATGCTTGTTATGTGGTGCAGGGGTAATGAGGTGGATGACATGCTCGTTATGTGATGCAAGGGTAATGAGGTGGATGACATGGTTGCTATGTGGTGCAGGGAGTCGTGAGGGGGATTTCAAGTTTGTTATGTGGTGCAGGGAGTAGTGAGGAGGATGACATGCTTGTTATGTGGTGCAGGGGGTAGTGAGGGATGACATGCTTGTTATGTGGTGCAGGGGGTAGTGAAGGGGATGACATGCTCGTTATGTGGTGCAGGGGTTGTGAGGTGGATGACATGCTCTTTATGTGATGCAGGGATAATGAGGTGCATGACATGCTCGTTATGTGATGCAGGGGGTATTGAGGGGGTTGACATCCTCGTTATGTGGTGCAGGGAGTAGTGAGGGGTTGACATGCTTGTTATGTGGTGCAGGGGGTAGTGAGGAGGATGACATGCTCCTTATGTGGTGCATGGGTAGTGAGGGGTATGACCTGATCGTTATGTGGTGCAGGGGGTAGTGAGGTGAATGACATGCTCATTATGTGGTGCAGACAGTACTGAAGGGGATGGCATGCTTGTTATGTGGTGCAGGGGGAATGAGTGGGATGACATGCTCGATATGTGGTGCAGGGGTAATGAGGTGGATGACATGCTTGTTATGTGGTGCAGGGAGTAGTGAGGGATGACATGCTCGTTATGTGATGCAGGGGTAATGAGGTGCATGACATGCTCGTTATGTGATGCAGGGGGTGTTGAGAGGGATGACATGCTCGTTATGTGATGCAGGGGTATAGAGGTGGATGGCATGCTCGTTATGTGGTGCAGGGGTAATGAGGGGGATGACATTCTCGTTATGTGGTGCAGGGGGTAATGAGGGGGATGACATGCTCATTATGTGATGAAGGGGTAATGAGGTGGATGACATGCTCGTTATGTTGTGCAGAGGTAATGAGGTGGATGACATGCTCGGTATGTAGTACGGGGTAGTGAGGTGGATGACATGTTCGTTATGTGGTGCAGGGGTAATGAGGGGGATGACATGCTCATTATGTGATGCATGGAGTAGTGAGGGGGATGACATGCTCGTTATGTGGTGCAGGGGGTAGTGAAGGGGATGACATGCTCGTTATGTGGTGCAGGGGTTGTGAGGTGGATGACATGCTCTTTATGTGATGCAGGGATAATGAGGTGCATGACATGCTCGTTATGTGATGCAGGGGTACTGAGGGGGTTGATATCCTCATTATGTGGTGCAGGGAGTAGTGATGGGTTGACATGCTTGTTATGTGGTGCAGGGGGTAGTGAGGAGGATGACATGCTCCTTATGTGGTGCAGGCGGTAATGAGGGGGATAACATGCTCGTTATCTGGTGCAGGAGTAATGAAGTGGACTCGACTAGTTTAGACCAGTTTACAGGCATTGCTGTATTCTGGGCTGTGGTGTAGTTCCTGTGTTGTCCATTACCTTACTTGGATAGAAGGAAGTTTCTTTGCTCACCAGTGGGAGTGGGAGCCTTGAGCAGCCTACCTGTCCTTGGGGGAAGTGACCTCAGCACAAGACGCTGTAGTAATTGGTTGTTTTGGACCATTTCTAGCTCTTTTGTAGTTCACTGTTTAAAATCCGCGTTTGCATGGCTTTGCACATTTGTGCGCATAGCGCAGCACTGGTTAAACAAGGTTAAACTTTTTCTGGCTCCGCCAAGTCTGCTCTTCAAATTTTCCCTTAAGGAAGCTGTACTCTTAGTATAACCAGACTACTCATG